>NC_041397.2:82932627-83257627 GCF_900747795.2 Erpetoichthys calabaricus | reverse complement strand
ATGGTGGCACAGTGGTTAGCACTACAGCCTCACATCACTTGAGTTCAAGTCGTTCTGTGGAGATTACATATTCCTCCATGTCTGCCTGGATTTTTCATGGGCACTAAACTTCTACACCCATATTAAAAGGATGTGCTAGGCTAACTGGCAACTCCAAACTGGCCCAGTTTGATTAACTGTGGGTTTGTGTGGAAGTGTGCTGTGCAATGGACTGCAGTTATGTGCTGGTTCTTGCCTTGTACACACAACCCCTTGTTGAACTAGACAAGAGGTTTGGAAAGTGGACAGTTGACTGGATTTATATGTTATATGTTTCAGATGTAAAGAGTGTTTTTTTTTCTTTGTAAACAGACATCTCTTATCTTAAGGTTGGCAAACAGAAACATTTTTTTCTGTTTTGAAGTGGTGTCCAAAGCAGTTAGTATACAATCCTTTCTCTGCTGTCAACAATTAACTATATAATTTCATTATTAATCAGTGTCAGCAAGATGTCACTAAGATAAAGGATAACAAATACATTTTTCAAAAATATTTTCCTTCAATCAATAGAATTATTGTTTTAGGGTGTCCCTTTCTCCAGTACAAGAATAGAAAAAAAAAGAATTTGTTAAGATTCCTGTACTTAATTAAGAAGATACATGTTGATCTAGCCCTGAATCTGCCACCCTCAGCTTCTTATGCCCTACTGCTAAGCTCTTGATAAGAATGGCACTGAGCAAGGTGCAGGCCCCTCAGTGATAACCTCCTGACTCCTACATTATAGCTCTTTCTCCAGGAATTGAGTTCTACATCTTGCTCAATTGGTCGCTGTCATCAATGAGTAATGGATGCTCCCACTGTGCGTCCCTTGGTATGAGATCCAGTCTATCAGACAAACAGGGAGGCACAGCTGTAGGCCACAGGGGCCGGCAGATAAAGAAAAAGCAGTTAATGCAAAGGGGACCACCAGGAAGTGGCTACAGAGCTCCATGCACTTGTAAGTCTCAACTTTGTAACCCCCCCTCAACCTTACTTCCCCCATTTGTATCAGTTAGAACGGCCATTAATCAAACTGCATCCAACAGTAATGTAAAAAGCCGTGATAAATCTTGAAACACAAAAGAAAAATGTGATAAAATAACACCTTTGCCCTGTAACAATTTCTATACATGTTTTGAAGGAGGTTATTAGTGAAGATGTATGAAAATGCCAAACAGTTACAGATAAACCCTTACATAAATAAATGAATAAATGATATGCAATGTATTGAAGACTTGGGAATAGCATGCTCATACCTATGCAAAAATACCTGATTGGAAAATGCATTATAGTGTATGTTAGATTCTTCTTCAGATGAATCAAAATGAGTATGATCATGTAATTATTAAGAAAGGGGGTATAAATATATACCTGTTATGGAAAATAGAGCTAATACTTGTTAAAACTGAATGAAATTTACTCAGATTTCTGAACTGTATAGCATGTTTGAATATTGCTTTGCATATGAAATATACTGTTTCTCTCTTTCTGTTATTAGTGACATATAAATATATACTATACAGTATATACAGTATGCTGTATAAATATATATATATATATATATATATATATATATATATATATATATATATATATATATATAGAATATATATATATATACACACTATATACAGACTTAGGACTCAGTTTGTCAAATTGACCATATGTACAGTAGGTCACAAAGTGTACAGGTTATTGTAATTGATGCTCTTTGGGACTAGTGTGAATCACTAAAATGCTCACTGTAACAGGACTGACAAGTTACATTAGCCAGGCATGAGTCAATCAAATGTGAGCTGGCATTACATCACCAGTGGCCTGTTTAAATGGCAAGCCTGCAAAGTCGCATGTTTTTCCAACTAGTGCAACAAAAGGCTAGCAGTCCTTTTAAGGATAGTGAGCCACCTCAAAGATCCATGTAAAGAGCAGTAAATCCTTCTGTTGCATGCTCTGTGCCAACACTACATTGGTGTCAAAAGTGGGTAAAGGACAACTGACCAGTGTTGAACACCAGTGCTGCACCGCGTGACAGTGCAGCACTCAACATCCGAGCTGTGCCATTTGACAACACAGCACTCACAATACCCGCTGATTTGCCCTCGTCACCAGCTGCATAACTTAACTGAGACAGAAGACCACACTGACGTTTTAATGAGTTTGTGCATCGTGGCAAGAAGTGGTCGCCAGTAACAGCGACTTCAGCGGGGGGACTAGGTAACGACAGTGACAAGTTACATCAGCCAGGGTTGAGTAACCCAAGTTTAAGCTGGCATTACATCACCAGTGGCTGGGTCAAGCCTGCAAAGTCATATGCATTTCCAACTAGTGCGGCAAAAGGCTACCAGTACTTTGAAGGATAGTGAGCCACCTCAAAGAGCCATATAAAGAGCAGGGAATCCAGCCATTGCAGCACAAGAACTGAGGATAAAGGGCAACCTTTTAAGGGGTCACAAATTTGTGGAAAGAAATATTAAAGCCAAAGCCAAACTTCAACTTAATCTAATGCCTTTTTGTGAAGGAGAGTGAGCAGCATCTTTGGTGTTTTATATAAAATTGAAGTGTATATAATATTAAACATAAGGGCAAGTTTCATAGTGATTTTCTACAGTGTGATTTTGTAAGTTGTACATTATCTTGTCAACTGTTTTTGCAAGAGCCTTGTTCAGTGCTGTGAAACATGGTTAATTACTATACTTGTAGAATATTTCTATATTACTTGTTACTTTTGTAATTATTTTTTTAGATTATTAATTTCTATCGTTATGTTTCTGATGTCATTATGATACAATTTCACATTTTATTTTATTTTAATTTTCTCGTATACAAAGAATAGAGAAAGTATTGTTATCGTCCAAAGATTCCATGTCGAGATTTTGATGAATCTCGATGTTTTAGACCTCCCTGAGTCTGAAAATACCATTTTTGGAATTATGTCTTTGTGTCTGTCTGTGTTTGTGTATGCGTATGTAAACACTATAACTTGAGTATGCTTTCACTTAGGTCAATCAAATTCTGCATACAAGTATTAGATACAAAACATAGATTTCTATCAACCTTTGGGCTATTTCCGTTAACCAGAAGTGGTACTTTACCTTTTTATTCATGCAGCTGTAGAGTCTGATTTATTCAACTTTACTTTATAGTAATTGTTCAATCTAGTATTAATTTCATTTGATTTGTTGTTGATGGTTCTTTAATATACATAATATAAAAATATAGCCATCTTGAAGTTTACTCCTCAAACATCCATCCCCATATCTGAGTATACGAGAAAGTCTAGGGGACACAACTGCTATGGCTGCAGTTGTATTGTTGCTGACAACAACCTCTTAATTTTGTGACAGATAATTATAATGTGATCATGTTGACATTAATTAACATGACGATGTGTATTTAAGAGCTCTTGCTACATAAAAGATAAATGAGCAAAACATTCACTAAGACAGACAATAATGTAACCAAAATATCATTAAGAAAATATTGTAGCACAACATGGTGCTATCCAGCACCGATCCAATAGTTTATTGCTCATTTCATTGCTCTACAAGGTAACTTGCTATAATTATAAGGATGGCTTACATCCACCCATCAACACTAGCATTGTGCTGAGCTATCTTTACAACATTATTGGAAGCATTTAGATCCTGAAGGTTTATTTTTATGTTTATGGGGAATTCAACAAAGCAAGTTAAAGAATATTTACTCTTAATTTAATTTGTACGTTACTTGTTTCATACTGTTGCACACTCACAAAAACACTTACTGCTTGAAACACCATCATCATGTCAGACAGTTCAAGCACATCTCAGAACCTCTGCATTCAGCTTATATACAAACACTGAAGAGGCTCTCTGAAAATGTTCCAATGGAGAACTAAAGCAGCGAAGAAAACGTACAGGATTGTTTTGATTTGGTAAATTATGGTATGTTTATAGATTTTTGGATGAACGTGTAACCATCAAAACCAGATTTATCAAAAATACTGAAATCAGCCCACATATTTTTTTTAATAAGACACAAGTAATATCTATAATTTACTGAAGACTAACGCTAACACATTTCAGTTTGGCAATTTAGGGATATACAAGAAATGCTGATACACCTGACACTGAAATATTATTAGAAGGACAGAAAGGAACATAAAAGAAATTCAGGTATGAACTTAGAAAAGCAAATCAACTCGATCAACACAGGAGTTTAGCTGAAGGCTAACTATAGAAGGAGTTGTGATGTTTGTAAACTATGGAAGGGATTACAGATATTCATAAGTAATAAAGTAAAGCCTAATATAATTTCATCCACAGTTTTCTCTCCCAGATTAATATAATGCTTTTGTTGCCCACTTGAGATAACAAACAACTACCATGTAAATAGGATTTTTAAATCAGTCAACATCCATAAGGCACTTGGTCCAGAGAGCATTTCAGGATATGTTATAAAAACCTGTATCAGTGTTTTTCAACCCGTGGACCGTAGTGGTACTGTAGGGCAGCTGAAGATTTTTTTTTTTTAATTATTATTAACAGACGTGAATGGTGTGGGTTGGCTCCATGCTACCAGTTCCTTCCAGGAGCCTCTTGAACTTGACAACTTGTTCAAGTTGATAATGTTACTGAGATGAGCTGGGCAAATGAGGACACATACATAACTAGGGGTAGGTCCAAAAAGTGATACAGTGCTTTTATTAATATCAATTAAATAAATAATATCAATTAAATAAACAAACAGTGTCCAAAAAGTGCAGTCCTCAAAGTAAATAATCCCTTAAAACAGTGACAATCCATGAGTTTAAAATCCAGAGTTCACAACAAGAATAAAACATTCACAGTCATCAGGTGATTGTTCCATCTGATAAGCCCAGCACAACTCCCACTTTATGTCTCTGGCTCACCCATTGTTTGCTCAGCCGGCAGAGACACCAGCAGCCGCGGTCCTCACCAACCTGACTCCCTGCTTGGCTGTCTTGAGCAGTGTTGGCCAGTCTGCTCAGAGTCAGCTGTCCTCTCGTCATCCTTCTCGTTCCCTTGGCGTGCCCGGGATCCCTGAAGAGGTCTCTGCCTCGATTGCACCCACTCCTCCGGACAATCATTGAGGACGATCCACCCTAGAGCACCGATCCTTCACTCCATCGTGAGGCCTACGACTATGCTGCCTCTCACACACTGGCTGGCTCATCCTGCCTTTTCACACAATGCTGTTCTCATGGCTCTGCATCTTTTCCTTGCTGTCTTTTCTTGTCTCCCTCTCTCTACCATGTAGGCTCCTCACATACTGTCCCTCTAATTGGGCACAGGTACAGTGAGCTGCCCCTCTGCAGCACCATTGAGACATCTGATTGATCCGCCCGCCTCTGTACATGTGTGCGGTGCAGTCAGCCAGCGCCTTAACTAACCATGGAGCCAAATGCAGTCATTCACATGCTCAATTGGAGCCTACACTTTTTTGGGCACGATTACTTATTTATAATTGACACAGCACCATGTACCACTAATCACAATGGATTTTCAAGTGTGATTAATATATTACTGCAATGTATTAATGTATTAATGTATGTGCAAAATCAGAATTCAGTTACACAAAAATGCTAAAAGTACATAACCCATCATGGATATGTGACCAGAAACAGAGTCTCCCAAAAGAAAAGGTACAGATATTTCATCAATTAGTTGTGCAGCAAACAAACAGCTCTTGTGCCTGACGGTGAAACTTCCAAGAATAAACCAAAACGAAGAAAATACAGCAGTGAGTACCTGGCACTTGGCTTCACATGTTTGATTAATGAGGCATCAGCCCCTGTGTGATTTATACCCAGAAGTTTTATCAAATGAAAGATCATAAATTATGTCGTCACTTGGAAGCAAATCATAGTGAGTATGTCTCTAAGCCTGTTGAATTCCTTGAGAACAAGCTTATGGAATACCACAGCAGGAAAAAGACTTTTGAATCTGCTTGTAGGGGAAGTACAAATGCTAAAGCTGTTGAGGCCTCATACCACATAGCACACCTTGAAGCCAGGGCTGGGGAAATTTACTTTAACCCATCACAAAAGAAGTTGCCTGCGTAACACGGGGTGAGACAGTACAGTTGAACAAAGAATAAATGAGATGTCAAGTGACATAACTCAGCAGCTATTATGGAGATTACAATAGGGTTGCTTTTATGCCCTACAACTGGAAGAATCCACCAAAATTGCAAATGTTTCCAACCACATGGCATGTAAGTTACGAAGATAAAAAACACCTGTAGAATCAAATGCTGAAGCCGTATTGTGTCCAATTGATCTGAATGGACAAAATGTATCGCAATAAACACAGACAGAGCCAGAGCAGTAATGGGGTGATGCAACTGAGTCATTTTGGAAATTAAAGCTGTTGTTCCACTCTGCAATTTACACAAACAAGCACAGGCAGCTAAAAAATTCCAGCTGATCTTAAGAGTGTCTTAAGTGATGCATTTAGAGTAGTTAACTTCATAAATATTCGGCCACTGCTGTCATGCTTATGTGAGGGAATGAGCAGCAGTCATGTTCAGCTTCTTTTGCACACTGGGGTGCGATGGCTTTTGCGAGGCAAGATGCTAATGCGACTTTTTTAGCCACGTATTCTTTTATCTGACTCAAATTTAAACTCTCAGAATGATTCTGTGATTTTGAGTGACTTTCACTTTTTTAAATGGGCTCCATTTCAGTGTTCAAGGCACATCAGTGAGAGTTTTTCATATCCAAAGTAAAACTGGAGAATCAATAAAGAAAATGGACACACGGACCAGACGCACTGAGCAGGCAAACTTTGAATCATTTTGAGAATCTTTTCTATTTTCTGACAAAAGTAGACATGTCCCTACCAGCCTTTGATGAAAAGGAAATTGCAGTACACCTGCAAAGTTTGAAAAATTCGGCTGCATAAATATATTCCCAGCTTTTGAGGCAGTTCTGGGGGGTAAAGATAATGCAGAGGCTGAGGCAGTTTTTCCACCGGGGAGGCTGACAGCATGCCATGGAGATTTTTGTCTGCTGCTGTGATGGCTGCAGAACATGCAGGATCCCTGCCTCACAACCCATCTCTAGGCCGTCCAGAAAAAATAGCCATAGACATCCTGGACCCCTTTCAATGTAACAATGCAGGAAATTGCTTTGTCCTTGTGGCATTCAATTACTTCTCAAAGTGGCCTAAGGTTTATACAATTCTGGGTCAGAGTGCAGCTATGTGTAGCTCATGGAGGAGATGTTCTTTCACATTAGTGTACTTGAAGACCTGCACAGTGACCAGGACTGGAATTTTGAGTCTCAGTTCAGGTTTGCCAGCTAGTCTGACCAGCATCACACCGCCCTAGTGTCAGAACAGCAATCTTGTGGACAGATTTAACTGGACACTGATCACCCAGCTTTCCATCCTTTCTTGGTACGATCAACAGAACTGGAACAATCATCTGCCTTCTGTGAGCTGCATGTGCCCATTACCTTAGTCTTTGGAACATGTCCTGAATCTGAACACTAGGGCCCAATATATACAAGACTTACAGGAGTGCCTGGTGATCCAACATGCCCTCACTTGGCTCTTGGTGTCACAGCACTTACTGACAGACTGCTCTCCTGCATATGGAAAAGTCATCTTGGGTAAAGGAGCGTTAGAATTATTGGATGCAAAGATTATTTCATCAGATTGGATGGCCAGCACAAACTTCGTAAGAAAATCCCGATGGAGGTAGGGGGCCAGTTGGTTGATTTCTCCTAAGACTGTGACTTACAATTTTAAATCTCCTCCATTGTCAACTTGCTGTAGTTCATCAATTAATAAATGGACTGATATTGTTGGTTTCCATTTATGTTTAATCAGTTTCTACTGTGTTCTCTGTGTGATTTAACCAATCTGCATTTTTATGTGTACTAATTCTGTATTTAATAATTAGTATCTGTATTTGTATTTTAATCAAGAATTGTTCCCTGTGCTCTGCGCCTGCACTCAATGAGGAGCGCTATACAAAAATAAGTTGTGTTGTATTGTATTGTATTTGGGGCCACCAAAGGTATGCTAGTTATAAATGGGAAGACAGCATATAAAAGTTTCTGACAGGGACGCCCACTACAGGTTGTGTTATACAACCCTCAGAGTCAGAAGGAGGACTGTGTCCTAAACTGGCTGCTAGCTGGCAAGCTCCCTATGTTCTCATTGCCTGGCTTTCTATATTGGTATAAAGGATAAAGTTAGGGTGTCAGTTAGTTGTAGTGAACTGTGATCACTCACATCACCAAAATCCACATGGAATGTTTCTAGTTTCTTGTTAAATCTATTCCTGAAAGAATTTGTGCTGTTTTAGAGGCAAAAAAGGCATCCTACCTGGTAATAGATACAGTATGTTACTCTTAATACAATGGTCACTTAGTTTAAATGTTTGTGTTAAATGACACAAAACATAAAATAATAATAATAAATTCATTATTAGTAGACATCTTTCACTTTGCACATGCAGTATAGCATTCACATGACTCTAGCAAACACAACTGTGCTTTTATTTCACCTGGGGGAGAAAGAAACCAGCTTTGAAATCAAACGAGCACAGCTCCATTATTCCACTGTGTATGAACATACTGTTTGAATCGCACATAACCCTTGAGCAATATTCTACTTTTCTTTAAGGGTCTTGATTCAGCAGGAGTCTTACAGCCAGAAAACACAAGTCAGACTGAACCTAAGCACAAGGAGGGCCTTCTTCTTAAGGTGCTCCTTTAATGATGACTTCAAAAGACTACTTGCCCTGCTGTCATGATTGTAGTTGAATGTGTATATCTGAATGTCTACATTTTCAAGTATAACATCTGTAGAATTCAAACTTTTATAATGGTAGCACATATAAATAGTTTATTTTCCTTTCAAATTAATTATTCAATATATGATAAACTGAAAATTTTTGCATTCCATGTAGCTATCTCAATTCAGTTGTTTTACTGGTACAACATTTTGAGACAAAGATTTTGCTTACAAATGGAAATATAAATCTCTTTTTTACTTCTAAGGTGTTTTACAAGAAACATCAGAATAATGAATGATGAAGACCTTGATAATGATAGTAACCCTACTAAGTTTAAGGAATCAGAAGTTGTGCAAGCATTTGCTAATGGGTGAAAGGATATCTCCAGTGGATTTGGGTGTAATTTGTGCTTATCAATCATCCGAAGCATTTAGCCTTCTTTGATGCAATGAGTTGCCACCTATTGACTCTGTAGTTCTTCTAGAAGACCCTGGTACTTACATCTCAGTGACAAATATCTCAGGGGCTGATTGGGATTACCATCATTCTGTGAATTAATGCAAATATTGAATTGCCATTATACTTTAATGTAAGTAAGAGAGTACAGTGTTATTATTGTATCAAACACCATGTTTAAGCAAAGAAGTGTTCATAAGAGGTTCTTCTGAGGAAAGATGTGCAGGTAATCAATAATGGCTATTAAAAGTCATTATCAGCCTTTTTAGTCTGTTTTGCTCACCATGTCTCTTTTTTGTGATTTTAATTTGTTATTTTTTATTATTATGTTTGGTATCATCATCCCTTTCTTGTCTTTTGGTAGTTAAAACTCTTCAGTATTGCCAATCCATGGCCACAACTCTGCTGTTTATTGATGATGGTGTTCTGTAGTCTCCACGTGGCGCTATTACATGTGATGTCATCATGTCACCATGATAAAGATGGTGGTGTGTATTAACAAAATATGTTTTGTTTTGAATCAAGTTCTTCACAACTCTCCTAAGTGACAGAGGAAACTCAAAGGCTTTTCGAAAGAAGACATTAATGTTAGGATTTTGCTTTGTTTTCAGCTGTGCTTTCCATTTTGTCATTTTTTGGTAATCGTTTTTTTTAATCATTTCTCCATGTGCAGATCTCCATCATACAGTAGCTTGTCTGACTCTTTCAGCATTGTAATCTCTAGGTGCATTTTTAAAATCTACAGAACAGTCCCTTTCAAATCAAGTCTTTAATACAACTTTTGAAGATTCAAATTTCTCCATTTATGCTTTTAAATCTTCATTAATTTCCTGTTTTTACAATAAATTATTATTAATGGGAAAGCTCAACAAATCTCACTTACCCCTTTAATAAGTAATCTCTTTTTTTATGTCCTGGTACACAGTATGAGACTCAAAATGAGGATGGAGATACATTGTAGAATGTGTGGAAAATTGTTAGAAATCTCTTTTTTTTGTCACTACTCTGAGCAAGTGCAGCAGTTACTTTTAATGTTACTCCAATCTGCTGATCAACCCTGCACTCAGTCAGGGACCAGTCCCCAGTGAACCGACTATATGGTGATTTTTCTTTGTTCTTATTCATGCATCTGTTTTGGCTGGAGCATGTCCTAGA
This sequence comes from Erpetoichthys calabaricus, assembly GCF_900747795.2. Taxonomy (NCBI): domain Eukaryota; kingdom Metazoa; phylum Chordata; class Cladistia; order Polypteriformes; family Polypteridae; genus Erpetoichthys; species Erpetoichthys calabaricus. The sequence goes on along the minus strand of NC_041397.2, from coordinate 83,247,250 downwards.
TGGTATAAAGGCCTTGAATGCTATTTTCAGTTTAGGTGATTAAATGTATGGCATTGGTTTTTGTCTTAATGTTTGACCAAAGAGCCCTGTGGTGGGCTGGCGCCCTGCCCGGGGTTTGTTTCCTGCCTTGCGCCCTGTGTTGGCTGGGATTGGCTCCAGCAGACCCCAATGACCCTGTAGTTAGGACATAGCGGGCTGGATAATGGATGGATGTTTGACCAAAGAAGTGACTTTGGTTTTGGATCGTTTAATGACACCACAAAAATCAACACTGTTTCGTTGCTGTTGGCATATAATGGCTGCACAGGGTCTGCCTTTGCTAGGTGTAGACCACTCACATGGAATAAAATTTCTTATTTTATTGTCAGCTTGGTTATTCCAACACTTTAATGCACCATAAGCAGACCATAATTGTCTCTAATTTATTGTTGAGGTACAGCTCTAGATAAATCATTAAAAATACTTTGCAGTAGTACTTTCTGTTGAGTGTTTCCTTCATAATTTCATCATGCAAAATGCTATCAATCACATCCATATAAAGATACTAGGGGGACCAGGCCCACTGGCGCCTTTGGCACCCAAACCCCAGTTACAGCCTGGTAGGCCGCAAAACCACAACGTTCTTGATATTAAAAACCACAACTTTCTTGATATTTTAGTTTATAATTTAAAAACGGAATAAGAGTCTGAAAATCTAACATCATCACGTTAAAGTTCGATAAATTCTGAAAAGAATGATATCAAACATATACAGTATATGAAGGTTTTAAAATAAGCCCGATTTAAAGCATGACAAAAAACGTTACATGAAAACGTCACATAAAATCGTAGCACTTTTAGGCTTAAGATTTTTTATATAGAGAGTAAATTAGTTCCCATGCTTATGTTCTGATTGGTTTAATTCTCGTGTTGTTAAATATATGAGATTGGATAAATTTGCTTTTTGGGATTTTTTTCAAGCCAAACTCCACTTGGACCTGTTATTAGTAATATAAAATATATGGCAGTTGTTCTAGCTGCTGATTATTCTTCAGAGGCAGAGAAGATGTTTGATGAGATTTTGGTAACAGATAGGAGCATCTCTCAGTCAATAAGAAAACATAAAGAAAATGTTTTGTTTCGTCTTAAGACCTCCAAACCACTGATGATAAATGGTGTTTATGGTTTACTTTACAGTTTACCTCTATTGTAAGACACTTACATAGTAATAAGTGCACTATAGGAATCTCATGTTTTAAAGAATTATCCTTATATATGAGATAGACTTCAAATATAGTTTTTATGAGCAAAATGGTAGTTAGTGGTGGTGCCTTGTCAGTCTAGTCCAGTAATTGTCTGTGTGGAGTTTTCACCTTCTCTCCACATCTTTGTGGGTTCTTATCCCTTTATATTAATATATTTCTACATCCCAAATGTGCAGATTAATTGAACTGACAACTCTAAATTTGAGATGAACTGTCACCCTGTTCAGGGTTTTCTTCTTTCTTGGATGGATTAACAATTGTATCATTTTTTTCTGTTATACCCTATGTTAAAACTTTATGCTTCTAAGGTTGATTGATGCAAAATATATTGTCTCAGTTAAATCATTACTTTGTGAAACTAAAATGTAATACAGTAGCTGTACATTGGAATAATAAAGGACTCAATCATGATCTTAAAAGAAAGCACATTTTCTTACATCTTAGTTCCTAGAGGTCAGATATCGTCTTTCTGCTGGAGATCAATTTAAACACCAAGGATCCAGCTTGATTGACAAGTGATTGGATTGGCCACGTGTGTAATTCCACGAACAGACCTAATGAGTTGGAATTGTGATCTACAGAACTATCTCCTTTGTAGCTGCCGAGATCATAGAAAACTCTGTATTATGGTGATGGAGAAATAAAATGAAACTGAAATAGTTTGGGTCAATAAAAATGAACTATGTGTGGATAGTAAAGAAGCTTTTTTTTTCAACTGGAAGAATTGATCACCCTTAATTTATCTAAATCCAGGAAATATTCAGCTTTCTTTGTAGCAGAGTTTTATATTTAGAATTTATTAATAATGTTATTCAAAAATACCTAATGCCAGTCTCCTGTCTTAAGGCCTTGTCACATTATATAACCTTTCCAAGAATTTTCAATGGCAGACTTGATTTACATAATCTTAGCGAGCTGTAAGCAGTCTCAGTGTACTCCCATGACCAACAGTTGTGCACTCTGACATATCCAGTGACTCATGACAACCAGTCTGTAGCTTCCCCTGGTTTGGTTTTGTATTAAGTCACAGGGGCATGCTCTGTGCATGCAAGAGCTGACAACCAATGAACGCTTAGCTAGAAGTACAGTGCATACAATGCAGCTACAAGGAATAAGAAACATGGGTTTTTTCAGACCTCGCAAACAACCTGCTCATCTGTTTCATATCAGAGGCATGGTTTTACATACCATGATAGAATGGAAATAATGGGAAAAAGACAGAGGTTTTGGCTGGAGTTGCCATATCTAGTAAGCATTGATACAGCATCAGCTCTGACAGGCAGCATGTTATTGGTTGTCAGGAAAAGTGGGTGAGTTTGCATTATTTTGGAAGTGTGCAATTGTACTGGAGTCATCTAATTTGTTATCCTCTGTGATTTCTAGTGATGTAATATGACATCCCTTCCAACTAGGAGTGGTGTAATGTACCAGAGGCTTGCATTTTAATGTATATGTGGAACAGTTTATAATGGGCCTTCTTCCTTTTTAATAGCTCTCCAAACTGACTAAATGTGGGCTATTATGATTAAACTGAATACACTAACTTTCACAACTGGTAACAGAATAATTTCTAAATATTTGCTAGAGTTGCATATCTTGCCGTATGTGTATCTTTAGCATCTTTCCTCTGTATTCACGTGTGTCTGAACATCTCTTTGCCAGCGCTCCCTCTCTCAAGTGTGTTCCCATAAAGCCTGCTTCTCAGACATTGTCATTATTTTCAAAGCACCATTCTCACCTCCTGTCCAGTTTTATACTTTTTGTCTTTGATGGTGACTCTCATAGTGTGGCTCCTATGCTGTTTCTCCTCCTTATGTATTTCATACTTGCACTTCCTCTTTCGATCATGACACCAAAGCCAAACTGCCCAATCATATTGCTCTAAGGGACAGGACATTCACAGACACATGTTTTATTATATAGTAGATGTATTATAGTTATCCCTTTGAAATGTTGCACTAATCAATCAATCAATCAATCAATCCCTAAATCCAATGTTATGACCACTGTAGAAGGGTACAGCCCGGACACAGACAGGCAGACACGTTGCAGTCCATCACCACACGTTTATTTACAATATTCACTATTTTATACAAGTCCTTACGTGCACCTCACCAAATCCCCACAGTCCCCCAAAGTCCAGGCTTTCACCAGCCACTTTCTTCTTCCTTTCCACAACACACACAGGGCTCCTCCTGCCGCCTCCTCAGACCTCGTCTACCTCCTCACCCGACTCCAGCCTTGATTGCAGGGCGGCGGCTCCTTAAATAGGTGGCTGATTGAGGGCCGCACCCGGCCACCTGCCACATGACTCCCCCGCTAGCTGAGACCTCCTGGGACCAGCGAACCATTCCGGGAGGACGGGAACCCCTCGGCGGCAAGCCAACACATTGTAGCCTAGGGCCCGATCCTGCAAATCCAAAAGAAAAACAAGGGCGGAGGCGTTGCCCTGACGCAGCCCCTCGGCTCGTCCTCAGCTGGGCCAACGCTCTCGGCCCTGATCGGCGCCCCGATGCTCCCTTTCTCGGCTTCCCAGCCCGAGCAGTCCGTGCTCCCCGCCACGGAATCACCAGTGGGATTACTCTCCGTTTCGACCTCTCCAGCTGCGGGATTCTCCTCTGCCTCCGCAGAGGACGGCCCTTTGCGGGACACGCGCACCCAGCAGCATGTCCTCGCTTATCGGAGGAACTGGCTTCCCCAAGCCGCTTCCTCCGTTTACTTTGTGACGCCACAGCGGTTCGGATCTGCCCATTGTAAGAGGGCAGACCCAGCCTCGCTGGCGTCCGGAGCTTAACGGGGTCAGGCTCCCTTACCTTCCCCGCTGTGCCTCTCCGTCCAGGAGCTCCTGCAGTGCGCCGATCCACTTCTGCCTGCGGCTCTCGATCCGACGCCACTGCCATCCCTCCAGAGTCCAGCGTCTCTGCCCGGAGGGCACATCGCTCGGCCGGCGGCGACAGCACAAGGCGCAGTCGTTCTTGCAGCTCCTGCAATATAGCCGCCAAGGAGAGAGAAGCAGACGGCGGTGGGCTTACCTCGCGAGTAGTTCCACTCACCGACTGCTCTCTGTGGACACTTCCTTGCTGCCCACTCGGGTTTCTTCTCGGCACGAGACGGACATTCCCTGCTCCCGCCTCTGACCAATCGTTGGCGGGAGGACAGGACACGCTGCCCAATCCCGTGCCTGCTACGAGGAGGGACCTTCGGTCTGCGGCCTCCTCACCCTCATTCCACACTCGAGGGCGAGGTTCTGGGCAGCTCCGCGGCTGCTGCGGCTGCAGCATCTCCTTCCAGGCAGCTCTCCTAGCTGCCACCGCGCTCCCAAGCTGCCCCTGAAATACAAAGTCTGAAAGCAGACCGCTCATGGTCTGCGACTCCCCATTTCTCTGCGGGGTTCGGTGCACGCCGCCCCTGCGGCACGTGGGTGAGTTCGCCTGCTGTGCCGGGCCTTCCACAGACAATATTTTGAATGCAGGTCCGCACCTTGTGCCAGGTGCAGCATCCTGCCGACTACGCCACTGTAGAAGGGTACAGCCCGGACACAGACAGGCAGACACGTTGCAGTCCATCACCACACGTTTATTTACAATATTCACTATTTTATACAAGTCCTTACGTGCACCTCACCAAATCCCCACAGTCCCCCAAAGTCCAGGCTTTCACCAGCCACTTTCTTCTTCCTTTCCACAACACACACAGGGCTCCTCCTGCCGCCTCCTCAGACCTCGTCTACCTCCTCACCCGACTCCAGCCTTGATTGCAGGGCGGCGGCTCCTTAAATAGGTGGCTGATTGAGGGCCGCACCCGGCCACCTGCCACACCACACTGAGCTAAAGACTTTTTCAGCAGCATCTGGTGCAAGGCAGGGATGATCTTGTCTGGACTGCAGGACACATTCAAATTGGATAGTTAGAAATATCCAAATGACCAAAATGTGTGAGAAAACCAGAATACCTTTAGGAAGTGCACACAGACAGCAACAGGACCAGAAATCAAAGTTAAACTCTCAGAGCTCTGAGGCAGGAACAGTAATCACTGTGCCACCATGCCATACTGTACCTTATTAGGCACAGAGAGCAGCAAGCTACAATTCTGTCTTTCTGTCCTTCCAGTCGACACCACTTAGAAATATGGCAAGGCCTTCACCAGAATTGGTAGTAGTATAATTTTATTATTATTTTTATTGTTTAGTAAAGTAATTCATTTGACTGTCTACAGGTTTCCATTAGCATGACAGGATGAGAGATACAATACCCCAGGTACCTCTGCAAATTCACAGTCCCACTTTCTTTTTACAACCAATGACCTGCTGATTGCTAGCAATAAAAATGTTACAATTGCTCCTTTTTTCAATTCCTAATTGCAGCATTTCAGCATTTTGTTGAGAGGGGAGACCCTGATGTTAAGGATAAATTAGCAGCAAGAAAGAATTACTCCAGGATCCATTTAAGCTTCTCAGACTCCACCCTCTGCATTCCCCAAAGTGTATCCCATCTGCTTCTGGGATTTCTCATTGCAATATATGGCGATTGCAGGATAAGCACACCATTTTCCTGTCAATACATTCCTATTAGCCTCCTGGATCCATACATCATCCTCTTGCTGGCCTGCAGTTTGCTTATCTTTGTAGCAGAGGCTGCCTTTGATTTATCTAACACCCAGGTTAATGAGACATGGAGCCCAGGGTGGCTCCAAGGGTAATGCACTCCTGTATAAAAATGCTTAGAAAGGATCAAGTGATAATCCATAGTAGACTAAAAGGCCCAAGACTTCAACAAATGTTGTACTTCTTAATCGCAGAACTAAGACACTAATAGCTTTCCTTCAAGCTACTGTAGCCATTGGGAAGTTATAAATAGTACCTACAAAACACATAGGAAAATAGATATGTCCGTTCCTTCTCCAATAAAAGAAGGTCTTAATTGTTTGCCTAATTCATAATATAATTACATTAACGCTGCTCAGAATACAAACTTTAATATTTAATTTACAATAATAGTGTTTTAATGGTGCAAAGGGAATTATACATTTCCTAAATAGGAAAATGAGGAGCCATTAATTGAGAGTGTGCTCTGTAAACCTGGCAGGTTTATACATTTTAACTTGATAGTTCCTCCAAATATCATTAAGTAAAATCTTTAATTGGGGCATGAATAAACTTAACAAACAACCTGACTCACGTAAACTTAATTCTTCTAATGTTTTGTGTGTTAATTGTTTGAGCCATGTTGTTCCCCTCAACTTCAAGTCAGTTTCTTAAAGAAATGTGAGTGTTTAACCCCCTACTGAAAGCACTGCATGTGACACTAAAACGTAGTTTTTATATCAGAGCTTTGAAATATGATGATGGTTCCATTTTGTCCATCGGTTTGTCTTGTCTCTCTGTCTTATAATTAAAAAATGGAATAGGTTAAAGCAATTACATTATTAGAAAAGTTTCTTTGATTTGTTAACCAAACTTATGTCAAGTTATTCCGGACGTTAGCCAGGGTTGACAACAACTGTGAAAGAGAAATAAATCAAATTATTGGAGAAATGGCTAGCTCCACAACCCGCCCTGTTGAGCACAAACCCACCTACCCAACACTGCTAAAAGTTGTCTGTTTTATTTCTCTTTTGGCACTTTTTAGTTTTTTTTTTACTATAATCCACTGAATATGTGTACTCTGAACTGGTATTAGTGTGGCACAGGGGATTGGTTCATAGAGCTGTGGCCTAACAGTAGCAGGGTCCTGGTTTGAACCCCACACCTCATTATTGTCTGTGTGTACTTTTTACATTCCCCACAGGTCTGAAGGTTTCTTCTCCAGGTACTCTGTGTGAGCGTGTCCTGGGCCAAGGTTGGTTTCTGCCTATGCCCAACACGGCTGGGGTAGGCATTCGTGTCCTGGAACTCTGTAATGGATAAGGGAGTTGAAAAGCGGGTGAATGGATACATGAATTGATGTTTAGAATAAAATAAAGGTTCAATATAGAGTAAAATACCATTAAGTAATTTAAATAAAATCACTTCTCACATGACTTATCCTGAAATTTGTGCCTTGTTTTTTTATGTTAGTTTCTAAGCAATAATAGTATGCAGAAAGATGTCTTTGAAGGCCCATTAAACACACCAATTTTTCCCTAACTTCAGCAGGACTGGGAATTCCTTTGATTTTTCTATTGCCTTGGGATGTGACCTAGGTAATAAGTCCCTTACTAGTCACTAACCTATATTATTGGACAGTTTTGTAAGCTTTAATGACATGCCATGTTAGCAATTGTTATTGAGATGTAAATGATGCAGATGACGCTTCATTTAACACACATGACATGTCTTAGTTAAGTTGAAAATTGCTTATTGATTAATTTTACAATTAACTACATGAATGCAGATGATGTATCACCTGATGCTTTATCTGCAGCACAAAGATTTTGAAAGACCCAAAATACAGGTTCTTAGAAAAATGTGACCCTAATTGTGAATTATACTGGGTAACTTTCATCACTTTCCCCTGATTTCATTTTGATTGGGGTCCCTGCAATTTTTCACTTATTCTTACTAATTATATGCTGACTTGTGTAGACTGGAAGAGGGCGTGTGTGAGCAGACATTGAGTCTGAAACCAACCAAGGGAAAATAAAAGTATTAAAATAACAGTATTATTAACATCCTGTAAGAGGGTTAGAACAAATAAGGGAAAGTGCAGTTCCATTAAAGGTACAAAGTAGAAGGGAAACCTTCAATCCTAATGTCACTCAACAGTGTGTTGCTCTTACTGACTCAGGACGGATGGTTGGACCACTTGCCCGTCTGCCTAATAACTCACTGTTTCCCCCTCACTCTTGTTTGGTCCCTCGTCTCCCCATCTTGAGAAACCAACACTAATCCTTCAAACCATTAAGCTCCCCAAGCTGGTGACTAGAATGGCATTTTGAATAACAAAGCAACAAGTCATATAAAGCTTCTTGGCAATTTCCAGTGACAGGAGCATTTGAGCACAAATTTATGTTTGTTTAATTTTTCTAAATTAGTTTTTATTTCTATACTCTTTTTACCTGCCACTTTATTTTTGTTTTACTTTTATGAAATTTTGACTATTTCTGCTTTAGTTTTTTATCCTCATTTTCACATTGAGATAATTATTTCAGTTTAGTTATTGTTTTAGCTTAAAAAAGGGGCCATTAAATGAAGACTAAATGCACGCTGTGCCTACTTAGCATTCAAATTGGAGAAATATGCAGGCTTGTTTATAAGTAAGACTAAGTAAGTCTGCTCCAACTGTCTGCTCACTGAGTTATTTTTTGAATTTTTTGTAAAATGTGTCTTACTAGTATTTAGTGATGAGCCCAAAATTAAACTTGCTGCAAAGCTCTATGTTTCCCTTTAGCAATCACATTTGCGAAACAAATTGTGTTTTGCTTCCAACAACATTTATGCCATTGACGCAAGAAGGAAGATGTTTAGTCCTGACTGAAAGCATTTACAGTACATGTTTTAATTCTGCATGCGTCTGCATGTCATTTAATATTTAAATAAAAATCTCCATTGAGCAATAAAAAATGAGAATTCACCTGACTCACTGTTGTCATTAAAGATCCAAGGGCATCTTTTGAAAAGAGTAGGGTGCATCCCAATGTCTTGGCTAAACTGGCCAATCTGACCCCCTAATCATCCCCTGTCCTTTATTGGCTAACTATTTGTCTCACTACTTCATCACCTAATAGCTAATGTGTATTTAGTATACTGGTGCAGGAATGGCTGCCATTGCAGGTGGATGATACACATTGGTGGTGGCTGAAGCACTTTGAGTAGCTAGAAAAGCGCCATATAAATGTAATGAATTCATTTTGCCACCTTCTATTGGTGGTTAAGACTTCCAGCTTACTGTCTGACTCCTGTACTGCATTATTTTGTTAGTCTTCTCGTTTTTTTTCTTTCAAAAACCTGGACCATCCATCACTTCCACCAAAATGACAAATTATTACTTAGAGGAGGAGAAAACACTTTCATTCTTTGATTATAACCATGAAGCAAATTAGCTAGTGACATGTTATCTTATCCTTTTGTCCCTGGCTTTCTGTATGTGATGTAATCCTTGCTGCCTATTGTACTTTTTATCTCATTGTCATAATTTCTAAAATTACATGTGTACTGCCAAATCAATGAAATTACACACTCCTTTATAGAAAGCACATTTCGGATCAATGCAAAGGGGTGTATCTGGTAATATGAAGCAACTTTGGTTATTCCTTGTGGTTTTCTGCATCAAGTGTCCAAATCATTAGGTGCACTTACTTAATAGTGGGCTGTTCTTAAAACAGCCTTAAATATTAGGCATATAAGATCAGTATGGGGCAGCAAGTTGACACAGTGGTTAGCGGTGCTGCCTTACAAATTCAGTATCATAAGTTTAGATCTTGCTTTGTCTATGTGGAGGTTCTCTCCATTTCTGCATTGGATTTTCCTTCTTCCTCTAAATTTTCCTCCTTGCACTCCACTTTTCCTCTCACATACCCAAATATGTGCAAGGCAGATTAAGTGAACTTCCCAACTGGCCCCAGTGTGATTGAATGTGGTCATGTACGTGTTTGTGCCTGTGGATAGACTAGAGGCGGTCCTGTTCAGGGTTGATTCCTGCCTAACACCACATGCTCTCAGAATAGTCTTCAACTCCCAATGACCCTGAATTATGGTATGAGAATAAATGTACAGCATGTAGATGTAGGGAAAGTACAGCACAGAGATAAGGGCTCATTTCTGACTCCACCATGTTCCATAAAATGTATCTGGTTGCAGACCTCTATGCAAAACATCTTGTTAAATGTCATCCCACAACATTAATTGGACTGAGATGCAGTGTCTAGGAAAGCTGACCATTATGGTGCCCCATTCCTGATTTTCAGGGTAAAACCCCAAGCAGAACGTCTATTCATAACAGACTCATACCACTCCACCTAGATCACACTACAATTTCTCAGTTAGACTATTGGAATATTTAATTTTGCCAGTCCTCCATCTAAATTACAAACACAGACATGATCGTTTTGTATTTGCCCACCTTCTTTATCCAGCATTTCTCCACACATGATGCTGTCACTCATTAAAATCATCTTTAAAACATTGCTGTTGACTTTGAATGTCAGAAGCTCCAACATCTCATATTTGTGATTTAACTGATGTAAGAATTATTCAATTATCCGATGCATCTGATGTCCTGTTAGCTCCAACCAGTTCCCTCTTTCTGCAAACCTCTCTCTTAGACAAGTTTCCGAAAGTGTTAATTTTCAAATACCACCTGAAAATTCACCTCACTGGCATTGTACACTGGCAGTATGTTCATTTGTTTTACTTCCTAATTGACTATTTATGCTTATCATGGCCATACTGTTTCTGTTGAGTTATTAAATCACCTATTAATGTCAAAACTACTGTTATTTGCATAAAATTGCAGTCCAGTTTGTTCCAGGAGTTTATTCCCTATTTGATCATAGCACTCATTTGGTGTTGTCCAATTTCTTCTTGACATTGTAGCCAGCTAATGGCTAATGTCATTAGTTCTTTATATTAGCCTTTACTTCTGCTTTGGAAAGTTTTGTATTGTTGCAATGCCAACCACTTATGAAACAAGGGAAGATACCAGATTTTTCTAGCATAGATAGATAGATAGATAGATAGATAGATAGATAGATAGATAGATAGATAGATAGATAGATAGATAGATAGATAGATAGATAGATAGATAGATAGATAGATAGATAGATAGATAGATCTTTATTGGCATTGTCACTTTTACAAAGGAACAGCGAAATTGAAGGTACAGTCGACTCAGTGTGAAGCATAAGAGTTAAAAAGACAAGAAGTGAGAAAATAATAACAAACAGAATAGTAATAAAAGTACTTTACAAAATGTACAAATCACACTTGTCATATATACATATGGCACTGGTTAAATGTACAAATTGCACTGGTTGATGTAAGGTTTATATTGCACATTGGGAGAATGATATGGTGCAGTTTTATTTGAGTTAAGGGCCATGATTGCTTTTGGATTAAAGCTGTTTTTAAGGCAGTTTGTCCTGGTTTTTATTGCTCTGTATCTCTTGCCTGATGCCAAAAGCTGAAAGAGGCAATGACCGGGATGTGATGAATCCTATGAAATGTCTATTGCTTTTTTGCAGCATCAGGAGGTGTAGATTTGTTCCAGAGTGGGGAGGGTACAACCAATTGTTCTTTCCGCTGTCCTGACGACCCTGTGGAAGTGCAGCTACTGTACCACACACACAGTCCGTACGTGAGCACACTCTCGATGGAACAGTGATAAAAGGCAAGGAGCAGATTTTTGGGGAGATGGTTCTTTCTGAGGATTCTCAGAAAATACAGTCTCTGCTGCGCCTTCTTCAGCAGCTCCTTGGTGTTGGCGCTCCAGGTCAGATCATCCTCCAGCTCAATGCCCAGCAACCTAAACACCCGGACCCTCTCCACACAGGCCCCACCAATGATGAGTGGCTGGATGTCAGTTTTGGTTTTTTTTTAAGTCAATAACAAGCTCCTTCATTTTTGTGGTGTTGAGGAGCAGGTTATTGACTCTGCACCACTCTGACAGCCACTCCACCTCATCCCTGTATGCCAGCTCACCCTCCTTGCCCAAGATGAGTCCGACCACCGTCGTGTCATCCGTGAACTTTATGATCTTCTTGCTATGGTGAGTGGGGACACAGTCATATGTTTAGAGGGTGTAGAGGAGTGGGCTGTACTATAGTGCTAGAGTGTGCCAGAATGTCTGACAGAAACAGTTGTATTCGTTGCTTGGCTTAAATGTCAGCAGGTTTCACTCCCTCTGTCAAAAGAAATCTCACTATGGTGCTTTATTCAACTGTGGTGCAATCCCAGAGAAGACATCCAGGTTCATTTGACTTTGGTGTGTGTTTGGAGTACCCATAAACCATCATAAACATGCAGTAACCGTGTCATTTTAAATTGGCCTTTAGTTTTTGATTTACCCTTATACAAATAAAAGTTGGAAAGCACTTTTGAGTGAGATTAATTTTAAAAATAAACAATTGCATTACCCCATGAAGGTGATGCAAGAAAAACATCATTTATAGGACAAAGGAACTTGAAAAATACAACTATAAATACACAAAAGTGAAAAAAATCAACAGAAACAGTCAGATACTTAAGGCAGACAATATAGTGACAGGAGAAGAGAGAACATTAGGACTTATTTCTGACATGTTAAACAATATACTGTATACACAAATAACTCCAAAAAAAGTTATAGAATGAGGAAAAATTACTGGGTATATATACAAATGGCAATTTAATTAAATTGGATATACTCCTGTGAAGAATAAATACTATGACACACCTGAGAAACAGACAACTAGTAACTAGTGAATATTCTTGAAAAATAATAGTATTAATATATTAGTATCTATCAAGCTGTTGAGTCCATTGATTTTCAACCTGATTAATCCAAAGAAAGAAACACATAAAAGGAGTATCTAACCCAGCAGCAAGGCACAAGAAAAGAAACATTCCTAGAAAGGAAGACAATTATTTATAAGAGAAACCCAAGCATCAATTCATACTTAGTTAATTTGCAATTACTGAACGCCTTACTATAAACATGTTTGGGATGTGGGAGGAAGAAGACAGAGAAAGAACATGGAAACTCCACATTGATAGTTCAGAATCAATTGTTCTGGAGCTAACCACATTTTGTAAGTATAAACTGAAAACTGTATTGTAAGAAGTTGTCTGATTGAAATCCACTACAAAAGCCATAAATTATGGTCTGCTTAAGTCAAGGCATAAATATAAAGAAACGTTACCTTAAATGTAAAGCGATCAAAAAGGTATGTTCATTATAAAAGCTAACTTCACATTTAAGGCAAATAGTAGCTAATGAATCCTAAATTCCAGTTACTTAGCTTTCTGAAATTACCATGCAAATGAATTAATGAATGAATTGCTCCCATGGGATACAAAGTGAATACACTTATTCTCAAATTAGAGGTGGCCCCAAATGTGTAAAGGACACATTTTTAATGGACTAGTATTTACAAGTGCTCATTGATTTTTTTTTTTAATGTTCACTTCAAAAAGACTATGTTTTACTGCAGAGGAACAATGGGGTCTGCAGTTTCTTATGGCCTCACCCCTTTCTTAACTCATCTCACATTTATGGGTTCATTCAAATGAAATGTGTCCATTTCTTTCTACGCATTTCAGTGCTATCCAAAGGGTTATTTGTGAAGCAAAGAGTAGTTTCTAAGATGACCTTTGCTTATTACTACAGACTTTCCATACTTTATGGAGAAATATGGAAAAAATGTTAAGCATTACCTAGTGCTAAAGAATAAAACCCCTTTCAGCTCAGATAGCACAAAAATTGAGCATAATTATTTAATAACTACCTGTGCTACCCATCTAGGATCGGTTCAAATCTACTGCAAGTAATCAACATAGACCTCAGTGTGAACGTTTGCAGTGTACCAAAAAATGCATATGTCTCTGTTATATGCCATTTGATATTGAACTTATACAAGCAAGTGTTAATATTTGTGATGTACCCTCAACCAGAAAGACAAATCCAATGTATTTCATTACTAAAAATGTTTAGGACATGCCATTTTTTGCAATGACAGAGACATAGCAACTGGATGGACACGTAGACACTTATCCTTTTATTAAAGTGGATAATATTAGTCTTCAAATCAAAGACTTTTCCCTTCATTAAATAATGTTTAGCAAGCTATTTACTCACACATTTTTACTTTAAGGTTCACTTTAGGAATGATGTATCAAACTTTTTTGGGTCTTCCAACTCTTTCTGAAATCATGGTGGTCAAAATAATACATGAAGACACTTGTGCAGCGCACATAGCAAGCTGACTGAACCACACCATGTGAGCACAGCAGAGATGGCATGTCATCAACATCCAGTCTAACTTCAAATGTTGAGCCTCAGCTTACACATTAGGTTCCAATCTATTCTGCAGGCTGCAGTGAGGTGTACCTGGAATGTCTATGAAGATGTTTGAGTGTTAGCACTAGTGTTAGCATGTTTGAAAAATATCCCAGACTCTGTCTTTGTAAAACTTGAGCTTCATTGTGTTTTGTAAGCCAAAAATGGTATTAAAAGACTTTCCTCATATAAATTAATTTTTGTAAAGCAGTTATTCATATTTCAGGTATTAATGGCTCACATGTTATGCTTAGGAAGAGAATGCATTGGAAGTCAGGAACTTGTCTTTCACAGCAAACTCAAAACTTTAGTTTTTTCTGGAGGCAGCACTTCCTGGCTAATATCTTCTTCTAACTCAATGGATATTACTAATTCAGAAATACAGTACACCCCCAAAATTTGCGGAGGTTACATTCCTAGAGCACCCGTGAATTGTGAAAAACTGCGACTTTTGGATGTGGTTAAAAAATGCCTTTTAAATGCCTATTTTTATAGTTTCAACCCTAAATACAGTATGCCCCCAAAGCACTTTAATTTCGTTGCAAACTCAGCTTAATACATTAATATATTACCTAAAAAATTACCTTAATACATTACCTAAAAACAGAATGTAAAGGTAAACCCATCTACTGTACAGTACTGTACTGTTATGTCTCCCGTGGTGCTAGAATGTAAAATACCGATGTTACTGCTATACGTACTGTAATTCATGCAAGCGCATTTTCTTTGGTATGCACTGTAGTTTTCTTTGTTATAAGTAGAGTAAATACATAATAATTTCATTTAATTAAAATACAGTAAAATGTACGGGTACTCACCAATGATGAATGATATTGATGATGATGAAGAGCTGTGCAGTACAATGCAGAGGATTTAAAACTCCTCGGGTGTCGCCTCTTCTTCAGGCGCTTCAGGAGGAGTCGTATATTTGTATGGGTCTTCTTCTGGTGGGGTTTCATGCTGGCTTTTCTTTATAGGTTTCAGGAACATTGTGATAGGAAGTTGCTACATTGTCTCCTGTAGTGAACTGCTGGTACAATTTCCGTGCTTTCTCACGGATAATGTTACCGTCCAAGGGGATGTTCTTCCTGTATTTGGTGATCCACAATGCCAAGGCAGATTCCATCCTGACAAAATTTTTATTCCTTACGGTCGTTACCTTTTTGGCACTATCACAGAAACTTACAGATACGGTACTCCAGATTGCTGCTTTGTTCTTCTTTATGTAGTATACGGTGCTTTCATTAATGCCATAGTGGCGTGCTACTGCAGCATAACGTTTTAGTTCCCAGAGCAAATCCAGTAGTTCAACCTTCTCCTGGAGTGTTAAAAACTTCTTCTGGTGCTTAGGCTCAGTTCCAGAAGCCATAGAAAGTGCAGGGCGATTCAACTACATTGTGTGCATTTAAAAATAACAAAACAATAACAAAATGGAAAACGCAAAGACACTCAGCTGGAGATGCGTCACAAAACAGCAGTCAATCATCAGCAAGAAAAAGTTAATAATGCTCTCAGATTGGCTACTTTCACCATCCCAAACCGCGGTGGTAAACCCACTCACCTGGAGATGCGTCACAAAACAGCAATCAATCAGCAGCAAGGAGAAATGAATAATGCTCTTGGATTGGCTACTTTCACCATCCCAAACCGTGTTTCCCTCAGTGGTTGCTTCCTGTTCTCTCTACAGCACAGTATTGTCATGAAAAAAGCCAAAAAAATTGTGCTTTCTGATAACAATTAATAGTTAGGTTCTAAGAAAAAATCCGCGACCGACTGAGTCCGCAAACCCTGAACCGCGACTTTGCAGGGATCTACTGTACACCAAAATACTCTTTAAAAGAGACAGTGAAAGGCAAGAAACTTTAACATTACAGAAAAAAATCTCACCTAGCTAATTCTTCAAGGCTTGATTAACTTGAAACATTCACAATGGCATGAAGACATGGGACATATCACCATCATTGTCATCAGAACAAGCGTGTCTAGAAGAGCAGGAATGTGATCAATTTTCTTGTCTGTGGCTGAGTTTTACGGTTATTCAGCTGTGACCAGCTTGCTTGGTTAGATAAATAGACATCCAAAGGCTTAATGACTTCCAAAAAACAGCACTCAGATGTTGAACCATGAAAGTACCAGAAGTAACAGAAGCACCAGTTACTCCCTTTTATTGATTTTATTCAAGAATTATTTAAATCATTTACCAAAACAATGATACAATTCCTTTCTTATCACTCTTTCCTCTGTATGCAAAATGTCTGCCAAATTCTTTGCCTTCCACTCTAGAACCTCATTTTCTAATTTTGCCTTGCACGTTTACATTTCAAAAGCCATTGTTTTGCAGCGCATATTGGTGTCTCATGTTCCCAGCACATGCTATACACTTTTATGTTAATGCTGGGTATATCTATGTGTGAAATAAGGAAATATAACAAAAAAATATATACTGTACATTTGTGTATGCTTTTAAAGATTAAAATACAATGACATGCTAATCAGAAAGTAATTAGAGCAGTAGGAGGGAAGGAATCAAAACTTAGATGTATGAGAAGATCAAGAGTCGGTCCTGAAGGATAATTGAGCATCTGTCCTTTCAGCTGAAAATTTAGAGTAAAGATGTAGTCACACAGGCGGCATGGTGCTACAGCAGTTAATGTTTCTGCCTCAAAACTCTTGTGACCAGCTGATGAAAAACAGAAGCAAATGAGTCCAACAAAGCATAAAATCCTCACGCTATGTGGCTGTTTCATCGAACAAAGAAGCTTGACTTCAGGGGTGATAGAGAATCATCTGAGTGGCTACATGAACAAGCCACCTAAATCCTTGATCACCACCACGCGAGGCAGGCAGTTATTTAAAGTTTTATATCTTAAGTCGATTTAGCATATTTCTCATAGCTTCCCCAATAAATATATTATACTTAAAATTGTATTAAAAATTGAATGTAGTATTAGTGACACATTTGCAGGTCTTGAATGCAGCAAGAGATTGGACCTGACACCCATTAAAGGAGGCCAGGTAAAAAGACACTATATTCCAAAAAATGCTTCTGCATTCATAGAAAAAGACATCTCTGCATATTAAGGTTTGCAGGATGGTGAGGTCAAGGGTTTTTAGAGATTATTCGCAAAAAAAAAAATAAAGCTCTACGTTAATAGAAGGAACATTTACTAAGAAAGTACACTGATCAGCAACATTTGCTGAGATGTATATGATAGGTTATCTTTTTTTTATCTCAAAACCATTTTTTTTTTACTAAAATAAGCTATTGTATAGTATACTTAGAAGATTGTATTACTAGGTTTGCAACATCCCCCCAAGAGGAAAAGAAGAAACACATGCCTCAGGGCAAGAAAACACAGAAATTATGGCAATCTGCTGCCAGGCAAGATGCAGATGCCCTTAGCAGTATGTGGAGCTTTGGAAGTGGATTCACTGGAGACAGGTTGGGCAGCGTTAGGTTGATGAAATAGGAAAAAATGCTTGGTGGGGGGGCTGTGTTTGGCAGTTATAATTCTAGCACAAGGTTGAAGACCTTATGTTTATCCCATAGCTTTTAGCACTTTGATGAACTCTTCACTACGGACTACTGCAGCCTAGGGAATATTTTTGACATGAACCGGAAAGGTCTTACTTACATTCATGTATGAGGACAGCACAGACCTGTAGGGGCCATTCTACTGGATGACAAAATTGAATTGAATGCAAAATTGAGTGTTTGTGGGTGCAGCTTTGGCCAGCAAGATGGAAATACATCTCTTGAACAGTGTATAAATGAGTTATGTTGAGGTGTGCCTAGTAGTGTTTAGGAAAAGATTTACTAGCAAAATGAAGGCAAAACAGAAAAGAAACAAATGAGATAAGACAGACATGTGGAGAATATGCTTGAAAAATGCAGATGCTTGCAGCAAGTGGGGTAGGTCATTAAATGATCATCAGCCAGATAAGTACTGTATACTCGATGTAAGTGAAAGTTGACTACATACTAGAAAAATCAAGAATTATTTTTTTTTTATTTTGCCTTTTTTAAAGTGGAAATTTTCATGTTGTGTAAATATTCTTAGATATTTGTGATATATATAGATAGATAGATTCATTCATACATAGATACTGTACATAGACAAACACACAGCAAGTTAAATTTGACCAAATAGGGACTGTGAGTTTGTAAAGGGCCAGTGCTTGTGTGCGTGTACCTTCAAAATAAAAAAGATCATTTAAGGAACAGGCAATGCTGTTATTAGCTACATATCACCCAAACACATATTCATATATTTAATTTTCACATATTTTATACACAGAGTAAAGTATATATACAGCATTTTTATATATTTTAATTAACCATACATCATTATTATTAGTACAGTACGGCCTCACCTGTTTCAATACACTTAGTTCATCTTCCTCCAACAAACAAGCTTGTGAAGCCATTCATCAATTTTCTACCCTTATTTTAAAAGCAACATGCCATAAGTGAGTCATTTCTATGTGTATTGTGGCTTCCAGGGGGTGTAGCTTCACACAATTGACACAATAACAGTCATGGGATCAATACAATAATTTGCATTCTTTCTAGGACTTTTACAAGCCCTTCTAGAATCACCACAATAATAAGAATCAAAATCTTTCTACTTCCTACTCCTCTTCCTCCAAGCAAGTGTTGTCCTGTGCCTCTCAACTCCAACTCTTTGATGAAGTGAGGTGGTTCCCTTTGATCTTGAACCCTAAAATGCTTCCACAATTGAGATGTTAACCTGCAGAAATACGTCAGAGTCACACGGAAGCCACAAGCTGTTTTTTCAATGGGAGCCCCACAGGCTCATCCCTCTGGACTCCAACTTCAAATGCAACCTTGCATGTGTCTGACTTGGGGGCGAGTTAGAAGAGCACTGCCACCAGTTGTGCTAGGGGATAAATTGTCCATAAAAAGCCATTTCTCCCAGTCCTTCAATTACTTATCCCTGATACCAATTGGGGCCCTGCTTAGCCAATGCTCCTTCCATTATAGCAACCTGGCCAGGTAAGGAATACAAGACAACGAAAAACTTTCCAAAATAATTGCCCACAATGTATATTATAAAGAATCTTCAAAAAAAGTGTGCACTTTATTTTGGAAAATGTAGTATTTTTATTAAAGATATTTCAACTTCATGACTTTGCAATGTAGCCTCATGGTATACTTATACAAGTGGTCAATAAGCTTCTGAATGCTTTCAGAAAGCCAGTTATATTCTACATGGCTTCTTGCATGTCATCATCACCTGCAAATAAACAGCCTCTAGTAGCTGGATTACAGTTTCGTCTTTTGGTACTCATTGGTCAATGAGAATGATGCCCCTGGCTTCTTTCTGCATGCTATTATTGGTTGACAGTGAAGGCTGTCCTGAGCACTCTACATCTATACATCTCAACATCTCTGCTTACTTGTATTGGTGATTTAAAGCAGTGAATAAAACATCCACTGATATATACAGTATGGCATTAACACTACTCTGTTCTTCTTTGGTTCAAACTGAGAGGTGTGCAGCTTTGCTCATGATTTGATGGTCATCAACATAATGATACTCAGCTACCAGACTATGGGTTACTATGTTATAAAGTCTCAGTTTGTAAATCACAAAAATGGTTTGGAAGCAAAATTGTCCATAACCTTTTGCAAATCACTTCCACATAATAGCTACTGTAGCTGCAGGTTTGATAGCTGCTATATAAAATAATGACCTGGTAAATGATGACATGACAAATTTGACAAGTCTTGTCATCTGCTCTGAGGTGCCACATGGCACATGATAGCGAGGTAAATACAGAAGGGAATAAGACCTTGCTCCTGAAATGCATACTTTTTAAATTTTACTATTAAAATGGCTTAACACTTTATAATAGCTTTCATTGACTTTATTAGTACACCTTTTGAAACTTTTACAAAAGACGGAGAGTCCCAGCTTTAGTTTGAGTACTGAAAATAGATATACAATGACTGTCTAAACATACACAACATGCAAAAAACTGTTATATAATGTTTGTTAATAATGTATTAATAACAATTATGGTGACACTTTAGTTTAAGGTATTGCAAAAATGCATCTATTACTCATTTACTATTATGCCTTGAGACATTAACAAACACTTGTTTGGGTCTTCATAACACTTACAAAGCATCAGTGTTTATTCACTTCTGCGATGAGACCTACCAAGAAAACTTCACTTTGGAGTTGTCTGAGGTGGCTTAACTGAGACACATTTCTCTTGACATTACCTATTTAGTATAAGACCTGTAAATCCTTCATATTAACAAGTCATTTTCCCATCACTGGACAGAGATGAAGAAATTATCAACTGAGGTTTTGCAAGTGCTATGAAGACCAGAAGAAAAATTTGTTAAGGTCTTGTTACATGAGAGTAAATGAATTTTTGCAGTACCTAAACTAAAGTGTTACCAAAATTATAGAGTTTTCTATATTAGATTTATTATTTAGTGCAACTTATAACTATTTGTTTATACATGAGCCAATAATCAGTTAAGTATTATTTTATGTTTATTAGTGACTTATTAATGAAAGTTAGTACAATTCTACCTTAAAAGACATCAGATAAATATCCAAATCTGTTTAGGATTCCATTATAAACCAGCTATTAACTGTCAATAAACTTCTTATTGCATATGCTGTTAACAAAAATAAATTTTCGTTAAAAATAAGATTGTTGTCATTGGTCATTATTTTGTTTAATGTTAAAAGACTTATATTATGTTTAAAAACATACCAAATTCAAATAGCTTTACTGTATAGCTCAGTTAGTGTTAGATGCTAAAACTGAGGTTTTAACTACTTTTTTAACGGGATAGGAATATTACTAGAGTATATATAGTATATTGTTGTATTAGGATGCAATTTGCCATTTTTGGCAACAGTTACACATTTCATACTCATGAAATGTAATAATTAAAGTGAAATAGATAGTTTGTGTGCATGTATAGCACAAGTGATTCAATAGAGTGTATATACAGTATATTTAGTATGAACAGTGTTTGCCATTTTTGTTATAGTAATTACAAATTTCAAATGTGTACAGATAATTTGCCCCTATTCTGTAGTGTGCTTGAAAATGGTCTCACAAGTGAATGCTTCTTCTCCCTCTTGAGAGAAAGACAGAGAAAGAAAAACACATTTGGCCCTCTCTCTGTCTTACTGTTTTATAAAGACTTTTGAATCAATATCTCCTTCTTTCAAGCTGAATCAGTTCCATGACTTCATGAGTATGGGGTCAGAATATTAGAAGATTCATTGTAAGTAGGACTATATTTGCTCCTTTACATTCAGTTCACATATACCCTGAATTTGTTCTGCAACATACAATGCAATATTTCTACTTGATAATTGTTCAGGGGTAGCTATTGCTAGTTTTAAAGGGCCTTTAAGTGACCCATCACCTTCAAAAATCCAAAGTATATTTGCATTAGTTCCTCTAAATTATTTTAGAAATAAAGATAGTTATGGCCCTTGATATCAGAGCAACTGATCTGTTTAGATGGAAAGGAGCAAGCGGGTTATGCGCTAGTCAACGACTGCTATATTGATGCATTAATGCAGCTTCATACTAAATGTGTTTTGAGTCCACTGTATATTGATTAAGTGGTGTCATTATTTTCAAAAAAATGATGTCCTGATAGAAATATAAGTTAAAAAATATTGCAAAAGCACATCCAGCCCTTTAGATCTCTATCATTACAGACAAAAGCTGTGCCCTAATTGAAATGTTTCCCAGAAATTTTACATGCTGTATTTCTAAGCTGCTACAATGAAACAGGATCTCTCTTTATTTAGACTGTATGGAAATTGAAACTCTGATAACATATGGTTGTGAGCAGCCTGCTTATTTCCCAGGGCCTGCTTTCCAGCTGGTTTCTGTGTAAAGCTGAAGTAAAAGGCATGTCACTTTTTCCCTATTTCTGCCCCTGGCAGGTGTATTTTAGGTGCTGACTGCTAAGTACCTTGTAATTAGAATGCCTCTGAGCAATCATAGTCATCTTACATCTGTAACTGAGGTAGAGGCATGGGTAATATCTTTCTCTACATTTTAACAATGTTTCCTTCCTGTACCCCAGCACAGATGCTGCCTCAAGCATCCGTGTTTGATGCATAAAATACAGACATGCAGAATCTCATTAGAAGTGCCATAGTTCTTGAAACTCCACTTTCAGTTCTCCCAGTCTATGAGCATTTTTAGATTATATTTTGGAGTCCAGATTATTTTTTTATTTGATATATTAAATTAATATTATACCACTGCATGGGAGCAGTGTAGAAGCATAGAGTCCTGGGTTACAATTATAACCCAGCCACTCTGGAGTTTGCACATTTTCCTCATGTCTTTGTGGTTATAGTCCTTTCTCTCCAGTATTTTTTGATGCTTCAGAAATGTGCAGGAAGGCTGATTGGGGTGTGAATAGTGGTCCACTGTAAGTGAGTTTCAATCTTATCTTGCATCCAATAGGACCAAGGCATACTGCACCTCTCTGAGTTTCAATAAACAGGTTTGGAAAACAAATTAAACAATTAGTTCATTATGATATTTAATAGAAAATTTAATTGGAAGATTAACCCTGGTTCTTATAAAGGACACTTCATTGGCCGAAAGAGACCATTGATGAAAGGGGCCAAAACAGACTATAGAGAACTGGGCAGCTTATTTAAAATGCATAACCTCTTGTGTCTTGAAATAGCAGCTGATGATTAGTGATGAGCAAAGCAGGCAGGCTTTGCTTCACGGTTTTGTGAAACTAAAACTAAAATTCGATACATTGGCAATTACAAAACATGAAACTCTCTAAAGAGTTTTTTGGGGTTTCAAATTTTTTGAGGGTAGGGGTGATAAGGAGTAATTCTCTCTAGAGCTTTGTTCACACTTCTCTGTTTACCTGTGTTCCTTTATGCAGCTGAATAAAGTATTTAAATTATTCCACACCAGCATAATTGATTCTATTTATGTCTCTTGTTCACATCATGAAGACTGAGTGTAGTCAGTTTTTTAAAAATGTGACGTGCTGCATATTTTCCACAGGAAGACACACTAGAATGCACCACCATGTGCCTTTTGTAAGGTATGTCTTTGTACCACTTTCTCTATCTACTCTATGGAGTTCTCGAACCTCAGCTCAGCTTGTCTGGAATAATGAGAGTCAGGCATTCTGATGCAATGGCTTAGTACCTAATATGACTTTGATGCTGGAAGTCTTTGTCCAGGGGTGGACGCTGGAATTGGTTTTGCCATTCTCTCAACTGACAAGGGGGCTCCGCCCCCCGCTCGCTTCGCTCGCCTACCCCCGGCGTTTTGAACCCATGCCCACTGGGTAGCCACATGTGAGGATGACGCACGTTTAATACGGAGAGCCTGCCCGTGTCACTCCGGGGCTCTCCACTGTTAATTAATTATATCCAGGCAAGCGCGTGTTTGTATGTCGGTAACTCGAGGTGTGTCGTGTTGAACCCGTGTCTGCTTTGCTTATGCAGTTTGAGACGCGCGTTGTAGGAGTTCACGTTCATTAGATCTACGTAGTAGTGCCACTCACAATATGGCAGCAAAGCCCGCGCATTCCGTATTATGTCGGTTCTTACCATGCTGTGTAGGAGCATTTGCCTTTTGTAATTTACTGGGCTTTGTGACGCCCCGATGTAGGCGCCTGAACCTTCAGGGTCCGTATCCACTGTGTGGTGTGGACGTTAAACTGTCGATGGTTCTGCCTTTATATTGTGTATGTCGGTGGGCATGTGTGTAGTGGCTAGGTTTTGTTGTAGCTGTTGCATTCCAGGTTTCATCATCTGTAACCCGCTCTCCATGTGTTTGTCCCCGTTCTTTAATCCCTTTATGAAGTTTTACTTTGCTTTCTATTCTGTGTTTTATTTATGACCTCGCTTTATCTTGCTTGCGGCATGTCAGACCGTTCTGTCGTTTTACTGTG
Source organism: Erpetoichthys calabaricus (assembly GCF_900747795.2). Classification (NCBI taxonomy): domain Eukaryota; kingdom Metazoa; phylum Chordata; class Cladistia; order Polypteriformes; family Polypteridae; genus Erpetoichthys; species Erpetoichthys calabaricus. Next base: position 83,223,101 of record NC_041397.2, on the reverse strand, counting down.
GGGAGGGGGGCTTTGTTTTATAATCTGCTCTCTATGTGTTTGTTTTTGTTCTTTAACCTCTTTATGACGTTTTAGTTTGTTTCCTACTTTGACGGTTTGTAGTCTGTCCCATTTTGCTGTGGGGCAGGGTGGGGCTTTGTGTGTTGTCTGCGCACGTGGGTAGTCTCTCCCGTTTTAATCGGGGGGGGGGGGGGTGTGCTTTGTTTCTTTAATCCCTTTATGAAGTTTTACTTTGTTTCCTACTTTGTGTTTTATTTCTAACCTCGCTTTATCCTGCTTGCGGCATATAGGGGCGCGTGGACTGATTTTTTATTTCTGGTAGTGGATGAGAGCTTTGTGTGGCGGTCGTGGGTCTGAATCCTCTTTTTTGTGTGCCATGGGTTTGCGCTTGCGTCTGACACCTTTTTTCTTTAGCGTCCTCATTTCTTATTTTCTGTTGGTTGTATCCGTTGGTTGGACGGGGGGGGGGCCTGAATCCTCTTTTTTGTGTGCCATGGGTTTGCGCTTGCATCTGACTCCTTTTTTCTTTAGCGTCCCCATGAGGGGGGGCATGGCGATGGCGCCGGCGCAGTACGTCTTTTGCGTCCACGCTTGTGTCTGACTCCTTTTTTCTTTAGTGTCCTCATTTCTTATTTTCTGTTGGTTGGATCCGTTGGTTGGAGGGGGGGGCCTGAATCCTCTTTTTTGTGTGCCATGGGTTTGCGTTTGCGTCTGACTCCTTTTTTCTTTAGCGTCCTCATGAGGGGGGGCATGGCACTGGCGCCTGCGCAGAACATCTTTTGCGTCCACGGGCAGGCAGGTCCCTGTGTCCATATCCGTTGTACCATTCTCGGTTAGTAAGCAGGTCTCTGCGTCCATATCCGTTTTACCATTCTTAGTTAGTAATATGGATAATAGAAAATCTTCCAGAGGTAGTGATGATGGAATCTCTCTATAGTAGAATTGTCAGTTGAGGCAAGCACTCCCAAACCAGACAGTTGTGACTCAAGCAGCCTTATAGCTTAGTTTCCTTTTTAAGCTCACAATTCTAGAATAACTGACAATGCAGTTTCCTTAGGAAGTTGCTGACACAACTGATGCAGTGCTGAACTTCCTTCCTGCATTTTCAAACAATTGGCTGCTCTAGTATGGAAAGTGGTCAACAAATCTAATCATTTCACAACATATGGTGTTTGCCAAACCCATCAGAAGTTTCCAGCACTTAAACCTTTGGGATGAACCACAGTACTCAATTATTTGCTTAATAATGTATACATTGGCTTTCCAACAAGAACTGCTGCCCTAATAAAAACAATAGCGACGAATCAGACATCATAACTTCATATTAGATCAGACCTTTCTGGCCATACTGACAATTTTTTTTTCTGTTTATATTGCTGAGCAAGAAACACAAGAAGACTGTAGGAACATTTTTGCCACTTTAAGGGATGGCGACGATGAATTACTAATGTCACTGAAAAGTTGTAAAATAGTGGAAACGGCAGATATTTGAATTCAATAGTCAAATCAATTAGAATGATCATAATCCACATTATTTATAAGAAGAGAAAACATTTTAAAATACAGCTTGCTCAGGTACAGGTAGCTATGTGGCCAAACTACATATTTTTCATTCAGGTAAATTTTAAAAATCTGAGGGAAAATGATACAACCTAGGAAACATTTTGGTAAAGCAGATGTGGGCAGCTATACGTGAGACCACATGTTAAATTGAATGTTTTGGATGAAAAAAATTCTCAATAACATTTCTGTACATGTAAAGGCATCGCCTACCAAGTTTAGCTGGAATACTTGAATAACTGTGAAATTCACAAAGAGCAAAAATGACCAAAAACCATCTTTTGCTGGGCTGTTTATACTTGAAGAGACTGGCATGCACAGGTAAACTACACTGAAAACAGGTGATAGGAGGATTAGAATTAGCAGTGGTAATGGTTTGGATTTTTCTTACCCTTTAAATGATTTCTTGCATTGCTTCCTGGCCTTGCAAGCAGATGCTTCCTCAAACAGAGTTTTATTTCACTAGAATGCAATCAGTTGTTACTTAAAGACATTATCCTGAAGAAAAATGTAACACATCCCTTCCCAGCAGCCTGCATTATCAATCACTTTTCTTCTATTATTGTTCATTTTAGGCATAGATTAATGACACTAATTAGATGTGTTAAAGAGAGAGAGACGTAGAAAAAATAACTTTAGATTGTAAAATCCAGCATTGATGTATTTGGACGCGATTGTCTTCAAACTTCCATATCTATGCATTTGATTTAGTTACCCACCATAGATGCAGCCTATGTCGTTCATTGTTAACTCGCTGTTAATTTTGTAGAGGTATGTTAATATTGAATAAAAGGTATCCTCCTTTAACTTGACCCTTTTCCCTTACTTTGTTGGTGGATGTCATGGGGTTGCTCTCATTGAACAAACTGAACATGTTTTTGCCCTAGCAGTGTGCTCCGCTGCTGAGATTGTTTGGAAAGAAGTAAGAGAAGCTTCTGCAGCAGTGAACTGATCTTGACATGAGCGGTCTTTGAAGTATTACCTAGACACTCCCACTACCCATTTTGGTGTCCCGGATGTTTTCAGTTGACATCATAGTCATCTGACCAACTCATCTCCACTGAAACATTTGAAAAACATACACTCTGATCTTGTTACACAGCTACAACATTTATTCTTGACATTTGACCAAAGATGTCTTGATACCAAGTACACTTATAAGCTACTTTGTGATAAAACAAAGTGCCTTTCAAACATAACTTAGATAATGATCTAATTTAGAGGCTGAATGCTGAAGTTTCTTGTAAGTGTTGATGTCTTCCAAAAGGACTACACAGTCAGTAAGCAATGCCCTATCAAGAACCACCCCCAACATCTCTAATAAACCAAATATTTGCAAAGATTGTAAATGTATATGGACAAACTATTGTAAAAAATTATGATCACTGTAATTTTTAATATCAATAAGGCAATTACCTTGTCCATTTTGTGCAAAGTACCCAGTCAGGAATTTGTAAATATCTCTACACTTGCCAGGCTTTTTCTATGGAGCAATTCCAAAGCAGGATAGTGAACACCAGGTATTGAAATGTCTGAGTCCAGAGTCACTTCCGCATGTAGAGATGAATATAATTTTATTTGCCTAGTACTCTTCCAACGTTCTGTATGAGGTTTGGTTTCTTTCCCCCCAGTGAAGTTGTTTCTAATGTACATGTCAAGTGCCTTTTTGAATTTTGAAGGTCTAATCCCTTTTAGATTTGGCCTATTAATTCCCAGCTTCTGACATAATTTGACCTGGGCACCACTCTCTGACCTGCAGGGAGTAAGCTGGCATGATGGCACCCTATGTTTTTTTTTTTCATGCTGGCTCTATGGATTGCAAAGCCACTAGGAATTGACACATGAACGCCACCCTTTGAAATGGCTTGAGGAATGGATCCTAAAATTAATTTTCAAGTTATGGGCCCTTCCACTTTTACAACAAACATGATGGCCTTCCTTCATATCATATATATGTATGTTGCATGCTGTGTACAGGTTTTATTTATTTTGTTTTTGTATTTTTGTCAACTATTCTCAGGAGACATACAAATAAGAATTTCATTATATTATGTACACATGACAATAAATTCACCTGGACAATGCAATTCAAGGTGCTTTACTGAGAGGCAGACATGAATTCATGTCAATCTAAATACTAAAATTTCCCATTTTTAATTGAGTACATCAAGATTATTTATTTTAAATGTCAAAATATTTATTTCATACATTTTGTAATGATGCACATTATACTGAACATATTTCTTATTAGTGCAGCAACACACAATATGCCTTTTTTCAAAATGTAAGCAAACTTTAGATTAACCTTTTTCATGACCTCATTTTGCTTCTGTCATATTGATGCCGATTTTGCGCACAATGCCCATAATGAAATTGACGAAATAAGTGAGATTATTTTTCTACTTTTACATGTACTATATTTAATGGTCCTTAAACACAGATTTGCTGATAGATAGATAGATAGATAGATAGATAGATAGATAAATAGATAGATAGATAGATAGATAGATAGATAGATAGATAGACAGACAGTTTAAAAATGTAAGTCTTAAATTTCCATTGATGAAACTCTTCCAAAGTGGACCTCCTCTGTGGCTTTAAATCACTCTTTTAAACTATTTCTTTTTCTTGCAGGGGTGCATCTTTTGTTCTTTCAATCTTGCCTTTTTTCTGTACAAGTTGAGCCCATGGGAAACTGTGCACTTTAAGAACGTTTGGCATTCGGCAATATATACTTCATAAGTTAAAAATCAATGATGACAATGCATTTATGCCCTGAAGGCCCCACTTCTGCGGCTTCTTTGTTGAGAGAGAGCGTTTGGAGACCTACTTTACGTTATAGAGCTGTACACATCAAAGGCCAGTTAACACCTTTCATTCAAACACTATACAGCAATTCAAAGCAGCTCTCTGAAAGGCTAAGCCATCACACTGATCTTGGAAAGCAAGCCATTTATGTACCACATATTTTTTTGCACTCTAGTGCAATGGATTCTTTTTTTAATGATATTGTCATCAAATCAATTTATATGTAATTCTTTGTGTTTTTCAGTCAAGCAGTGTCCGCTTTTAAATTTTCATAGATTTGCCCATCAGTTAGTCTACAACTAACTCACAAAAACGTCTCCAGTTTTAAAACTCTAAATAGAGATGACAAAACAAAAGCAAATAAAAGTCAATCAATATTATACAATGCAAAAAAAAATTTTTTTACCATATAGATGTCAATGTGAACAATGTGAACAGCTTCTCAAGAAAACCATATTAAAAGCATTACAGATATTAAAAGAATTGTACTATGGAGAACATTTCTTACAGTAAATGAATCTTAATATTAGTATGTTTTTGTTTATGTGTGAACAAAGAAACAGAAGAATAACAACAAGTTTAAGGAGAACTTAGCAGATGTGTATTAATCTAATATGGACACACGTCTAAAATGCTGCAGCGTATTTAAGCAAAACAAGTTTCCGTCCTTTTTTTTTAAGAAATGATGGCCTCTGTCTGTTTAAGAAATGGGTATGAACATCAGTTGTGCCAGAATGAATCTGGAAAACAATATGTGTGATAAACAAGTCACTTGAGAATATATTTGGAATATCTGCCATGCCAAAACTGAGGAGCTAGAATTAGGCATAACAAGGCTCCCCATAGGGTAAAGGTAAAATAAATATGTTAGAAACACAGGAGCCAGCCTCATTAGCTTGAAACAGAAAAAGTGTTTCTGATAATTAATAAAAACAATTAACTAGATGGATGGATGGATGGAATTATGTAAGAAATATATTAAAATACTGGACAGAATGGTGTGGCAGCAGGCAGCATTACAAGTGGAAATTTTAGATTTCTGTTGTCATTTGCATGTTAGTGTCAAGAAAAGGTGAGCTTCTTCTGTTTTCTCCTCAGTACAAAGACATGATTATAGGTTAAATATATATAACCTGTGTGGTGCAGTGGGGACATGGGTGATATTGCTGTGTTAAAATTGGACCTTCTGTTGTTTGCTGTAAGTTCCTGCCTTGCTATATATAATCTTGAGCATAGCACAAAGACTTAAATTAGGTTAAATGTCAAATCTAAAGTTTCCCAGTGTCAGGGAGTGATTGAGTAAGTGAATGTGCCCTGCAATGTACTCGTGTTTCATTCAGACCTAATTCAAAACTTGCACTCAGTACTGGTGGTATAGGTTCTGCTTCCTGCCACCTTGTCTTAGAACATGTCAGCTTGGAAAATGAATGACTCTTGTACTGTGAGATGTATAGAAGTTTGGTGTCGTGCTGGCTCACAGCTGAGTGAATGCTGGGTAAAATCCCAGACTTATTAATGCCTGTGTGGAGTTCATACCTTCTCCTAGTAGTCAGGTAAGTTGTCCCTGGGTTGATCGGTTTCCTCTCCTATCACAGAGAGCTACAAATTACACTGATTGTTGACTCTAAAGTGACCAGTATAAGCACCAGTGTGCTCTGTGGTGAACTGGCATTTTATCCAAGATTGGTTCTTAATTTTTCCCCAGACTTCCCAAAACTATGTACTGGACCAAACAATAAACCAAATGTAAGAATAAATTATTCTAATAGTTTGCCTAGTTTTTAATAGTTTAAAAGATACTTATTGTATATTGCTTGTGACCTGAAATAGTCATAACTAAAATCTAAAAAATAAATATATAAATATAATTAATAATAATAATATTAAAAGTAACTGTCAATTATATGTATCTGTTTGAACACCAGTTCTCAGTATCTCACTATATGGATGAGCTCACCACTCATTGAATAAGTTGTGCATTAAAGGGAAAAAGGCAAAAACCACAGATCTCCAATCTATTGTAGAAAGTGTTACCTAAATGATGTGCTCCTCAGATCTCAAATTTCGCAAAGGTTGCAGAAGACAAGGAAAAAAAACAAATTGGGAAAGTAAAACCTTAAATGTATCTCAAATGACTAAAACAACACTTCTGAATGTGAGCAGAGTATTTTTGGTTTGCTCCTTATATTAATATGCATTCACTTTGATACAAGAGTTTGCACTGAGTCGATGAATAAATATCACATTTACGGTATATACAATAAAATGTGCAACTTTAACATTTATTTTAACCGGCTCTTGTTCTAAACTTAGTAAATGTAAAAATAATCCCAATTTAATCAGTCCAATGATCAATTCATTTTTGGGCCCGCTCAATCAAGTTTAGGGTTGCAGGAAGAATATTATTACACCCACAAACATTGCAGCCAAATTCATTGCTCATATTTTACTAGTCAATAATATTTTTATATAATTTCTACCCTGTAATAGCAGGTTTGAAGTCATAAAAACAGACGCACATCAGATGGTTATTTAAATGTGTCCATTTTAAAATTATTTGTATTTTTGTAGTTTAAATAGAATTTACTTTTTTCTGGCATTTATTTATTTATCTTTTTTTATTAGATAACTATTCAAGATGTCTTAATCTAGCACCAAAAACATGATAGAAATTATACCAAATGAGCCAATGACTGTACCCTAAAAGAGACCTTTAACATCTTGCTTAGGGACTATTCTATGCCATTAATAAACTACCCTTATATGCTAAATATCAATATGTGAATGTGACAAGATTAACACACCAGTCTAAATTAAATTGATGGTCTTACATAGATGCCACATCATTACATATTATTAACCACTAGGGGGCATTGCAGAATCCCAAACCCCAAACACAACCTCACAGACACAAGCCCCAGGTACAAATACAAGGTTTATTATAATGAAATAGCTTACAAGAGGCTTCTTTCTAATAATAAACCCAAGCATAACTCCCTTCACCTTATTCCTTTATTATTCCACTCGACTCCAACTTGCCTGGATGAGGCAGAGCAGCTCCTTTTATCTGAGACGCGGGAGTACTTCCAATGGCAGAGCTTAGCCCAGTAGGAAGCACTTCTGGGTCACGTGGAAGACCCACAAAGTAGAGATCCCTGCAGCACACCCTGGTGGAAAATACAGAATTCAACAAGGCTGCCCCATGAGACTTCAGTGCCCATCATGACTTGTACTGGTAGTGCTGCCCAGGGATGCTGCCACCTAGCGTGTCAGGGGAGCATGTCACCCTGTCAGGTTGTCTCCCCCTTTTTCTCCCATCACACTAGCCTCCCAGCCGGGATGCCAATGTACCCACTTCCATATTGTAATCTTCTGCCAGACACCTGGCTAAGGTAGGGAGCACCCTGCCATTCTTCTTGCCTATTAGCCACCAGGGCCTCCCAGCTAGGTAAGGAAAGGGAGTCCAAGATATAAAGATATAAAAAACAAGGGTCAATCTCACGCTCTACAGGAACAGTAAACAAAAAGTCAAGATTGCCTCTGCTATTTCTGACTGGTACACAAAATAAGTCATTGGAAAAGCAAAAAACACAAAATGCAAGACAACAATAAAAAAAAAAAAACTGAAGTATTTTATGGATGGGGAAAAGTTACCCTCCCTAAAAAAGAAATTTGGGTCTGTCTAAAATAACTGCAATGATTTCTCTAAATAAGAAAGAAATTTAAAAAAAGAACCAACCACAAGAACGTCGTCTTCAAAAAAATGTATACAGTGTTCAATCAATTTCTGTACTCATTTTTTTTTTACCTATCCACAATAAACTAGTAACAGAAAGATCTGTTTTTACACCTGCTGAATCAAATTTAAACTTTTGGAGAAAATGTTGTTGCACACTGTGAAGGAAACCCAGGCGTCAGCAAGCCCAAACCCCAACATGAACACACAAGCACAAATAAATGGGTTCAAATAAACGTTGGTTTATTACTCCACACTTCTTTGTAAGTTACAAAAAGCACAAAACACAGATTTTTTCTCTCCTTACTCCAATTTCTCACACCACTGCGCTGCAGTCAAGTGTTGCCTCTCTACCTCCCAGCTCCGACTTGCCTGTATATATTACAGACCTGGGAGTACTTCAGGTGCCAGGGCGATCACCTGATTGAAGTACTTCCGGGACACACAGAAGTCCATCACAGCTTGTCTCCCTGCAGCGTCCTCTTGTGGTATCCCATGACCCCAGCAGGGCTGCCCTGCCGGACTACATTTCCCGGCATGCAATGCTGACTTCCCACTGGGCACCGATACCCAGGGCTGCTGCCATCTAGCATAATGAGGGAGTAAAAAAACCCCAGCGATATCTTTCCTTTTTAATGGGCTGTCCGTCCACCCTTTCCGGCCCTTCCTTCCAGGTCTGCTATCTCTCCTGGCCAGGATGCCCGTCCATCCCATGTGGCATCTACACACACATACAAATTATACACTGTTGTTCTCATTTTACTAGTCAACATAATTTTTACATAATCATTTTATGTGATTTTACCAGGAGCAAAGCGAAGAAGTAAAAAAATTCCAGTATTAAAGGATTACTCCGCTTTAAGGTTATTTGTATTTGTGCAGGCTAAACTGAGAGCTTCCTGTTTTTCCTTTTCTTATTCTGGCCGCTATATTTTGTTAACATATCCCTAACAGTCTAACTTTCATGTTCCCCTCTCATAATTTATAAATAAGTCAGAATTTGAAAAAAACAGATTAGTAAAGGCCAGGAGGGTAGCAATAACAATGAATGTTCCAAAAATAAATGATGATATTGATATCCTAAACATGCATTTGAAGGTATGCTCCATTGACAGTGATTTGTTATATATATTATTGAGAGTGAACTCCACTGACCTACCATTTATTATACAGATGGGCTGAATGTCCCTAATAGACCTGCTGTTTAAGTTTCCTATATTAAAATGCATAAATTCATAATGTAAATAGTAGCATGTTTGCTTTCTGTTCCAATTTAATTAAAATATAAAACAAAAAGGAAAATCATTAGACAAAAAAATAACATTTCATTCAATATACACCATTATCAATTATTTACTAATGCAATTAAAAACAACCAATGCTTTTATGAGGCAGATTACTTTGTTTTCTTCAGCCATTGTCACTTGAGTAAGCTTAACTGCAGTCACAGCACTTGATGTTAACATTGATAGCATGTTTTATTTCAGTTTTAATCTGAAAATACAAGTATCCTTTAAAACAGACTTTGCAAGTCACAAATAAGAATAATTAAACGATTACAGGACTATCTAACTGTATATTTGGTTTTAGTTAAATTAAGCTGTCATTGCACAGTGTTTTGCACCTAGAAATTATATACACTTTTATGTTGTCTTTAAATATGTGTAATAAAAATCAAAACTACATTCTTGTGTTTCATTTAAACTAGGGAAAGACTTGTAAGTGGTTTAACATACTGCATATGTAACCTAGGAATATGAGACTGCTGCCCAGTTTTCCTGCTTTGACAGCTACTGAATTACAATGCACATTTTCTCATCCAAAGGTCTGAACTGTCTGCTTTTTAATGAGAGGTGCTGATGTGAAATGACCCCTGCTTTCCTAAACACACAGTGATCTAATTTTGTCCAGTGTACCAATTACAGGCCTCTGTGGAGCACTTTGCTATGAAACAATCAAGTCACAATAGGATTAGGACCTGTCGCTGTGAGGCCACTAGGGAAGATAAATTCAGCCATAACGGCAGGTTTATTTCTTTAAATTGTATGTAAACAACACTGTGAGCCACCATACTCACCTAATCATAAGATCAAAGGCTGAGTGCAGTGGGCTTTATGGAAATTGAATGAGATTTTTTTTTACCAGAATTCTTAGCTTAGCTTTCAATATTCATCAAAGCCTTAAACTCCAATCATGTAATATAATATTATGTGTTTATTTTATACCATTTAAATATATCAGTGCATGCCAGTATGAAAAAGAGACACCAACATATAACTTTTATCAAGGGATTTCAAGCAGCATGACTACACTATTCAAAATGTTCCATGGGTAAATAAATCAAAAGCATATAACACAAAGTATATGTTTTAAAAACAATGTGTAGTAGAAAAAAATGTGCCCGTTCTAGCATTGTTGGAGTATAAAACATCTCTGCTATGTTTCTAGTAATCTTAGCATTTAGTTTAATTTAGATTTTTTTAAATTGGTTTTTGGTCCACTGTTTGGTTGACCTAAAAGAAATTGTATAATGTAGATGAATGCATATTTGCGGTGTAAATGCACAAAAAGCACATGTGTGCACTCAACACTCTGTGATTGAATAAGCACTGCAGGTTCTCACAGGAAAATGTTGGGGCACCAAACCGGTTGTCCCTGTTTAATTCGTTCAAAAAACAAAACAAAAGGGCCGCTCTGCACAACCCTAAAAAAACAAAACAAAAAGAACTGAGGCGAAAAAAGCTGTCTTGCTGTGACACCGTCTTCAACTGGGTTTTAGTGAGCTCTTCTCCATGATTCAGGTGGTTCAGAACTGACCGCCTTTAAAGGCTTTAATGGCAGGACACCAGATGGAATGGAGTCAGTTGTTCTCATTGGGCATCTTCTCAGTGTCGTGGAGCAAAGAAAAGAGAAGAAGGTTAGCATGAGTGCCCCTCCTCGAACCCAGGGTGGTAGCACCTTCTTCAGATAAGCAGGGAGAGTGATCCACACACATGCATGACACCTGATAAAGATCCCTTTGTGGATATGACTCCTCTTGAGTACGCAATTCAGAAATCATTGACAGATATTCATGAGCACTCATGAAAGTAAGACTGTTCAGCTCATTTATGAAAAAATTGATCAAATGTTTTTCAAGTACTACCAATGGTCTTATAGTTAGGAATATAGTTTTAAAAGTTGGCTGATGCATTTATCCAATGCGACTTACAACATCTGACATACAATTGATTTGTTTCTTTTGTTTTTCCAACTGGAGCACAGGCTGGTGAAAAATCTTGCTCATGGTCGAACCAAGTCAGTAGTGGGATTTAAAACCTCAGCTTCAAGATTTAAAAACCTAGCCATAAAGCCTGCCTAATTTTAAAATTATACTTATAATTATTATAGACCAGTAACAGTGCACTGAACGATAATGTGCAGTGAATACAGTTAACTTGAGCATTCATAGTTTTCATACTCTTTCTCTGTACATTTAGTGGCCCGCTTGTTCTCTTCTTTCATTGTCGGCATCTTTTCACTGATTAAGTCAGTATTTGTGTTGCAATTACTTAGTATGTTTTCTTTAATGTTTCACTTAAGCTGGCACTTAAGTCTTCAATCTACCTCAAGAATGATTTAAGATATGAAGAGGCAGGGGAAGCGACAGTGATAGGGAATGCAGAACGGTGTCTGTACGCATGCACCACACAGTCGCCCTGCTGGCTGCTGCCGATAGTTGATTCTACAATAAAATAAAATAAAAATAAAAAGAATAACCTTGCAGGTCAATCATCACCACGAAAGCAGACAGTAGACGTCAATTTCAGGTCAATAGTTTAAACGGTTTGCGAACTACAGGTGATTTAAAATCCTGGACAGACAAATATATATACAGTATATTTCTAACTCAGAAAATTGAAAAAAAGTTTACGTCCTGAACTGGGCACAAAATTCTCACTAATGAAAAGCTAGACACCTCCACTTCCGACATTTAGCATTTTGTCATCTTCAATAGCACAGATAATGCATTACATCTGAGATTTCCAGATTTGTGGACATTTTATTGCTGCACATACACAATCCATAATGTGTAAAGTTCTAAGTGAGTTTTACCTCTGAACGTATTGTTACAGCTCTCAGTCTGTTCTCAGTAAACAGAGCTATGCAAAAATAAATTGAATTTAATGGGATTGAATAAAAAATGCTATCACAATTTGTTATAACCTTGTTGATTCCATGCATTTTCTTTTTTCTTCCCTTTGGAAGTTTTTGTAAATTGAATTCATATATTCAATTAGTATACAGTATTGATATGGATTGTTTCATAACATAGCACCTAATATATTTCACATCTTGGCCTGGCACCAATTTTGCTTTTCTAAGGTTTTTTTGGACATGTAAATTTTTGTTAGCGTTTGTGCTTGGTTGTTATTCTTGTAGCTACCACATGACAGATGGGAGTTGCAGCATGTGACATCACCGTCAAAACTGTATAAAGGTAGTGTCATGCACTTTACGGTTGTTTGAGATTCTGGATACAAACAACAAAAACCTTTTGAAGTGCTAGTGTCCAGCCAGTGTTTTAATCCCTTGCTGACGTTTTTTGTCTTTCTATTTATTTACTTTTTTGTCTTAAATATGTTTTGTAGGTGAATCTGTTTTTGCTTTCTAGTCATTTGCATTTTACTGTTTCAAGTAGTATCATTTTGTTACAATATTTAATTATGTGTTTTTCTGTCTTATCTTCTATGCTTCTTGTGTTGTAGTGTTGATAATGCAGTTGGGAACCAGTATAAGGTGGATGCTGGGGCATTAGTACTAACCCTCTTTCTTCTGGGTTTTCTTTGGATATTCTGGGGATATTGTAAATGTTTTCTCTTTATGATATTCTGATTATAAACCTGGGCTTGTTAAACATAAGAATTGCATGCACTCTGTATGATTGCTGTTGCTTGCCTTTTAGTAATCCCTGTTTCAGTTGATTTTTGCTTTTGTTTTTGTTCACTACGTCTAACTATAAACCTGATTCTTGAGTTGGGAGGCAAGGCCTCATTATTAGCTCTTGTGGCAGGCAGAATAGTTTACAGGTAGTTAGTGTATGATCAGCTTGAAGTATTAGAATCTCTTGTTTTTGAGTTTTTGGTTTGGGTGTCGGGCTTAGTATTTTGGTATCTTTTGATTTTGGCAATTACTCTTGCTATTACTTTCAACTCCCAGTCCAATCGTATTATTTTTTTTTGTCAATTCTTCAGCTCAGCAAAGCAGAACCACCTTAAAGTGCAAGTACATTTATTAACTGTATCACATGAAAAGCTTCAGGACAAGATTAGGATATTCCACTAACTAGACTAAGAAAGTCGCCAGGGCCACACAAAATGTTGGTAGGGAAGGGTGATCTCTAGCATCTTGCTTTGTGGTACTGTCACTAAGGGTCAATGGACCCATTATATAGTATCAGTCCCTTAGAACACTTTAATTGTGTAGAAGTGTTAAATAAGAGAAACAAGATGCAGATTTAATTCTTTGAGGATATTAAATTATTTACAGAGCTCCATAAATAATGTACACCTATTACATTTGAGTAAGGAAAATCAACAGTGGAGCATCTTTAGTATTTGACCCTGTAACTTAGTGACTAGGTTTCTCAGTAGCTAGGAACCATTAGACAGTGTAGTGGCATGGTGGGACGAGAAAATAATGTGGACAAATTTTTGGGCCTTTACTAAATACCCATACAATATTATAAATGGCAGACTCTATGGGGGCATGTTGAGTTAGAAACTGGGAGGCAGAAGAGAAAGGCTTGATAGAAGATTGAATGTGTGTCCAGAGGAATGACAGAAAGTAGGGTTGTTTTAGAAATAATAAACCTTCCTTTGGGAATCCCTGTACCAAGGAAATTAAGTTGGGTGTGGTAAGGCAAATTAAGTTGTCTTATTGTGCATGTTGTGAGCTTCCTCACACTCTAAATCTCCCTAGTATTTGATAAATGTATTTCCTGTCTTAAAACCACAATGAACTGACATTGGATTAATACTGAGACAGAGTTCCTAGGGGAGACCATGCACTATACATCAATGTAAAGGCCATTAGGGCATTGCCCAACAAACAAAAAACAAGGAAACCATGTCTTTTTTCTTTCATTGCCTTTGCTGAAAATTAGTTTTTTTTGTCTTATTTCACCAAAGAAGTGAAAAGTCCTCAATAAACATTAACAGTTCCTCTGATTGGTCCAGAACCTGCAAGATGAACAGGTCATGGTAGAGTATGAAAATGATTACGAGTGCTCTACATATGCAAATGAGTTATGAATCCTGGACTCTAATAATAAAATACTCTTGCAAAGGGAACCTTATTGGCAAACTGCTGGCAGTTAGTGTATACTTTAATGGACCAAAAATGCTCCACTGAAGAGGACAACATCTATACGTCCAGCTCTTGGACTTCGAGGAAAGGGATAATTGTGGGAATGGGGGAAAACAGATTACCTTTCCATGATGTTGGCACTTGTGTTGAATGGAATACATGCTGTGATACGCTGCCCGGACACAGATAGATGGACACCATATTTAAGTCCACCACACGTTTATTGTTCATAATAAATAGTCCAATAAAGTGCACAACCCAGTGCTTCTCACACCAATCTCCCCCAAAGTCCAGGCTCTCACACTCTCTCTGCCTGCTCGTCAGGCCGCCTCCTCTCTCCTGCCTCCAAAACCTTGTCCACTCCTCACCCGACTCCAGTCCTTCTCTGCAGGGAGGCGGCCCCTTTTATAAGTGCCTGGATGGGCTCCAGGTGATCCCCGACACTCCCTAGACACTCCCCTGTGTGGCGGAAGTGCCGGCTGTGTTCCCGGAAGCCCTCCGGGTGTTCCCAATCTTCTTCCCCCCAGTACTTCCTGGTGTGGCGGAAGTGTTGGGGTTCCGGGTCCTTCAGGAATGGGGGCGCCCCCTGGCGGAGACCACGGGCCCCTACAGGGTTGGGCTTCCAAGCCCTGCACCCGTGGCCCTCAAAGGAACCAGGGCGGCCGCCCCCTCGTGGTCCGGAGGAGGAATGAGCTCTCCTCCTGTCCTCCTGGGCGTCCCGGCTGGGCACCACCCACAGCCACGTGCCACAATGCACAGTGATGAGTGTGTGGCATCAGTGGGAAGAGGAGGATTAAATCCACCAAAATGAGGGGTTTGGAGCATCCTGATCTATCAATGAATGAGGAGGCAGACATCCCATGCACATGGCAGAGATGGACCAAACAGCCATATCACAAATCCTAGCCCAACAACTGGGATCTGTTTTACATCAACATATCAACAGATGTCTGCATGCACTGTTCAAGACCTTTTGCATGAGCAGGGCCTTCCCATTGCTTTGCAAACCCTTGGCCCTCAAATACAGGCAAATGCAGTGGTGCCAATAACACCAACAATAGCGTGATGACTGCCATTGCATTTTGTTTTTGAACAAGCTCCAGTTCAATTTATGCCACCATGATGGACAGATCTGTATATGGAGGCACCATAGTAAAAGGCTTCTGGAGGCCTGCATTTTACAGTGCGATACAGGCTCACTACAAGGTATTATAGCATGGGAGGTCATATGGTTCCACTTCCATTTTTTACCTCATGTGAATTGCCGGTACCTTGACCATCCAGCAGTACATCACAGAGGTGATGGACGCAGAGGTGGTACCCTATTTGCAGATGTTCCCACGAAATATTCAACAGTTCCTGGAGGACCACTATGTGCCCTTTCTTCCCTGACTTGCATGTTCACCTGATTTGTCCTACATTGAACATATCTGTGGCATGATGGGATGACAACTGTCAAGCCAGAGACCACCAGCAGTTATTACAGAATAATTGTTGGCATGTACAGAGGCTAAATGACATTCCATTCCACAAACACACATCCAACATCTCTTCCTGTCCATTGTAGACTTTCTACAGTGCAAGCGGATATTTCTGCCTATAGTGAATACACCAAATACTAGTTATTGTGTGTTCCACATGTGTGACCAACCTGCACTTGGTGGTGGGTTACATGGTTCCCCATGGTCTATGTAAAGCACTTTCAGCATTTAGAAAAGCGGTATATAAATGTAACTATCTATCTGTCTATCTAATACGTCTTTTTTACTGTTGCAATTTTAATAGCCAGTCATGTATAAGACAGTTTGCCTGATCGCACAATCCTACCCATCTAATAATTATGACTTTAGTGTTTGTTCTCTGATCTCTGCCAATTGTGAAATGAAAACAAAACAATCAATGGCATGCTCTTTTTTCATTAGAAAGACATTCATGTTGGTCAGACAATGATAATATATAGAATACACAGTATGTAATATATATATAGATATTTTCATATTATGCTTTACAAAAAAACATGCAATACTTGTCCACCTTCATAGTCACCTGATTGATTGTTTTCCTTCTAAACTGAATTGTTTCTAACCTCTTTCTTGGGAAATTGCATTTCGGAGAACTGCTATATTTACACGCATTTTTGGAAATTCTTTTGGTAACTTTTGCTATTAATGGCAAACAATAGCATTTAGTATGAAGAATAGACAATGGTTTATTTGATTGCAAAATGTGCATAATTAATCCTTTCTTTCCAGCTAAGTGAAAAGAAAAGACAGAAAATATTTTTCCCCACTGGTTGCTAGGGCATTGTCCTAGTTACCCTGTCCTCTGACAATTGTAATGACAAGGCCACTTTGGCTAGACACCACAAACTGAAACCTAAGAAGACCTTATTTACTAAAGAATAGGAGAAATCTGGCCACACAAGGAGAACATTTGGATAATTTTGATAAGAACAACATTTGGATAATTTTGATAAGAACAGACAATTCAGACAAAGGTTGTCAATCCCATTAAATTAATTTCTCTAAATAATTTTAATTTGAATTTTGAAGGTCCCCAAAGTACATTAACTTGAACTTTATTGCCAGGGAATGTAGCTGCTTTGAATTTCCGTTAGTGCTACAACCATGCACATAGCTAAATACAATTAGCGCAATATGCAATACATGAAACCATCACAATATCTTTCATACTTCTTGGTAACTTATTCCACATATCTCTGGTTCTCAGTGTGAACAAAAATATTTTAATTTTACAAGAACAACTGGGATCCACCATACCAATTCCCAATTCCCTTCACAATTCTTAACAATTCAATGATGTCATCTCTTAAGTTTTGTTTGCTTAAATTGAAAAGTTTCAGGTCCTTCAAGCTTATACTGTATCTCAGAATCCTTCAGTCACTCTAGCCACTCTGCTCTAATGTAACACTATAATGACTTTTTGTAGCATGGGGACCAAATTTGCACACTCTACTCCAAAAGATTTAGACTTCTCAAGTCATGCTCTGTAGCCTAAAATTCTATTAGCCTTCATCTGAACGCAGTCTGGATGTAGATAGTAAAAAGTTAAATATATCTCTGTAAGTCCTTTTCATAAGATATAATTTTAAGATTTAAACCTCCCACTGTTTATTCATATCTAACTTCTAACTAACTACATCAAGTGTGTATTCTGTCCAGGTCTATCACAAAGTGTTTGGCTGATTTTCGGTTCCGCCATACCATCTAGTTTGATATAGATAGATAGATAGATAGATAGATAGATAGATAGATAGATAGATAGATAGATAGATAGATAGATAGATAGATAGATAGATAGATAGATAGATAGATAGATAGATAGATAGATAGATAGATAGATAGATAGATAGATAGATAGATAGATAGATAGATAGATAGATAGATAGATAGATAGATAGATAGATAGATAGAATATGTACTGTAAATTGTTAAATAAATAGCCTCAACACACAGAAAAAGGTTTGGGGCAGCCACCCTTATACTTTTGCCTCAGCTGCAAAAGGCAAATAAAGTTGCAAAGATTTGTATAGGTTTAAGTCCAACAATCGACTGACTAAAAACGGGAAGTTGTGTGGGTTTAAAGTGACGTCTTCAGGGCCAGGACCGGAAGTGACATAGCTGGAGCTGGAAGTGACGTGGCTGGAACCAGAATCAGGCATAATTTCCCATTTTTATCTGCAGGGATAACAGAGAAAGGATTAGCGCGCCCTGCCACCCCTGGCCTGGCATAGAATTACCTTCAGTTGGTCCTTCTAGCTGTCTCCAAGTCACACATGTGTGACAATATATATTTTAGCAATAACAGTGGCCATAGCACTAATCCCTGAATGACAACATTCCTAATATTACCTACATCTGAAAGAGCTAGATTTAAGTGAACATGAAAAATTAATATAAACATGAACTGGAACCCAACCCAACAAACCCAAGAGAACAGATCTAGTTATTATGTGATTATCTAAATGGATGTGGTTTAATAAGGGTATGAATGGTGTGAATGTCTGAGCACATGATCACAAAAACTTCACATCAAAACTTGAATTCATTCTCAAGTGGGCAAAAGCAATAAATATCTTTCTATTTCAAGTTTAGCTTGAATAGAGAAGAACAGATAGAGGAGAATGCTTTGCATGGAGTCAGCTTATCAGTAGAGTCCCTCAAAGGCCTGTCCTTGGACTATTACTTTATTTATATTAATGACATAGATTTCAGTATACTGAGTACATTTGTGAAATTTGCAGACAATACTAAAATTGGAGGAATGGGAGAGACTGAGTAGGTGGGAAAACAATTCAAGAAGACTTAGACCAGTTTCAGAACTGACTGAACACTTGGAAAATGCAGGTTGAGGTAGAAATGTGCAAAGTGCTACACATGGGAAAAAGGAACGTCAGTTACAAATATAAGATGGGAGACATTAACCTAAAGAATGCAACCTCTAAAAAGGATTTAAGGGTTTATGTTGACACATTTTCATTATGTAAGCAATGCACTGAAATTATTTAAAAGACAAAGAAAATATTGGGTTAAAGTGTATAAACTGTAGAATATAAATCAAGGGATGTTATACTCAGACTACACTGCACAACAATTTTTTTGAAAATTATTGCTTCCTGAAAAGGTTATGCAGATTGTGACAGGTACCTCCTGGGTATTCACAAATATAGTTTTGGTTTTACTGCATCATGTAGGAACTCTGAGAAATAGACATTTATATGTTTACTGGCAATAACATATTTACTCACGTTTATGTTTCGCATAAGCTATTAAATTCAACAGAATTAAAAGTGTTTTGCTCCTGATTTTCTTTTGTATTCAATGTCTGGTGCATCATGTTGCAGTGTCCAACAGTAGTCAGCAAGCATTGACGGATTCCGGTTGCCCTGGTATTGTTTCTCCATCGTAGCAATGTCCTGGTGAAACCTTTCACTGTATTCATCACTGACAGCACCGAGATTTGCGGGGAAAAAGACCAAGTGTGAGTGGAGGAAATGAATCTTGAGTGACATGTTGCACTTCATTGTCTTGTATGCTTTGAGAAGTTTGTCTACCGGTTGAATGTAGTTTGGGGCTCTGTAATTGCCCAGAAAAGTGTCAACAACGTCTTTGAAGGCTTTCCAGGCAATTTTTTCCGGCCCAACTAACAGATGTCAATGTCAATGTCAATTTATTTATATAGCACATTTAAAACAACGTAGGAATGCTGTGGCCAAAGTGCTTTACAATAATAGAATAAAAGAAAAACAAATAACATAAATAACAAATAGAAATAAAAGATATGAACATAAATAAAAATAAAATAAATAATAAATAGAAGTAATGTTATATAATCACAATGAGGAAACCATCAGTATTACTGAAGGTCACGGAATGCAAGTGAATAGAAATGAGTCTTTAATCTTGTTTTAAACAGTTCAATTGTAGACGACTCCTTTATGTAATGAGGTAAAGAGTTCCACAGATGAGGAGGAGCAGCTGCAAAAGCCCTGTCCCCCTTGGTTTTACACTTGGTATGAGGGACAACAAGAGTCAACTGACCAGAAGATGTAAGCACTCTGGATGGCTGGTGTAAAACACACAATTCGGATAAACAAGTAAACCCCACGATTCGCTAGCGAATCGGAAATCCTAGAATGGCAATCAGTTTCTGTTCCGTCCGATATGTGGATGGATGACATATCATGGAGGGCGGGTGCATCTGGGGAAATGTCATCTAATCCAATAGGCATATCTGTACTAAAGCGGTTTCATTTTGTGGAGACGTGAGTCTGTTGCCTTCGCTGACACCGAGCGCTTGAACAGGTTGTGTTGTTTGGGGGCCTCCCACTGACTCTGGGAGGCTGCTGCGTCTGACTGTGGGGCGAGCACCACAGCTGAATATGCGCCTCGGTGGGAAGCCGCTGCGTGAAGACATATCATGGAGGGTATATGCGGTGGTGTGGGCGGTCGCGTCCGGGCGGCTGTACAACCTGGTGTGCACACTTTACCTCAGGTGTAGTTCACAGGTTGTAGTCTCGTTTCTGTGTTTTCTTTGGTTTGAGCCACGACTCCTTTCGCAAGCTTGTTGTAGGCGCACGCGTTGTCACAGCATGGACCTTTGGTTTGAGCCGTGACTCCTTTCGCAAGCGCGTTGTAGGCGTGAGCGTTGTCACAGTTGGTTTGAGCCATGACTCCTTTCGCAAGCACGTTGTAGGCGCGCGCGTTGTCACAGCATGGACCTTTGGTTTGAGCCGTGACTCCTTTCGCAAGCGCATTGTAGGCGCGCGCGTTGTCACAGTTGGTGTGTGCCGTGACTCCTTTTGCAAGCGCGTTGTAGACATTCGTTGTCACAGCATGGACCTTTGGGGTTTCCGTACATTCGCTGAGCCCTGCGCCCATCCGGTTTGCGCCCATCCGGTTTACAACCTTTGGTTGTAATATGGATAGGCAGGAGCAAGCCCATGTAAAGATTTAAAAACTAGCAACAAGATTTTAAAATCAATTAGAAAACTGACAGACAGCCAGTGTAAAGAAGTTAAAATAGGAGTCATACTTTATTGCCCCAACCAGAAAGCGAGCAGCAGCATTCTGGACCAAATGTAACCTGTGTATCAGGGATTTGCTAATCCCAGAATACAGGGAGTTGCAGTAATCAAGGTGAGAAAAGATAAAAGCATGAGTAGCTTTTTCAAGATCTCTAGAAGATAAAAAAGGCTTGATCTTACCTAATAGACGAAGCTGGAAAAAGCAACTCTTGACTACAGAATTTACTTGTTTCTCAAAAGAGAGGTTACTGTCAAAGATTACACCAAGATTGCGGACTTGATGTTTGCAAAAGACAGAGAAAGAGCAGAGAAGTCCAAGATGAATTTGGGTTTTAGCTGATGGACCCAGATCTTCAAACCGCTTGTCACTCATAACATGTCTGATCTGGGGGCCAACAAAAATGCCCTCTTTTTGATCTTGGCATCAGTTATTCTTGGGAACATCTGTCTTGAATAACAAAAACCGTTGCCTTCCTTGTTCAGTGCTTTCACGAAATTCTTCATGAGTCCCAGTTTCTTGTGATGAGGAGACAAGTATATCCTTGCCGGGTCGACAAGCGATTCATGTGCCACATTTTTCTGTCCTAACTTTTTATGGAGTGGCCAATTCTGTCGAGAATAGTGCAACTCTTTGGCACGGCTGTTCCATTCGCAGATGAAACAACAGTATTTTGTATAGACGAGCTGCAGCCCTAGTAACAGAGCAATGACTTTAAGATCTCCACAGATATTCCAGTTGTACCTCCTATACTGGACGTGCTTCAGCAACAGTTCCATATTCTCATACGTTTCTTTCATGTGTGCTGCATAGCCAACAGGTACTAAAGGATAAACGTTGCCATTGTGTAGCAAAACAGCTTTCAGGCTTAACATTAACGAATCAATGAAGAGACGCCACTCTTCCTCCGGGTTGTGATCACAATCCTTCAATGTCACAACAGAAACAAAGACTGTCGACTTGTGCAAAAAATTTGGTTGTATCATGATGTCAGCCTTGAAACACAGAAATATTCGTACCTGGTGACAGCAAACACCATTCCTGCAATCTCAAACCCAGCAGCTCGGCTTTTGCTTTTGACAGACCCAAGATCTCATTGCTGAAGGCAGATTACAATGTTCAATTGACTTCTTGTTTTTGGCAGAGAAACCAGACACATTAGTCAAACAGAAGTAACAGTCCGTCACATGGTCTTTCTGTTCTCACCATGTCATCGGAACAGCAAACGGCATTGTCTTTCGAATGCCTCTGAGCCAGGATCTCAGACTGACAGCACATGTCACACAGCAAATGTGAGGCGCCCATTCCTTGTCTTGATCACCAATTTTGAAGCCAAAATACAGATGATAAGCTTTCTTCACAAGAGCAGTCATCCAACATCACTGAGGCGCAAGTGTATATTCGCCACAGATATAGCAGAATGTATCACGGCTGTTACGACATTGACAAGACATATCGCCCGACACCAAAACTTCTATAGCATCAAGCTTACTTACTGTTATATTGCTACAGATACTATACTTTACTATACTGATACTATACATACACACTGACTATCTATATTAACCAAATGAGCAGGATCGGTGTATGCAAGCCACCTTTATAGCATGCTGAGACAGCGTCAAGCTCGTTCAGACCTGCCCAGGATGTCAACTTCCACAGAATAGCTTCCAACCTGGCCTGATTCCATGCCTGGACATGCCCAGGCTGCACAAACTGTTGTTGATAAGTTACTTACGGAAGCAAAAATGTTTGGATACAAATATAAGAAGAAATCATGACAAAACTGAAGATTTCTCTGAAACGGTACGTGATGGGTAAATTTTGATGTGATATACGTGATCAGCACCCAAACATCTATAAGAAACCCAACAGTGTTCAAGAAGCAAAAACTTTTTTGTGCAGTGACTATATAATGCACTAGTGAGAACACATCTTAAGTATTGTGTGCAGATGTGGTCACCATGATGCAAGAAAGACAGAGTAGCACTTGAAAATGTGCAGAGGAGAGAAATTAAGTTCATCAGAGGAGTTTAGGACATGCACTCTAACAGACTCAAGGGATTAAATTTGTTTAATCCCAAACAGAAGGGACTGCATGGAAACCTAATCTGGTCTTTCAAAATCCTCGACATCAATAAAGTAGATCCAGCAGAATTCAATCAATCGTCAATCACATACTCAAAGACACCAGTGGAAAATAAGGGGAAGAGCATTTAGGACTGCGGTCAGGAAGCACTTAACTCAAAAGAGTTGTGGGAATCTGGACGAAACTACCAATTTATATAGTTGAAGGAGAAACCTTGAAAACCTTTAAGAAGAATCTAGATGAGATATTGAGACAGCTTAGCTATTCACTATACAAATGAGTTTGAAGGACTGAATGGTCTCCTCTTATCTGTCACAATTTTATGTTCTTATGTTCTATAATCTCTACAAAGCAACACTAAATTTGCATTTGTAATAATTTAGTTCAAGCAACCCAGACAGAGCTATTTTTGACATATAATCACATTGATTTATTCAAATGTGTTATGACAATTAAAAATGAACGAACACAGTGGAATGCCAGCATCAAAACTTATTGTGTTTTTTTATTATTCATAGCATACAGTACATTGTTTACTTTTCCTTTTTAATATTTCAGTGAGTACATCTGATAATTGCTATTTCGCTAATGGGGAAAGCAGAACAAATGAAGCATATTTACCAGCCTGTGAAAATTGTCTGAAAGATGACTCTTTCCTTTGCAACTTGTATTCTTAAATACAAGCGATTATATGCTGCACGAGCCTGGTTAGTCTTTGGAGACAGTGATAAACTGCAATCTCAATTCCCTTATTAGCTGTTAGACTTAAAAATTATACATGCAATTAAAAAGGTAAAATGCTCATATTACTCATAGAAAACGTTTTCTAGATTAGTGAGCAACAAAAGCATGCTGACGCCTTACAATGAGGATCCTCAGCAGGGCTGGAGATTAATAGAACCATTTAAATTTTCAGCTTGTATTGATAGTATGAGGATGTGTGCAGAGTCACATCAATAAATAATTGTACAATACACAATGTTAGCCCGCCTAACAAAATGTTTTAGTCTCTTCTTTACTGTGCACCAATTAGTCAGATCCAGTTCTTATACAGTATATACTAATCATATACCCACAGCCAAGCACCCGCTTTATAAACCGAGCTCACAGTTCACATAACAATCTTAATAAATCATGCAAGCTTGATGTCCTTTTACTTAAAATTATGAAAGATGTCTGAAAGTAATGCTTCTTGTTGAAGTCATTTCTTGTAGTATTTTTTTTGCAGCCATTGAACTGTAGACTACTAGTATATTTTGCTACACACTTCATTACTTCACTAAAGTACCATTTATTACTGTAGAATGTTGACTGTGATCATGACACCTACTCACCAGCAATTACTAAGCAGCTGAAGTCATTGTAGGCACTTACAGGAGTATTGCAAAAAATGATAAAAAATATATAGTTTAATAGAATTTCCCTTCTACTTATCTGTCAATTTGTCTGTCAACTTCTGACTGATAAAAACACTTGGACATTTTTTTATTATACAATATCTGACTTTCGGCTCCTTGGGTTTCAATACATCTTAAACAAGCATACAAGCAGGCTGACACAATGCTTAGGTGTGCAGCTCCACTGCCCTAGGTTCAAATCCTGTGCCTGATTGCTAATTGTGTGGAGCTTGCATGTTCTTCCCATGTTTCCGTGTTTTTCTCTGGGTACTACTGCTGGAGGTAGCAGAGTTAAAGATGCTAAGATTTGCACTGGGTATGCCGAGGATGGATAGGATTAGAAATGAGTACATTAGAGGGTCAGCTCAAGTTGGACGGTTGGGAGACAAAGTCAGAGAGGCAAGATTGCGTTGGTTTGTATATGTGCAGAGGAGAGATGCTGAGTATATTGGGAGAAGGATGCTAAGGATAGAGCTGCCAGGGAAGAGGAAAAGAGGAAGGCCTAAGAGAAGGTTTATGGATTTGGTGAGAGAGGACATGCAGGTGATGGGTGTAACAGAACAAGATGTAGAGAAAAGAAAGATATGGAAGAAGATGATCCACTGTGGCAACTCCTAACGGGAGAAGCCAAAAGAAGAAGAAGTAAAAGACTACTGCCATATCCTGAACATGTGTGCGTGTGCGTTAGACTGGTAATTAAAAGTCTGCTGTATATACTGTAACTGTGTGTGTGAGTAGATTAGAAGAGATAGGCTTATTTCATATGTGACCCTAAATTGGACTAAGCAGTTTTAAGAATGTTATATTTTGTTATGTTCTGTTAGTTAAAGGGGTGCGCAAAAAGTGTCAGGAGCTTTATAGTTTCGGCATTGCATGAGAAACCAGCGGAGATCAGAAAATATGCCCTTGGCTATTTTAATGATTTTCAAGCATGTCTAGTTCTTAGAAAATTGCTGTCTTCTCTTTGAATGACTATTTCATTTCTGTATATCTCATCTAAATCATCTTGAACTTCCTAAAACAATCCTTAGCATGAATGTGAAAAATGACCCCAATCACATACACAATGAATTTCAATGAACAGGGACTGAAAACACGTAAATGAGACAGAGCAATAACAGTCTGTGGCTTTGAAACCAACCTGCTAGCCACTTAAGCATTTTGATTTTTAAATTGTTTAACTTAACTTTTGGACATTTTCCCCCAAACGACACTCTAAAATCAATAGATGTAAAATGTGAAAGTATCTGTATACAAATTGTGCACATATATATAATGAACACAGAAATATTTATACAGATATACTGAAGTGCAAAAAAAAGCAAAGTACACAATTTCAACAAATGTCCATCAGTAAGGTGGAAAATGTCCATGGCACCTTATCTAAGCAGTACACTGATGGAATCATAACAGGGTCCCAAAGAAATTAAATGATATGCTCACCAGTATAATCCTGCTCAGCACAGATCTTCCCATGCTAATTTCCAATGCAGTAGCTCCGGAGAAGCTCCATGTAAGGTAATCCTCAGCAGGAAACTGGAAAATGGTGCGCACCACAGTCACTTCTCTCCTCTGGCTCTGAACACCACATTGTTTCAAGTTGCTCAAGTTCACCTTTGTCTTCCTTGTGTTAAAATCTCCAATACCAGCTCAACCTCAATTGAATGTTTTTAAGTGAAACATCAAATACTTGGACTCCAACTTATGGAGGCCTCCAAGTGACAAACCTTGTGGCTTCTGTTCTTTCATTACTATTATCTACCCTCTTATGTAGGAAATTAGCATAAAAAGAATAAAAAGATGCCAATAATCACAAACATTAAACAATATTACAATAATGAATTCATTTCAGATACGCATATTAAGAAATATATTAAGAAATGCAAGTTTCACATTTTTGTACTTCATCAGTGTTTTCTTCAATTACCTCCCCACCCCCAAACTCAGTCCCAAAGTCCTACCAAGATAGTTTATGAAGGCCAACATCCATGGCTTCAAAGCCTTTTGGATTTTATAACACCATGTATTTAGACAAAAACCATTGCTGTGGTCACGAAGAAATACCACCAAGAAGAGAATATGAGAAATCCAACTAAATAGTGACCACAATGACTGAACATAAGAAAAGAAAGTGCTTTTAAATTGATAGACACATCCTGTGCCACTCCTTTTATTCCAGTTACATGTTAATCTTGGTCATTAGGTTCAGACAGCATAAAAATAAACACTTTATCACTACCTTAATGATGCCAGTGATTGTTCAATGAAAGTAACTTATTATTCAGTGCTTAAGAGCTACATCACGAAAATGAGCTTAAATGGAAAAACGAATGGATTTTATTATATTTTCTTTTGTCTAATGAGACTCTAAATATGAGAAAGGCTGACTTTTACTTTTCATATTAAGGTTCTGAGAATTCAGCCGCCTTGTTTTCATTTGCATTTTCATAGTGAGTTACTTGAGTCTTTTTTTCAATTTAACATTCATTTATTTACACATAAATCAAGAAATGTTCATGATTATTCTCTCTCTTCCAGTTGATGTTATAACAATTGTACTTGATACAACCATTTGTGTGACCATATCACAAAACCCCGTTCTGAGGCTCACACTCCCACTATAGTCACCCTTGTTCCTTAAAGTCACTATGGTAATACATAGTCCAGGACTGATTTAAATAAAAAAAAAACTGCAGTTTTTTCTACCATGTTACAAAAACTCTACAATTGTTTGGCAGCAAATATAGTAAGAAGCCATTTGCTCATACTAAAATCTATTCAAACTCAAATGTATCATAGTATAATGTCTGGACCTAATTGAAAACCACCCAGATAACATCCATGGATAGAACTTCACCTAGATGTAAGTGGAAACTATGAAGGGATTGATAAGGACAATCAGTGCCAGAAATGAGAGAGTGGCGTTAAACAGAACTAGAGACGACTAGAGAGACAAATGTGCATGGATAGAGGTACATGAGATGAAAAGCTGTGTGAGGAGCTGCTTGAGAGCTGAATAAGAGCAAAACAGAGCAAAGCCTGACTGAAGCAAAGGGTTGGCATCTCCTGAAGTCATAAGAAGGGGATTAGTAAGGACCGGATTCTCCTGAGGCCGTAAGAGCAGGAGCTAAGTTAGGGCTTCAAATGAATGGTGTTGTGAGTTCCTACAACATTTTATGGAGGTTTAAGATAACAGTTAAATTCAACTTTAAATTGTTGTCTTGGTTGGTTGTGGGACAGCAGTTCAGTGAGATCAAATTGATTCAAGAGAGTCTAGTCCTGTAAGCATTTGGTTGCTGCACTTGGAGAAAGAACAACTGTTTTATTTACTGAATCCTCAACCTAGAAGCAATCCTAGAAAGATTCATAAATAATAGGTCAGAATTAAGCACCTAAAAATTAAGACATCTTTTTCATCAATGGGCATACCAATCGATCCCTCAAGGCTTAGATGCTGCCAAATGTTGCCCATACTTAATAACTTACCTATATTTAATGGGAACAGTTTAGAATAGTGCACCTTAAACAAACTCTTTGTTTGGTTTTAATAAATACTTACAAAGCAAATTATTAGGAAACCATGTACACCTGCTTATTCATGCAATTATTTAATCAGCTAATCATGCGCCAGCAGCACAATGCATATAATCATCCAGATTGAGGTCGGAATCTGCATTTAATGTTCACATCAAACACCAGAATGGAGAAAAGAAATGTGACCCCAGTGATTGCGACCTTGACATGATTGTTGGTTCTGATCTCCCAGAATGTTCATGCACAACAGTCTCAGGGGTTTATTCAGAATAGTGTGAAAAACAAGAAACATTCAGTTATGCGACATCTTGACGATGAGAGAGGTCAGAGGAGAATGGCCAGACTGGTGCGAGGTGACAGAAAGGCTACGGTGACTCAGATACAACCACTCTGTTCAACTGTGGTGAACAGAAAAGCATCTCAGAATGCACAACACATTGGACCTTCAGGCAGATGAGCTACAACTGCAGAAGAACAGTGGTCATTAAGTAAAGGTACTATCCAGGTAAGTACTGAATAAGTTGTATATATGATCGTGACTTAGAAATATTTGAGTCAGTAGCACTATTACTTCTAGCACCAGATACTGTAGCTTGAGAAGGATAAGATTATAAAAAGAGGACTTAGAGATTATAGGACTAAGATACACTGTTTTTATTTTAAACATCCACACACTGCCATGGACCCCTAAGTGCACTTTACCACACCAACATCTTGTGGAATCAATTCCATAAAGAATTAAGGCTGTTTAGAGAACAAAAGGAGGCCGCACCAGTATTAGTATAGTGTTCCTAATACTTTTCTTAGTGAAAATACTTTATTATAGGGAAAAGAAAAGTGACAAATATATACATCACAGAAAGCCCTTAAAGCTCTTATCACAAAGTGTTTCCTTACTTTTTATTATTTGTGTTTGTTTATCTATAATATTGACATGGATTGTATTATAAATCATTGAAAATATACAGTAACACCAATAAATCGCCTTTTAAATTTTAATTTGGAAGGATGTCCAGAAGACTGGGGAAAAGAGAAAAGCTGAATTGAAAATGTAGAGAGTGAGGAGAGGGCGATATTTAAGGTTTCCAAAGATTCTCCTAGTGTGTCTGTAGCAGTTTTTCTTTGTTCTTTGTGCATTCAATATACAAGAAAAATTAAGTGCATTTTCAAAGTTCATTCTTTGTCATTCCTGTATCCTTGTTAAGACTGAATTGCCGACAAACAGATCCCAATAACATTTTCAAGTCTGAAACATTCTGAGGTCAATTTACACCTTTTTTGTCAAGTAATCAGGATAAATTAAATTCTCTTGATACTACTGCGTGGAATGATTGGTTTCTATTTCTGTTGCTCCTTTGAAAGTCACATAGACATAACAGCAAGAAATTATAGGACAAGAATTGCTAGAACTGATTTGTGAAGCTGTTGAAAATTTGCATAATAAATATTTCACAGACATTATAATGCTTTATCCAACCGAATTTCCAGTAATATATATTGTAATTGTAATTCTCACTGGTCTGATGTATGCTTTTAATTATCTTTTGTACGAATGACTATGAAGTAATAATAACATCATAAAATACAAACAAAGGGTAAATTAAAATATGTAAAAATTAAAATTATGTTTTTGATGAACACATTTCTTTAAAGTAGGAAAAGCTCTTTCTACTTTACTAAACAATTTAGAAATATTGTCTGACTTCCGTGTTAATTTACACCAGTCACTGGTTCTCTTGCTCATGCACTGTATGCAAATTCAACTATCTGTATTATTGGATTTTTTCTTTCTCTCTCTAGCTCTTTTTCTTTTTATTCTTTCAAGACAGCCAGCCTAGCAGACACTCTTTAGTTGTAGTGAGATCTCATTAAGTAGAAAGTAGCGCAAGAAGAAAAAATTAGATTCAAAGATATGAGCAGGTTTACTGATATCATGTGTGATAAAGGAAGAGCCATGATTAGTGCAGGGTTGGATACACTATTATCTTGTTCAAGGCTGGTACCTGCCTTGTGCCTCGTGCTGCCCGAAACTAAGTGTAAAATCAAACACATGGGTTAGCAAAGTGTTGAAAAGATTAGTGAAGAGTGGTCTATCTGATTTTTTTTTTTGTAGAAAATGAGAGCTAATATCCTTTTAATTCATAAAGTACTCCAGGAATGTACTAGTTCCATAATCTTTGTGACATCTTTCTGTTTGGTTGAGCAAAATTCATCTCTTTAATGAAGATCAGCTCATTATGCTTCTTTAATGATAATAACAAAAACAAGATCTAAGCAAAATGTGCTGAAATTTTGTGTACGTTGTGCGTGGAGCCCCAGGAGGCAGGGCCACCCTGACATTACTGCTTTTTTTTGCTTTCTGGCTTTATATTCAGCCAAGGAAGAGAAACCCGGCATTGAGTTAGGAGTCTGTGAGTACTGTGTTTTATTTCTTTTTTTTTACTGGTTTCTAGATTTTCTTGCTCATTTCTTGTATTTGCATTTGTAATAGGACTTCTTTACTATGGATTGCCATTTTAGTCAAGTCCTTTTTGTTGCTTTATGTTTGCCCTTTTCCCCTGTTTTTGTAATTTTGTTAATAAATCCTTCAGTTAATAAAGATTCCTGTTTGTAGGTTCTCTACAAACCAGAAATATTATTGGTTTTCTCTCCCTTTAAAGACATATCTGTATATTTTAGGGCCTTGATTCCATTTAAAACTTTAAAAAGCCAGCTCCCCAACTTTGAACCTGCTTAGGCAGAAGCCTACAATTGGTAACTGTATAATGGCTGGGTTTGGTGAGCCTGTTCTGGGCTGGCCAGTGAAGGTTCTGGCCTGCTTTATGGTCATTTTGGAAGGATGAACCCAATTTCATCATGACTAAAACTCCAGAGCATAACAGAATGACAATTAAATTCTTCAAAACTGCAAAGCACATGATGTAGTGACTTCAGATTGTAAGAAGCTTTTGCAATCTTTACGACAAAACATTTTGTTTTTCTACCCTTGACTGTTATGTAAATTCAGATTTATACTTTTTTTGCACCTTGCTCTTTGTGTTTTCAAGTATTATTTAACAACCTAAGTGGTTTTTGGTGGTGCTGAATTTAAATTTCATATTGCTTAATCATTTAGATATTATGTTAGTGATGTTAACTTTCTGTTGTACCATGTTGGAATTAACGGGCACATTCATTTGACACATATTTGTTAGCAGTTGCTATTGCATTGCAAGGCAGGGACAACCAGGACTGGGTGATGTATAACATCACGAGAACAATTGTATAAAGATCATTGTTATGCATTTCCAGATCATCTGAGTTTTTTGATTTGACCTGAAAACAAAAGACTATACTGTATGTGTATGATTCAAAGCTACATTTCTGTATGTTTCTCTGACCTGAAACTTTGGTTATCATTCTAGTAGTTCAATCCTGGTAATAACAACCTCTTGGTTTTGAACTTGACCCATCCTTCGACTCACATCTTAAGAGCTGCTTGATCTTGGTTTCAGTCTCTGCCTTTAACTTTTGCTGGTCCCTAACATTGTGTGAGTTGTGATTCTTGCTTTCACAATAATACAGTGAAATGCTGTGCTGTACATGTGACTGTGGCAGATTTGCCCATTTGAATAATGGAATTGCAGATGAAACTGCTCCTCTAGTGACTCAAAGCTAACGCTGTCTTTGTTCCTTCCTTAAACTGCTGTACTAGTACGTACTGTACTTGTAACAGCTTTAGTTTTTCTTCTAAGTATAACATTATGTAGTTATTTATCTAATCTTTCATCTTTATCTATCTATCTATCTATCTATCTATCTATCTATCTATCTATCTATCTATCTATCTATCTATCTATCTATCTATCTATCTATCTATCTATCTATCTATCTATCTATCTATCTATCTATCTATCTATCTTATTGAATTGAGATTGGCAGCCACAGGAAGAGTCAGATGTGCGTAGCTAGATGACCAGAGACACTGACAGAGACAGTAAAGCCTAACCTCTGTATATACTGTACAAACACATACCACTTTTAAGACATGATAGTCTTTCTTTGTGGTTTAACTTTTGGTACCCTTTAACTTTTGTACATGTCTGACCTATAACTTGACAAAAATAACATGAGGATTTGGTATTGTGATGTTTTTGATCTTCTTTCAAAATGAGAACCTTCTCAAATATTTCTCCTCACTTTACAGACAGTATTAAAGTTTTATTCAGTATTGCAAAAGTAAAATAAATGATTGTTTCATATTTAATAAAATTTTTAAATCTTTCTTCTTCCCCAATTTGTTTCTTCTCGTAGCATATTTAATGTATAGTTCAGGGGATTTACTTCATTGAAGGGTATCTTGGAGATTACCAGTTCCTACATAACCTGAGTGCTGCCTAAAAATCAAAATCTTAAAAGCAGTGTCAATTGGCTATTCTCTTATGGCCAGCTTTACAAGACAATTTAAAGCCTGCAATTAAATCACATTATGAAAATAAAAGTGAAACACAGTGCAAATAAAAGATATTTCCTGGAATTGGCTCATACAAAAACAAAACTGTTTTCAGTAAAGCCTTTTTGACTGTTCTTATCCATCCATTTAGACAGTCACTGAGGATTCATTTTCATTCCTAGAACATTTTCGTACTGAGAATCTTAGTTCTTTTTAAAGAACTTCAGCTTCACATTTACTATTGCATTGTTTTCAGTTCATTATGTAATCAAACATTGTATCTACTATTAGATTACAGATGTAGCATCAGTGGTGGAAAATCTCACATGAATATACCGTAGGTTAAAATTTCTGTTTGGCCATGCTTTGTGAAGGTACTTGAGATGGAGCTCAGTGTAGAAAATATACATACTTATACAGCACATATCATTTTCAAATTACCACACTTTTAAATTAGTGATGTAAGGTATATTGAAATCAAACTGGCAAAATGAATTGAAATATTGCATATTACATTGAGTGTTTAGTCATAACAATGTAAGAAAATTAACTAAGCAAATGCTTAGAAGACATGCAAACAGTTCTGTCTTCTGAACAGCATTTAAACAGTAGTCATAGTGGAATTATGAGCTTTTATATGTCATTACAATTCTGCCCCTGGCTTTCCCTTATCTTACTTCCATTTAGAACAAGGCTAGCAGCAAGAGTGATAAGACACTGTATTTTAAAACAAAAATCTCTGTAAAGTGGACTGCTACATCTCTGGTCATTGAAAAAATGTAATATTGAAGCGTAGGCTTGATTTTATACATAATGCATATATGTTATGCCAAACAATATCTGAAATGGAATGTTGAGCTAGAAATAATAACATGCAATATAATAAATCTAATGTTTCATTTCTAATGCTCAATATATGCATCAAAAAAAATAAATGATATGATCCATTTGTTAATATAGTTCCTGGAAGACTGACTGTTGACTACAGATTTGGGCTCTTTTGATGCCTACTGTGACTGTGGTGCTTAAATTAGTTCTACTTTGTGGCCTTTTTTCACTACAATGAAAAAAAATCTGCTTACTTGTAAATGGAATATTGACATATCAGTGTGACTTCAGGTAACTAACTACTGTGTATGATTGCGCCACTTACTTATTAAGTCTATGACTACAATCGCACTATTAAAACAGGTAAGATAGAAGTTTTAAAAACCTTTGATTTGAGTAGCCTTCTTCAATATTCCAGGAACAACATCAATGCCAAAATTAAGAAAGCGGGATAATTTTGAACTATATTTTCAACTAAGTTCTTTTATGTTAAACATGTAATTTATTCTATATGGAGCACTACACACTACTTGTATATCTTATTCATTCACAAGGTTATAAGGTTAGAAGGAAAGACCTGTACATTAACAGTATGGACATCTCCAGTGAAAATATGTCTATGATTGTACCTGTGTATGTATTCCGTATGAGGCAAAAAATTTTTTATTTGGTTTTGTCATAAAAATTCTCAATGAAACCATATTGATGCAAACACAGAGGGATTTTCAACACATATTTAACCCTGGTTACTTGTCACTTTTCATTTTGTTTTATATGACTTAATAATGCACATATTCACGATCCACTGCTACCAGATAATAGCTATACTGTATAAAGGAGATAGCATAATTATACTACATCTGACAATCTAGAACTTCTAAAAAGTAAGATAAATAGAATGCTTTAATTTCATAGTTCTATTGGATTGAATTTACTATCAGCTAATAAGTGGCAGGGCGGCAGTGGTAGTACTGCTGCCTCGCAATAAGGAGACCTGGGTCCTCTCTACGTGGAGTTTGCATGTTCTCCCAGTGTCTGCGTGGGTTTCCTCCGGGTGTTCTGGTTTCCTCCCACAGTCCAAAGACATGCAGGTTAGGTGCATTGGCGATCCTAAATTGTCCCTAGTGCGTGCTTGGTGTGTGGGTGTGGGTGTGTTTGTGTGTGTGTCCTGCAGTGGGCTGGCGCCCTGCCTGGGCTTTATTCCTGCCTTGTGCCCTGTGCTGGCTGGGATTGGCTCCAGCAGACCTTTGTGACCCTGTGTTAGGATATAGCGGGTTGGCAACTGACTGACTGATTGACTAATAAGCACAAGATAGAAACCAGTCCACTGCAGGGTCCATTCACAGAAATACCAGCATCCACACTGACACAAGGCCAAGTTACAATTGCCAGTTAGTCTAACACTTTCATTTTTGGACATGCGAAAGGAAAATTTAAATACCTAAGGGAAGAACAGAAACAGGGAGAACAATGGACGATTTTAGCTCTGTATGACAAGAGCCCTAACCACTGTTCCACACAAAATCAATTCAACTATGCAAAACAAATGTAATAAATAAAAATAATTATTATGAAAACAAATGATACATATACAGTTAGGTTCATAAATATTTGGACAGAGACAACTTTATTCTAATTTTGGTTCTGTACATTACCACAATGAATTTTAAATGAAACAACTCGGATGCAGTTGAAGTGCAGACTTTCAGCTTTAATTCAGTGGGGTGAACAAAACGATTGCATAAAAATGTGAGGCAACTAAAGCATTTTTTAACACAATCCCTTCATTTCAGGGGCTCAAAAGTAATTGGACAAATTAAATAACTGGAAATAAAATGTTCATTTCTAATACTTGGTTGAAAACCCTTTGCTGGCAATGACAGCCTGGAGTCTTGAACTCATGGACATCATCAGATGCTGGGTTTCCTCCTTTTTAATGCTCTGCCAGGCCTTTACTGCAGCGGCTTTCAGTTGCTGTTTGTTTGTGGGCCTTTCTGTCTGAAGTTTAGTCTTCAACAAGTAAAATGCATGCTCAATTGGGTTAAGATCAGGTGACTGACTTGGCCATTCAAGAATTTTCCACTTCTTTGCTTTAATAAACTCCTGGGTTGCTTTGGCTGTATGTTTTGGGTCATTGTCCATCTGTATCATGAAACGCCGCCCAATCAATTTGACTGCATTTAGCTGGATTTGAGCAGACAGTATGTCTCTGAACATCTCAGAATTCATTCGGCTGCTTCTGTCCTGTGTCACATCATCAATAAACACTAGTGTCCCAGTGCCACTGGCAGCAATGCACGCCCAAGCCATCACACTGCCTCCACCGTGTTTTACAGATGATGTGGTATGCTTTGGATAATTAGCTGTTCCACGCCTTCTCTATACTTTTTTCTTGCCATCATTCTGGTAGAGGTTGATCTTGGTTTCATCTGTCCAAAGAATGGTTTTCCAGAACTGTGCTGGCTTTTTTAAATGTTCTTTAGCAAACCAATCTAGCCTTTCTATTCTTGAGGCTTATGAGTGGCTTGCACCTTGCAGTGCACCCTCTGTATTTACTTTCATGCAGTCTTCTCTTTATGGTAGACTTGGATATCGATACGCCTACCCCCTGGAGAGTGTTTTTCACTTGGTTGGCTGTTGTGAAGGGGTTTCTCTTCACCATGGAAATGATTCTGCGATCATTCACCACTGTTGTCTTCCGTGGACGTCCAGGTCTTTTTGCGTTGCTGAGTTCACCAGTACTTGCTTTTTTTCTCAGCATGCACCAAACTGTAGATTTTGCCACTCGTAATATTGTAGCAATTTCTCGGATGGGTTTTTTCTGTTTTCGCAGCTTAAGGATGGCTTCTTTCACCTGCATGGAGAGCTCCTTTGACCGCATGTTGTCTGTTCACAGGAAAATCTTCCACATGCAAGCACCACACCTCAAATCAACTCCAGGCCTTTTATCTGCTTAATTGATAATGACATAACGACGGACTTGCCTACACCTGCCCATGAAATAGCCTTTGAGTCAATTGTCGAATTACTTTTGAGCCCCTGAAATGAAGGGATTGTGTTAAAATAATGCTTTAGTTGCCTCACATTTTTATGCAATCGTTTTGTTCACCCCACTGAATTGAAGCTGAAAGTCTGCACTTCAACTGCATCTGAGTTGTTTCATTTAAAATTCATTGTGGTAATGTACAGAACCAAAATTAGAAAAAAGTTGTCTCTGTCCAAATATTTATGGACCTAACTGTAAATAAACACAATTCTCTATTTTTTACTTTTGTATGCACATACAAATTTTAATTCTAATAATGGACTGTCTCTGTTATTAACAGCTATTCCATGTAACAATATGTTACCTAAATCTGCAGTTTTTACTTCCTCTATATTAATTCAACTAAAAATATTTTTTAACACATATAAGCATTATGGACATGGATATTTATTGAGAAAAAATGCTATATTTATTTGAAACCACTGTTGTTGTTTTAGTTAGTAGGTGCTTTCTAACTGTATATTATCTATCCTAAACTTACTTACTTTAAATAGAATTTAATGTTTTTGTTATATGCTGTGTAAAATAAAAGACTGGATACACAACGAAGGTTTGGGGCAGCTGCCCGTATGCTTTCCGTGGCTGTAAAAGGGCTTAAGTTCGAGTGGTTGTGCATAGGTTGAAGTCCAAAGTAGAACTGTCTTGGTAGGGATGATGGCGCGTTTATAAGGGAAGTGATGTCATTGGAGTGGGACAGGAAGTGACGTCCTTGGGGTCTGTCGAGAGAAAAGAGAGAGATTCAGTGCAACCTGCTGCCCCCAACCAGGCGTGGAATTGACATTTTCTGGCCCCTTTGATTGGCTCTGAAACGCACGTGTGTGACAGCTGAAATATTTTAACAAATGTATCACAGAATATTGATATTTATCTTATGACAATGTATTGAATGTACACTTTTCCTAACCAGAAATGTATGTGTGATTGGAATATTAAGTATTGCACCAGACAAAGCTATAACAAAATGCAGTTTCTAATATATATATAAACGCATTAACAAAAAGCTGATATTTTTATCTAATTTGTGTCCAGGTCCTACATTTCCTGAAAAACTATTAAATCAAAAATGGTCACAACTGTAATTGTGAACTTCACTCAAGCATTATGCTGTTTGAACCTTGGGAAGCCAAAAAAAACAGAAAAAGTTCATGAAAATTTTTGTTTTTAAACTAAAATGCATACATGTTTATCAATTAACTCTAAATAAATCACAAAAGGTCATTCATCTCAATTTACAAAGGATCTCAAAGTCTAGCCTCCTTTATTACAATTTCAATTGTTGTTGATATAAGGGCTGACATTAATTGTATCAGACCTCTTTTGCACATGTTTAAATTAACAAAAATTGTTATCATTATGGAGAATAATAACTGAATATTAGAAACCAGAAAACACTACTGACTGAAGGAATACAGTATGAATTATTGAAGAAACATGGAGGTTTCCTCTGTTGTTCATGCACTTTTGTATCATTAGCATGTATTGAAATGCATAATATACTGTATATATCCACATATATCTATATACTGTATATATACACACACACGCACACAAGGTAGGTTAAGAAAATATTTAGACACCTTCAGTTTTTCACATTTTCCTGTTTTGCAGCCTTCTGTTAAAATCATTTAAATTCTTTTCCTTCTCTCCAAATCAAGCAACACCCAGTACCCCAGAATGTGCAAACAAAAACAGGATTTCAGAAAATGTTCCAAATTTATTAATAATTAAAAACTGAACTATCACATTGATACAAATATCCAGACCCTTCTATGACACTTGAAATTTGGCTCCAGTACATCCCATTTATTGATCATCATTGAGATGTTTCTGCGCCTGTTTTCACTTTGTCATTCTGAGATATTGAGTGTTACTTAATGTGGGGAAAAAAAAATATTTAAATGATTTTAGCACAAGGCTGTAATGTAGCAAAATGTGAAAAAAAGTGAGGGGGTCTGAACGTTTTTTTTTAATCCACTGTATATATACAATATACAGTATATAACTTGTTTCTGTTGTGACCTAAAATTGTCATTAATAATTAAATAAATGGGAACATTTTAGCTACAGTGGCTTCCATTACAAAGTATTGGTTGCTTTAGCTCTCAGAATGACAGTGTAGATCACTAGCATGTGGTCAACTGAACTGACGTTTAAGATGCTAAGCCAGAACATAGTAGTTGTGTCAAGAAAATATGCATGACTTTGAATAGTGGAAGTGGGTATGTGGTAAGATAGTGAATATTGCAGTGGCAGAAGGTCAGATGTAAAAACAGTCATTATGTAGTAATAATATTAATAACAGTAGAGTTAAGAAATTCTTAATTGTATATCTGATCAACATCAAAATGTCTATGTCTATAGTGTGCTGAATCAACAATAAAGGAGATTCGACAGTTGTTTATTCTGTGAACAACTATCTTAATCACAGGCCCATCTTTTACTGATAATTTGGATTCTATCAATTTGAAAAGATAGTTCACACTTTTGCCACATCCAGTCAGAGATTTCCCAGGATATAGAATTATAGTTACACTAACTGTGCTACCTGTCTAAAATGGGATGAAATCTACGTAATCTAAGTAAGCAGACCTCAGCATTAGCGTTTGTAGTGCACCATGCAAGGCCTATGTCTCTGTTATATTCCATTTGGTATGGTATTCGTAAAAGTGGTGTTAATGTTTATGTTGTACCAACTATTGGAATGACAAATGCAGTGCATTTTATTATAAAAAATGTTTGTGATGCACCATCTTTTGAAATGGTGGAGACATAACAACCAGACTGACACATAGACAGACACATAGATACTTCTCCTTTTATTAAGGTGGATTGCAAGAATCCAAATAGCAATATGTTAGAAAAGACAATGTTCTTATTACCTTATTTACATGGTATAGGTGAGTATTTATCCCAATCCAAGCTATATAAATTCAGCTCAGTGAACAGCACATGTAATTGCCAATTTACATTGATTGCATGTTTCTGTCACTCATGGCTGAGACATCTTTTCTTTTTTTTTTGTTTTAAATTAAGAGAAAAGTATACATTGTTGTTATGGTGAATTATTAAGAAACTGGAGAATGAAGCTCTAGGAGCACCTTAGCAAATTGGGATCTTCTATCCCTCTGCATCAGCAAACCATTTACCAGTGTGAATTTGTCAGAACCTTTTCAAAAGCTTCCCGAGACTTGGTGTAGAATGGGTGGTTTACAGAGCACATTTATTTCCTTAGCTTTTTGAGGATCTACCAGTATTACTCTTGAAAAAAGTTACAATATTAGCTCTTCTTTCCCAAATAAAGCATTTCAAACTGTACTCTTATTTCACATTTTGAACATATGGTTGTTTTCTTTTGAAACAATGTGAACTACATACAGATTGGATTTCGTTCAGGTCTGCATTCTGTAAGGCTTAACTACATATGTAATGGCTTGTTCTTATAATATTCCAATAAGGTGCACACTAATTTAATTTGACATCCTAATATAAGTAAACATGAAGGTGCGTGAGAAAGTCCCCTGTGACGGACAGGTGTCCCATCCAGGGTTGGTTCTTAAGCTTGTACCTGGTTATCTTCTCTAAGGTGGCACACCTTTCACAGCACATCCTTACTCTCCACCTGGGACATAAATTTATTTTTACATTTTATGTGGGATGCAGAAAGCAACCATCTTAGCCAGTTGAGTCAAAGGAGAACTCCATCAGCACAAGTGGCTAACCGGGCTTCTGACTGCAGAGGTGTCTTGTCTTCACAGTGAGCTTGTTTCATTTCAGTCCCACTACATAATACTAATCTGACATTTTTGTAACCCTACAACGGCAAAAAATATTTTGTAAAAATGAATGAATGTTTCAGCTTGAGTTATAATTTTATATATTTCTCTGCAGTTCAACTGTGAAATTGTCACAAGGAAAACATAATAAGCATTGCTCTTTGTGACCTGTGAGGTGGCTTGAATGCAAGGAAAAATTGGTTCTTACACATATCAATATGGCACTTTTGCGTTAATTCTCAGAATCTTTCTATAAAAGCAATGCCAAAAGTCTCAGCTGCAGAGCTGTTATTGTGTATACAGTCTCCATGGAATTTCCAAGCACTTTCAATAAGCTGTCCCCAAGAACTGTTTTAATATGTGGTTTTATCTGCCCCGTCACAAAAAAAAATGCTGTTTACCTGTCTTTCACATCTATTTTTTAAAAGTGTAAAATATCATGCAGACGTTGTAACAGAGAAACAGCAGGAACTAACTAGCCTTTCACCCCATATTGATTTGACCCTTCACCTCCATTCTTTGTGACTTTTACTTTGCCTGTACTTTACCTGCATGGGAAATAGGAAAGAAAGATACCCTTCATTTTTCACCTGCTTCAGCATCCATCACATTTAGTAATAACTAGATCATATTTCAGATTACTGCCCAGATTTAATACAGACCTTTTAATCTTAGAAAATTAAATAGACAAATTTGAAAACAAAATTGATGTGAAGGCCCATCAGTTCTGTTGTCCTAAATCAGATTACTGCATATAATGAACAGTTGCCTGGGGCTGGGGTATATAGATTTTTCATAAGTGACTTCCTTTCTGTGTATTACTTTTCATTTGCAAGTGATAGTACATTGTGATATATGTTAATTGCTGAATATTATAATCACAGTATGATGCTTGTGGCATTTTGGCATGACTCCTTAAAGTTTTCTGCCAAATACAGTAATATAAAAGTATAATCTTTATTACTGATTCATGATTAGTTGTTGTGGAATTTCCTTATTGCAGTGTTTGCCACTAACATGCTGTAATCAACAACTTTGAAATAAAACTTGATTTTGTTAACAACTGAGAGTTTCAGTACCGGGGGGCAAAAAAAAATAAACTAAAAATAAATAAATATCTAAGGCTGGTTGGAAGAAGGTGTATTGACTGGTCCATTTTAAAATGTGAGTTCTTAGATATCTTGATTTGAATCAATGCCAAAATGTCCTCTGCAGTTGCCCTCGGGTGCCTTGGTGTAATTGTGAATCTTCTGAAATGGGCATTTTAGGGGAGCTAAGGACCAGTTCATGCTCTGTGTTCTCAGCATTACCTAAACATGGGTAGATAGCTGACTCCAAACTATTGTAAGCAAGATCTGGTCCACACATTAGCACCCACTATCAAAATGTATGTAGAAAGTGGTGAAAAATCAAAACTCTGCTGTGATTTGTGCTTGAACACCTCAATTGCTCTAAAGGAGCATGCCAAATAAAGCACAGAAACGGTGAATGCGTGTTGATTAAATGCATGGAATTGCCATAACTATAAAGAATTTGGTTTCATTTACTTTTCCGACACATCAGTGAACAAGACTGTCGGTTTTCAAGTAGTTGTGTGCAGATTTCCTTTATTCTTGCCACTTGTATATTATGAGTGCGAAATATATACTGCAGAACAGTGACAAAACAACACAGTATAGCTTTGCATAGAGCTTAGCAAAATTGACTGTAAAATTATTTTGGCATATGATTTTAGAATTAAAAACTTGGAACTCATTAAAATAAGGCTTTTTTTTTTTTTTGGTGGAAAGAATAAAATATTTCCTCCTAAGAGTTATTCTGCTGTGCCCTTCATTAGCTAACATGCTCTTCCATGGTTCCTTCCATGTGGCTCCACGTTATCTGCCTCATGCACTGCCTGCCTACGCATTCAAGCTGCCATTTCCACCTCAAGCCACTCCTTTCGGGTAGGTCTTAAAATGAACAAAAATGTCTGGGAAATATGACATACTTTAAAAGGGCTATTCAAAAGGAGAGGCAGAAAAATGAATGAAAGTCAGAAGAGCTAGTGAACGATATGAAAATGTAAGGCAAAATTCAAAGTTGAAAGATAATAAATAAGTCATACCATCCATCCATCCATCCATTTTCCAACCCGCTGAATCCGAACACAGGGTCACGGGGGTCTGCTGGAGCCAGTCCCAGCCAACACAGAGAGCAAGGCAGGAACCAGTCCCGGGCAGGGCACCAACCCACAGCAGATAAGTCATACCTGTTACTAAAATTCCTTTCATCAACAAAGTTTTATTAATCTTCTCTAAGAGTTTTATGTTATCCAAAATATTAGATATGAGACTATACTGCTGTGTGATATGCATGTGGCATTAGGAGTCATGTGCGTGCTACACGGGTCAAATGCATAGCAACCACACCATTGTCAAAAACAAATGGCTGTGACCATGAAATGATGAAACAAAATGTCATTTAGTAATAAATGATAAGGATGTACAAAATAATAAGAATAACCAAATAGCATTTAGAAAAGGAGTTTAAATATTTATTATTATTTAATACTGTGAAACACTTTAAATGAATTTACTGTAATGTACAGATTTTTCAGAGTTTTTCACAGCAGATTATCCAGCTATCCATTTTTTGAAATCACTTTTTTGTATGTCAGTCAGTCGTTTTCTAACCTGCTTAGCTCTGAACAGGGTCACGGGGGCTGCTCACGCCTATCCCAGCAAGCATAAGGTGCAAGACAGGAACAAACAATACTGAGAGAAGATTTTGTAAATGTAAATGAACGGAAATACAAAAATGAAAAAAAGAACACAAAATATGATTAAGTGACAAAGATCAGAAGGCAACAAAGCAAAAAAAAAATATAAACATAGAAAGATAACTAGTATTATGATTCGACAAACCAAAAAAAGGATTTCATAAAGAGCAAGAAACCACTCATCTGTGTCTCTCTGTACCTCTAGATCTGTCTCTATACAGAAGCATTTGTAAATCTTCACTGAAATATACCTTGAATAATGTTACTGTAACATTAACTGCACAAAAATCCCACTTTTAAGAAGAAAAAATAAATTACAGTATTTTTGTACATTCTTGCCTGATGGTATCACCACACATGAAAGAACAACACAAAGTATTCTAATATATCTTAAAATGCAAAACTCGGTCTCAGTACATTATCCCTCACCAACAGCAAAGAGCTATGTGAAGTCTGACAGTTCTCTGCAACATTAAAGAGAATGCAGTTGCATGCTGAGATAGCCTGAAGTCTACAAATCTCATGGAGTTACTGAAGCAAACACATTGATAAGCAAGCTGAACAACCCTGTACATTCTTTTAAATGCAGTGTGATTCACCGTTGATCTTTTTTTTTTATTATTATTCAGTTTTCTGTGTTGAAGTTAGAATACCTCAACTAGATCATTGTCTTATTTGTTTTGCTTAATCATTCCTTGACAGCTGGTACTGCTGCTGAATTTTAACATGTGGATTGTATTTTTACCACGCAGCTGTCATAAGCATTGCATTCATGTGAGGCAAGTGGGGAAATGGGTTAGTCTGTCTATCAGAACACATGGAGGCTGGCAAAGACAATGAGACAAAAGGAGAGATGACAGTGAATAAAAAGTGCATTAGTGGTGCTCAGAGCAATACACTCTACCATAGGGGTCCTGGAAGAATTTGCTCCAAAAAGTTTTACTTTGTTGTTGCCTTGGGGTTGAATATAAAATGCTAATGATAATCATTCAAAGTATTTTTAAGCAATTATGATAGCTGCTTTTACTCTGCTGTACTTGTAGCAAGCAACCCTGAGTAAAAATATATATTTTATCAGAATATATTTGTTTTAAAACTGCCAATCACTGATTTGTTTGATTTTCACAATCCATTTATTCATTTCTAGTGTTGTGTGGGATAGCATCCATCCCAGCAGCATTGAGAGCAAGGCAGGATCTGAACCTGCACAGGGCACTAGTGCTTCCTGGCATCCATCCATTATTGAACTATCATGTTCAGTGT
Organism: Erpetoichthys calabaricus; assembly: GCF_900747795.2. Lineage (NCBI taxonomy): Eukaryota > Metazoa > Chordata > Cladistia > Polypteriformes > Polypteridae > Erpetoichthys > Erpetoichthys calabaricus. Next base: position 83,178,981 of record NC_041397.2, on the reverse strand, counting down.
CACTTCATTTATTGATTAATAATCCTAAAATAAAATAAAAATCGGAAGAAAGCAGGCAGTGCAAATATCTACTTAAAACATATATTTATATTTGTAAGAATATTAGCAGAAATAAGGCCAGGGTCAGATTTTTGCATGTAATATTCATTACATCACATTCTCAAAACTACTCAATCCAGCTCATAGTCACATGGTCTGAAGCCTATCCTGGCAGCATCAGGCACAAGGCAGGAGTCAGCCATTGATAACTAAACAGTTCATCACTCATAGTGAGTTGCCAATTAATCTAAACTGTACATGTGTGGGATGTCGGAAGAACACTGGAACACAGTAGTTGAGTCTGGCCTCTTGGAGTAGTTGAGCAGCCACAAAGTGTATACCGGTATGTATTATTCATTTAAAAGATGCTTTCAATTATATTGAAAATATTGACAACACTCACGTTCCAAAACAGTGTATTACAGAGTTTAAATTGGGCTGGTGTAAGTATTGGAGAGTGTATGCTGATCCTCTGTGATGGCCTGATTTCCACTTCAGGGCTGGCGTCTACATTGCACCCAATGCTCCTGGGACCGACTCCAGCTCTTTAAAGGAAAGTAATACTCTGGATGAATTCATACATTACATTTTTATCTTGTACATTCTGCTTTGAATATTGGAAAAACTAAGATCTTTTTTTTTTTTAGTTTATGTGAAAATTATTTTTCATCTACTGTGTCACAAACTATTCAGTTTTAAATAACTGACAAAACAAATGCACTAGAACTTGTTTAAAGTACAGAGTATGATATGCTTCATTGTAAAGGTATGTTAAATTGTATTTTTTAATTAATCCCTCTCACTTTTGCAATACAGGGATATAATTTAAGGCCTTTGGACAAAAGGAGAAAAAATCACATGTTGAAAAAGTAAAAATACATGTCCACTCATTCATTTATTCATTCATCTGTTTTCTGACTCATTCCAATCCATATTAGGATCTCAGTGGGTTAAAGCCTCCTCCTGCAGCATCAGGTAAGGTTCACCAGCTATTCGAAAAATTCTATTATTTGAAAAGAAATCCAGAAAAAAATCCATGCAGATGTGAGGAGAACATGAACATGCTACTGTCAGGATCTCCACCAAGGAAATGCATTTTGGCCTGTTTTAGGAGATTTTCCAAATTTTACTTCTTTAAACATTGTTTCCATTTTTTTTTTGGTTGTGGACGAATTAATGATGTTATGCTGCATTTCAAAATGCCTTTCACATTCAGGAGGCACTTCATACTGCAGTATGTCAATTGATTTCATATTAGGCACAGCCTGTTTAAGAACTAAGGGGTAGCCAAGCTAAAAAAATATGGAAAGATTCTCACCAAAAACAATTTAGAAGATCTTTTAGAATGATAGCTTTCTGACTAAGAATTCAAGACTATGGTGTCTGCTTTGCTAATTTTAATGGCTCAGTTGATCGTTTCACACTCATTCATCCCAAGTCCATGATATTTGTTTAGATTTCACAAATTTATGCAACCTGCGAAGCAAAAAACTGAAAATGTGTTAATTTTCATAAGGAAAAGTGCTCTCACTGATCACAATGTTCGGACCAATTCTGAATGTCACACCCTGCCTCTTAAACTGACAAACTTGCAAAGACACACTGCAACAAGAAAGCATCCTTGAATGTGAAATGTGATGTGAAATAGAGCATGACATCATCTAGGTGCCAACAAGCAAAAGAATGGAAACTATAAATAAGATTAATTTTTAAAGAAATAAAATTTCAAAAACAGCAACAAAATATAATTAACAGGTTGGAGGTCTTCAAAGCAACCCAGACAGTGACCAGGTGGAAAACTGAATTGCAGGCAGCAGCAATAACCACTGAGCTACAGTGCTGCCTGGTAAATATACAGCATTATCAATTTAAACTTTTAATTCTGCTTTCTACAGATATGCACATTTTCTATAATTTAATTAAAATGCTATTCTAAAACATCTCATTTGTTATTTTGTATTAGAGTACATAGTTGTTAGTAGTACAATACAAAATGAAAAATATTGTATATACTCTATATTGAGAGTACATTCAAAAACTATGTAGAAAGCAAGGTGTTAAACCTCTGGCTACTGCAAGAAACTAATCCACATATTAAAACAATTTAGCCCGGCCATAGATCTCTACATTTGAGTTATTTCATTTCATTTGGGAAAAAAATTGTGCATGATTTTGAATAATATGGCACAGATTTAAATATCACTCAGAAACTCTGAGCTGTAAGGTGCTGATCACATCAATTGTAAGTGTTAGACGTTTTTCTACCTATTCAGTGAGGCAGTTTAAAATCGGGAGCGTAAAATATTAATGGCTGCAGAAATGCTCCTAAGAGGACTTGCGTTATTGGATTTATTTAAAAAGAAACTGTAAGATACCTCATGGCAAACTAGAACATAAAAACTAATACAAAGTGTTGTTTGTTCAGCACAGCCTGTACAGTATCCTTTATCAGCTATGTTATTTTGATGTATGCCTTTAAAATAAACAATGCATAATGTTTGTTTACATTGTGAGTGTGACTAAGTTTTATTATATTATGAAAATGATTATGATGATGAACCATCAATTTATTTTCTGATATGCCTATAGTTTTTAGGGCTGTGGGGACCTGAGGTCTTGTTAACAGTGTGTAAATGCAGAAGCCACACATTGAATCAGATGCTAGACTAAAAAAACATTCACTGCCATTAGAACCACCAGCTGATCTGGTGAAATATACCTGGATGGTTATACGAAACCAGACAAACATGTGAAGTCCTAGTGTCCAAGTGTTTTGATGCTGGAATACTGTGCTATAACAATGAGGCACTTTGTTATAACTGCTATTGCTTTAATCTTGGCTTCTGTAATATTTTATTCTAAAGCCTCTCAGTAAAAGGCTTAAGACTTAACTTAGGACTTGCCAGTACCATAGTGGATATACTGTAGATGCTTAATTCTGGGAATACACAGAGGTAAAAAAAAACTTGTAACATAATGTGCATTATGCAGTAACTGAGGATGTATGCATTTGGTGGGGGTTATCTGGACACAGTACTCGTCTGCAACATAAGTAATTAGAAAAAATCAAGTTTAATTTGGAAATGCAATTTTAGCAGCTCACAGAATCTGTTAATCAAAATAGTATAAATACCAGTGTTTAGTGATGAGATAAAACAGGTAAGTGTTGATTCACATTAAATGTTGAAAAATTAATACTAAAATTAATTTAGCAGGTAATTTTGCAGTTGTGAAACATGAAAATCAATGGTGCTTTAAAGGTATGGAGAACAAGAAGAATTGTTTAGCTATGCTCTTTTCTGCAGATGAATAAAGTATGTAATTCATATGTCACCAGTAAAATCAATTCTATTCATGCCTCTTGGTTTACATTGCCACAGAGGAGTACAGAACATTTTTAAAAATGTGACATGCTACATATTTTACATTTGAAGATGCACTAAAACATGACACAAAGCACATTATTGTGTTTTCTCAATAGGAAAAGTAAGTCCATGAAAAGTCGCCATTACCTAGCAACTACTTATCCTAGTTTAGGATATGCACATTTCCGGTGATTTTGTTTTTCACTAGAGATCTTTATTTAAATATAATATACTAAATGACAGGCAGGCGCAAACAAAATTAATTCACAAAAACACTTCCTGACAAGAACTAAGCAAAACGTTGAATTTCGCTGAGAGTTCAAGAATCATTTTGCTGATCACATTAGACTTTATTAATAAGATGATTTAGTATTTGAATTTTGTTTTCCTAATTGTGAGCAGCCCATTTTTGACAATATAATTGGATGACACAATTGCACTAAGAGTTTCTGTTTGAAGTCCTTCATTTGGGCTCTCCAGTGAAGTTTAGATACTCTCAAGAATTTCTATCAGTGTTTAATTTTTATGTCACTGTCCGAGGATGAGCATTGCAAGTGGTTTAACAAAACTAAATTGCCCTAATATGCTGCATTTATACTCCGTATTTTCATCATACAATTTAGTTGCCAGAAAACTTTCTTAACCTAAAATCTAAAACAATCTACTTTTATTTTTGTAGTGTGTCTAATTGTGAAAACCATTTCAAAAAAACAGTTACATTGTTTATATACCTGGAGTGATGGTTTGTTTAAAACCAGCAAAGAAGCAAGTTTATAATATTTATTAATATAGTACATTTCATTCATTAAATGCAGCTTAAAAATTGAAGGACCAATTGCCTAATAACTTATATAAAGATAAAAACAGATACTGGTAAAATTAACTAATGCAAGAATATTGATAAGAGAAAGTTTTAAAATAAATAAAAAGAGGCCATACAGAATAACATAAAAGTTGCTAATACCATTATCTTTTGTCCTGCACGTGATGCTGTGATAAAAGTCATTAGTTTTTTGTTTATTTTAAATAAGCTAAGTGAAGATGAAAACAGAAAAGAGGAAAACAAAAACTCCAAGTAAGCAAACCCTGAAGAAAGTTAAACTTGGGAATCTATGGTCTTAATGAGTTCAAGAAAACAGATTTTTATTGACCTGGACCAAAAGGCCTTTCAGACCATTCTGAAAATTCTGTATTTATTGAACATTATCTAAGCCACCATTAGTCGTAACATCATTGAGCTCCGATACGTTTAGCTCTGTTATATACAGTATATACAAATGTTTCAAGTTATTACTGAGTCAAAGCTTACAGTGCCTAATTAGGCTCAACCAACCCTGGATTAGTTGCTAGTCCTTCACAGAATATTCAAACACATAAGTTCGCCTCACTCACCTCTAGTCAGTTTATAGCCATCACCATCCTGACATGCATTAGGAAAGTGGAAGAAAGGTGGATTAGACACAAAGATGTTTGTGGATCACTAACATCTAACTACTCCAAGCAGTGGTTTGGTCTCTCGAAGACCTACTTTGTCCTGTAGTCTCAGTTTTCCTGTTCTGGTATAGTTAACAGCAAATTTAGATCTTCTGGATGTTTGGGTCATTTTAGTTCCAGAACTGGCTTGCACATGAAAGGTGGAAGAGATTCCCTGTAAGTTCTTACTTTTGCTAATAAGGTGTTAATTTTATCAATTTTAGACCTCACTCTTGTCTCTCTCCTATCAAGCAGTAAATAAGAAACAGAACTCTGAAGCTGTGAGCCAGCAGTGATAATTATTGCCCCACCATGCTGCCCTCGGACTGGAAATCTAATTTAAAACAATCTGTAAAATCCACTCTTGAATCAAATCTTTTTATATTATTTAATTTGAATTTTTTTACTGGATAAAGCATTCTAGTTGTATAAGTAAAGAAATAAAACAGACGAAGGAAAAGGCATTGCCTGGCAACCCAGATTACAGATGGAATATTGATGGACAACCTGAGAATAAAAGAGCTGCTCTGGGGATAAGCATTCAATAAGGTGCATTAATCTTCTTTCCGTGTGCACTATACTTTCATATAAGACTATCACAGCTCTTGCGTGCTTTTGACAAACACCAGTTTGTTCTTTCTTTAATTATAGAGTAGATTGATTTCCATTATTTAGCACTATTAAATGTGTGTTACTATAACTCATGTTTCGAAGAAAATCCCCAGGTATCTTAAATTAAAATCAATCTGATGACTGAAGAGATAATGAATAGTTTTGCAAAGATTTGCCCTAGAATATCACAGCTAGAACACAAATGCAACTTAGGGATTTCACTGCTGTGTGTTTTAATGTACAATATGCATATTTACAGTTGTGTTGACCTCATAAGGTCTTTAGCATGATATTTTCTGAATATTTTTAAACTCCATTTCACTACAAGTCAAATATACTGTAGGTTAATGTTGACAAAGAACAAAAAGTTTAGATGCTTTAAGCTATGTGAGCACTTGCCAACATTACTACTGGTCCATACAATACTATTTTTTAAAGATATACTAAACTTTTTTTATATTATTTATACAGTATATTGTGTCCCAACATTCAAAGTCAAACACCACTGTGTTACTTTAAGTGAGTGTACTTATATGGCTGAGTGCGCATCACCATGCAATGTCCTGCACATGGCTGGTTCCTGCTTTACTCTCAATTCTAATGGGGTAGACTATCATTCCAAGCAACCCTGGATAAAGTGGGAAAAGTCTATTTTAAAGATAAAAACATAATAATAAAACATAAAGCAATAAAAAAGAGAGATACTGTCCTTATTAAGTTACAGTTTCTTTTGTTTGATCATTTGTCTATCTGTTTTTAGCCACAGCTGTTAGATTGTCTTCTATTATAAAAAAAAATCCTGGAAAGGAAAAGCAGGGCGACGAGATGTGATCTCCTTGGAAGTTCTCGGAAGACACTTAAAAGTGAGACAAAAGAGACTGGCCACGGAGTGTCTCGCAGGGACCGTAAACATGAGACTTGGTGCCAAGAGATTGTCCCTGGGCGATCTCACGGGGACGTGGAGCATGAGATTCTTGCAAGACACGCCCTACTTACAAACAATATCAAAGAGCACGGTCAGCAAAACACTCTGTCGTGTAAAGGCACGTAGCACACACATATCCTGTGCTCTCAGCACATATAAAGCGTATAAGAACAATACGTTCTAGATGAAACGTCAACGACTAAGCAAAGAAGAAAGAGCAGTGCGGAGAAAAGAGACCCAAAAGCATTGGAGAGAAAAAAAGGCAGAAAAGAGATTATGAAAGCAGTGGAATTCGAAAGGTTCAAACAAATGATGGCGCGATACACATGCAGAGAAGGGGACAGAATATGAGCAGTAAAATTCGAAAGTATTGTAGCGTCCCAGCCAGGTTGAAGCTTTTTTTGTTTTAAGTGACTGTTAGGTCTGATTGAGGGAGGGCGTAGTACAGCACGGAAGACTGATAGCGGGGTATTGATTGATGCGGTAAGGGAGGGCAAGACCCGGGGGAGGAGGGGTTGGAGAGGGTGCTAGAAAGTTGTGTTTGGGGTTACAAAGTTGGTGATTGTTCAAGTAAAACTTTTGTGACACTTTATAACGTCAGTCGCTACAGTATCAAAAAAAAGATAGTAAAGATCGCATTAACGTAAACAAAAGGTAATTAATCATCAGAACCAGGTGTAATTGAAAAAATAGCAGGACAAATTGAGGTCAGAAATAAAAGGCAAAGAGTGGAAAACAAAGCCTTTTTGCCTTTGCATCATTCAATGCACAAAACGTGGATTTACACAATATTGGACCATACGCTATGAGAATCTGTGGTCCCACAACAGTTAAAGCAATGACAAGTTTAATTTCAAAGAATACACAATTCGGTCAGAGAAGTGATGTAAATTTTAACAGGCGACAAGAAAGGTAATGTATATATTCCGCGAATAACATTAGACACCAAATGAGATCGTGATATGCCATTTGTATTAAAATGTTTACAGTCTACCATTAGAATAGCTTTTGCCATGGCAATTAACAAATCACAGGGACAAACATTAGAAAAAGTTGGATTATTTATTAGAGAAACAGAAACAATATTCACTCACGGGAATACATACGTTGCGTTGTCACAATGTGTCTCCAAAAACGGAATCAAAATTCAATGCGATCTTGAAGAGAAGGTAATTCCAAATATTGTTTTTAATGAAGCTTTAAAGTAAAAGTGCAAATAATGAAATTGAAACAATTCCAAAGAAAAAAAAAATGGGTTGGCGAGCGAAGCGAGCAGGGGGCAGAGCCCCCTAGTTAAATAAAAGCAAGAAAAAGACTGCTTCTTGCTTATCGTTATACAACTCAAAAAAAGTTTGACTTTGGCAGGTCAGGCTTGGATATTACTTGGATGGGAGACTGCCTGTGAATAAGAAGACTTTTTGTTTTCTGACCAATAGAAATTGATATTTTCTCACAATCTTCCTCTAGTTAATTTAATAAATATTATGGTCAGCTGCTCTATGTATGTTTTGGGGGGGTTTCTTTTGGCTTTAAATAAATAAAACATTAAACTAGAGTTTTACAACCTAAAGAGTTCGTATTTAACAATTACAGTGGTGTGAAAAACTATTTGCCCCCTTCCTGATTTCTTATTCTTTTGCATGTTTGTCACACAAAATGTCTCTGATCATCAAACACATTTAACCATTAGTCAAATATAACACAAGTAAACACAAAATGCAGTTTTTAAATGATGGTTTTTATTATTTAGGGAGAAAAAAAATCCAAACCTACATGGCCCTGTGTGAAAAAGTAATTGCCCCCTTGTTAAAAAATAACCTAACTGTGGTGTATCACACCCGAGTTCAATTTCCGTAGCCACCCCCAGGCCTGATTACTGCCACACCTGTTTCAATCAAGAAATCACTTAAATAGGAGCTGCCTGACACAGAGAAGTAGACCAAAAGCACCTCAAAAGCTAGACATCATGCCAAGATCCAAAGAAATTCAGGAACAAATGAGAACAGAAGTAATTGAGATCTATCAGTCTGGTAAAGGTTATAAAGCCATTTCTAAAGCTTTGGGACTCCAGCGAACCACAGTGAGAGCCATTATCCACAAATGGCAAAAACATGGAACAGTGGTGAACCTTCCCAGGAGTGGCCGGCCGACCAAAATTACCCCAAGAGCGCAGAGACGACTCATCCGAGAGGTCACAAAAGACCCCAGGACAACGTCTAAAGAACTGCAGGCCTCACTTGCCTCGATTAAGGTCAGTGTTCACGATTCCACTAAAGAAAGAGACTGGGCAAAAACGGCCTGCATGGCAGATGTCCAAGACGCAAACCACTGTTAAGCAAAAAGAACATTAGGGCTCGTCTCAATTTTGCTAAGAAACATCTCAATGATTGCAAAGACTTTTGGGAAAATACCTTGTGGACTGATGAGACAAAAGTTGAACTTTTTGGAAGGCAAATGTCCCGTTACATCTGGCGTAAAAGGAACACAGCATTTCAGAAAAAGAACATCATACCAACAGTAAAATATGGTGGTGGTAGTGTGATGGTCTGGGGTTGTTTTGCTGCTTCAGGACCTGGAAGGCTTGCTGTGATAGATGGAACCATGAATTCTACTGTCTACCAAAAAATCCTGAAGGAGAATGTCCGGCCATCTGTTCGTCAACTCAAGCTGAAGCGATCTTGGGTGCTGCAACAGGACAATGACCCAAAACACACCAGCAAATCCACCTCTGAATGGCTGAAGAAAAACAAAATGAAGACTTTGGAGTGGCCTAGTCAAAGTCCTGACCTGAATCCAATTGAGATGCTATGGCATGACCTTAAAAAGGCGGTTCATGCTAGAAAACCCTCAAATAAAGCTGAATTACAACAATTTTGCAAAGATGAGTGGGCCAAAATTCCTCCAGAGCGCTGTAATAGACTCATTGCAAGTTATCGCAAACGCTTGATTGCAGTTATTGCTGCTAAGGGTGGCCCAACCAGTTATTAGGTTCAGGGGGCAATTACTTTTTCACACAGGGCCATGTAGGTTTGGATTTTTTTTTCTCCCTAAATAATAAAAACCACCATCTACAAACTGCATTTTGTGTTTACTTGTGTTATATTTGACTAATGGTTAAATGTGTTTGATGATCAGAAACATTTTGTGTGACAAACATGCAAAAGAATAAGAAATCAGGAAGGGGGCAAATAGTTTTTCACACCACTGTATATTTCATTCTGAGCTATTTTTAAAGATGTTGAAAATTAATCACATTCTCCTAAAACACCATTTTGTTCTGTGATCATTGGTTTTGTGGTACTATTGTGCTGCTAGGTATTGTCAACACAAAGTGTGCGGTGTATGACATCACTAGGTCTAAAGTGTTAAGGTTGTGCTTTGTTGTTGTTTAAGATTGTGAATATCCAAAAGGTTTCTCTTTTATTTTCCTGATTTTAGAATTGTATTTTGTATTTTCTTGACTACAAGTAGTTTTTTGTTTTAGCTTTGACATTTTGATAATTAAGAGTTTGTGATTCTTTAAATCTTCTGGTCCTGCACTGCAACTTTTTCTACATTGAGGGAGAGCGATAAGGAAGATGACAGGGAAGAATTAAAAAAATAATGTTGAATGATAAGTAAAAATAAATCTTTTTGATAGATAAATTTACTTAAAGCACTAAAAAGCCAAAATTAAAATTTTACAGTCTTCAATATCCCAATATCGAATTTCATACATTAAAATTTTCAAAGTGCTTAATATTCTACTTAATTTCATTGTGGATGTCAATATCTGTATTGAAATGCTCTGAAATTTTATTTTTCAACTTTTTACTGTGCTAAAAGCAAATCTATTTTAAAATGTGATTTTTGCTTATTTAATATGTGTGTAATCATTTTTCACAAATTTTCAAAACTGTGATTAATTTTTTCCATTGTGCATGATCCCACATACTGTACTATAAAACCGCAAAACCTTTTTGCTATTTCTGTGTTCCAGTTACATGGTAATTAACTACCCTTAACTAGCACATTGACAGCTCCCATCACCCTCTCCATCATTTTAGCTGATTGAAAAGCAATCAACATTGTAAGTGGAAGATGTTGACAATATTGAGCCTGTTAAAGAGACAATCTGCCTTTCAGTCCACTTAGATGTAGGTTGTGCCATCCATTCATATTATAGGTAGAATATCATAACTTTGGCAAATTTGGGCAGCCTTGTCAAATTGCAAGTCAAGGAAATAGAAAAGACTACATTTGTCATAGTAGTTTTATTAGTATTTCTGGGTCTGGGTCATGGGGGCAGCAGTCTGAGCAAAGATTTCCAAACTCCCCTTTCCTCCGCCACCTCCTCCAACATCTCCAGGGAGATACTGAGGTATTTCCAGGTTTGTTGAGAGATATAATTGCTTTAGCATGTCTTGGTTCTACCCCAAGGTCTCCTCCTGGATGTTCATGCTGGAAACACCTTCCCAGGAAGGCATCCTAGAGGCATGCTAATCAGATGGCCGAACCATCTCAACTGGCTCCTTTTGATGCAGAGGAGCAGCAGCTCTGCTTTGAGGTCCTCCCAAATGTCTGCATCGCCCTAAAACTGAGCCCAGACACCCTGCTAAAGAAGCTAATTTCTGCCAATTATTTCCACAATCTAATTCATTTGGTATCTACGCAAAGTTTATGGTCACAGGTGAGTGTCAGAATGTAGATCAACTGGTAAATCGAGAGCTTTGCAATTTGACTGTGCTCTCTCTTCACCACAATTGACTGGTACAACATTTGCATGCCTGTCGATGATGCTCTGATGTGCCTCTTGATAGTCCCGCTCCCTTCTTCCCTCACTCATGAAGAAGACCCCAAGAAACCTAAACTCCTTTGCTTAAGGAAACACTTTATCCCCAATCTAGAGAGGGCACCCCACCCTGTCTCAAATGAGCAACAAGTGGCTGTCTTCCAGTGGACTCAACATCTGCAGGAGGAGTGATAAGAGCATTGTGGTTTGAACAGCAGTCGAAGGCAAGTACCTTGGCGGACTAATCTACAGATGCCAAAACTGACATTTTGGATTAGACAATGACAAAAATATTGAAAACCATCAGAATGTATTATATTTATTAAGTCCACTATGAGAAAGACTTTTATAACAAGCCTCACAAGAGAAACCATATTAAAACACAAAAGTGGCGCTTAAAGAGAATCCTACAGGCATCAGTACGATGGCTAAGCAGCTGATATTCTTTTTAATTTATAAGAATAATGTAACAAGCTAATTATTTCTTTTAAATTAGAAATTATACTAATGGTCTGGCACCCCACCAAGGATGCGTCTCAGCCTTGCACTCAGTGCTAACTGGATGATCTCCACAATCTCAATAAGGGATGTCCCTCAACAGTGACATACAGGTGGCCCCACCCCTTGAGGATTCAGCAATAAAGCACAAGGAACTTAAGAGTATAATACAAAATGCATAGATACTAAATAAAATACAAACCTAACAATATTAAAAAAAATTGTATAAACACACAATAAATACTTTAAAATAAAAAGAAATGAAATAGAAAAAGAATGCAAACATAAGCCTGGGAAATTCAGCTTTTGAAATATTAAAGTCCCATGAACAGAAAAAAAATTGATCTAAGACAGAAAAAAATAATAATGATAAAATGCAGAAATTTTCCATACTCTCTATGTTTTTGGGTAATGTTTAAACATTTAAACAAATTTAACAAAATATAAAGGATAAACTTTTTAATCCTCTGGAAATTCAGAAATAAGCTTTCAATTCAAAACTGTCTAGTCTTCTCTGAACTGGAAGCCTCTGTGTTCATTATCCACACTGTGTATCCTTTGTGGTTGTGTCTACTATTCCTTCTCTGCATTGGTAGAGCCGAGAAAAGGAAATAGTCTTTCATTTATGATAAAGTTTCGTTTTTCAAATTAAAAATATTATTCTAGTGAGGTCAAAGCAATTCCAATGGTGATCATTATTTATTACAGAAGCATGTTTTTGTTTTCCATACTTTCAGAATTTTTTTCTATACCTTTCAATATTTTTTTCAATACACTTCTATGATCATTCATATTGACATGCCCTTTCAATTCAATGTGCAATTTCCAGGAAGTCTTGCCTTTGTAATATCCATCAATAAACCTCAAGGACAGTCACTCAAGGTAATACATATTAACACACTCTGCTTTAGATTGATAATGTTCATGAAAAAACTGAAAAAATATATACATCCAATTGCTTTCAGTATGTCTAATATGAAAACCATGATATATTCTATTTATGCATTTATCTAGCATTTACACAGTATTTAAGGTGATACAGTGTCACAGTGGTTGGCAGTGCTGCCTCCCACTTCTAGGAGAGCGAGTTTGGATCCTGGTCCTGGTCTGTCTGTGATGAGTTTGGAAATCCTTTCTGTGTTCACCAGCAAGCCCGCAATTCTCGAAAGAATCGCAAATCCAAGAATGGCAATGACTTTCTCTTCCCTCCGATATTTGGAGGGATGAAATATTATGGAGGGTGGGCGCGTCCTGGGAAAGTTCATTAAATTAAATAAACATATTTGTACTAAAGCGGTTTCTTTTTGGAGTTGTGACTCATCTGGTTCTGTTTCCGTTAGTTGAGCTCTTTCATTGTGGAGCCGTGACGTCTTTGCTTCTGGTGTGTTTGAAGCATGTCGTAGGAGCCTCCGTGTATTGTTTTTATCCATGCGGTCTCGTCTTTGTTGTTCTGTGGCTGTGTCGTTAGTTAGAAGTCGTTTACTGTTAGGAAGCATACTCCAACTTACACACACTGACTGCTGGCACAGTGGATTAGAGCAGGTGTAGTTTACAGGTTGTGATGTTTGGGCGCCACGCACTGACTCTGGGAACTACGGGCTCGGTTTTGTATTACAAATCGTTGAGCTCGATACTTGGAGGGATGAAATATCATGGAGGGTGGGTACGTACTGGGAAAGTTCAATTAATTAAATAAACATATTTGTACTAAAGCGGCTTCTTTTTGCAGTGAAACGGAGGCTCACAGTCTTTACTTTGAGACACAATTGCCACTTCATTAACGATGGGAACATTGTATCGTCTCGGATCCTGTTCTTTGTCCTTTATTAGCACTACGGCAATTTTAGTTGGTGCCACACCGTCTGCCCCTGCTTTTGTATTGGCTTCTTTTTCAACCTCATGTAGCATTTTTATAGAGTTAGCTAATGGGTGATTGTTTATGACTTTAGCTACGTTTCTCATTATTAGCTCTGTGTATTGCTTGTTTTTAGGAAGGCTCATTCGTTGATAAACTGCGTCATCTAGATCTAACACGTACATCTGGGCACATTTGCGGTGGTGATTTGGCTCAGGGTGCACTGTTCCAATCCGATGCAATATTTGTCCACACATGCGAAAGCAGTATGGGCCATTCCCAGGTGGTGGCTTGATATTTACCCCGGTAGATGCAAAGGCGAATGAACTATTGTAGGATCGAATGCATTCCATAAAGCTTTTACTTATCCAAAGGAGGCAGCTTAACTTGACCTTTTTGACAACACCGTGTAGCCCTTCTGCAGTTTCTTTTTGGATCCGTGCCTCTCTTGCATGTAGTGTTTCAGAAGCGCGTTGTAGGCGCCTTCGTTCATTGTTTTCATCCATACGGGCTCGGTTTTGTGTTTCGTTTTGGAGCCGTGACTTCTTTGCTTCTGGTGTTTGTGAGGCGTGTTGTCGGAGCCTCCATTTATTGTTTTTATCCATGCGGTCTCGTTTTTGTTTCTCTGTTACTGAATTACCGTTATGTGATTCAAACATGCCACACAGACTGCTGGCACAGTGGATTAGAGCAAGTTTAGTTTACAGGTTGTGTTGTTTGGGCGCCACCTACAGACTCTGGGAAGCCACTAGGTTTGGTTCTGGGGCGCCGCGGCACAGTGCGCATGCGCTTTGGTGCGTCCGCCGTGCATAAATTAAACTGTTGTTTAGTAATATAGATGTGGGCTTTTCTCCAGGTAGTCTGATCTTCCTCTTATATCACAGAGACAGACTCTGTACTGGCCCACTAAAGTACGAGAATATGCCCAGTGATGAACTGATGCCTGAAGGAATGATGCACTTTACCCGATCTAGAGCCATGTTTGATACCTGCTGTACATAACTAGTGCTACCTCTGCTGCATTGACCATCCACTTCAAGCTTCTCTACAACATGCAAGGGACAGTGGTAATAATATTATCCTATTGATTGCTTTGTTAGTCAACTTTTGTTCTTTCATCTTACTGTTTCTAAAGAAGGCTTAGAATCTTCTGCTGCTACTTATTCTTCAGGGTGGCCAATAGAGCCGTCCCATTTCCTGCCAGGAGAAAACGGGCAGTCTGGATACATGACCAGTGCAGAGAACTTTCCACCACAAGTAATGCCTTGCAGAGCACAAGAACAGCTTTTTATGTGAAATGAAGAACCATGAGACTTGCTTGTCCCTGTAAATGTAGAACATCTGCTTCTTTTGAGTTCCACTAGCAGATTTCTAAGGACCCCAGATGTAACTCTAACAGTAGTGAAGTGTGGCTTCTACAGTTGAGATGGGCAGTCCTGGTTTTTGGCTTCACAATTTTATTGCAACCTACTGCTTCTCCTAATATCAGTCTTTTTTGTTAATTAACTCCTTGTTATTCAGAAAATAACGGTGATGTGGCTTTTACTTCTTTTTTTAAATTCAGAAAGACACTTGGCTGCTATGATTTTTGGCTTTATTTTAATTCAGTTGCTAGTCAAAACCTCCAGGTTCTGCTGTATATTGTTTCTGTTTTTAACAAGTAGACAGATTGACTTTCAGGTGTAGTCCACACTAACATGGATTCATTTGAAAATGCCATTTTCGTTTTAATAGGTTTAGGTCCACACTAGCATTTTCAAATTGTTTTTGAAAAGTTTGTCATTCACTCTAACAAGCCAAAAACAAGTATATCTTTCCTGCTTTTACATTTGTCATCCAAAAGTGATATTTGTTATAGAGTGAACCTGAAGTAAATGAAAACTCTGAAACAATGAGGAAAAACCAATTTGACTTCTTTGTCTGGACAGACAATGAGGTACAGTTGTTTTTGAAGGTGAGTATAAGGTTCCCAAGGTCTTGGAAAAGATACACCGAATGCTCAGGCAAAATAAATATAACAACATATTCAAGTGTTTGAAGACACAACAACTGTCAGATGAAGCACAGTTTATCTGTATGAAGTACTCTGTTTATTGATGTACACCATAATATTCTTCTACTGTATCTATTGCACCAGACACCCCAATCTTGAAGAACTTTTTTCAGGGAGGTTTTCCCATGGGGTCCAGGGCACAAAAAATACTCAATGGATTCATCCACTAAGGGGTTCACTCTATAAAATAAAAGAACAGTAGAAATGTTAAAATATTATTTTTTTGTATCAGAGTATTGCTAAAATAATTGGGAGGAAGAGGAATTTCTGGGAGATTAGGGAATACTTGCAGGAATCCGGGAGAAGATGCTGATTTCTAGGAGACTTCTGGAACTTCCAGGAGACTTGGGATGTCTGTTGTACATTTATAAGTGGTCCTTTAAGTCTTTTCTGCATTTAGATCTACAGTATTAAAAATGTCTCAGTTAAACATTTCATATCAGTCTTTAAAGACGTACAATAGATGTCAATGTAGCATGCTAAAGCAAGAAGCTCTGAAATCTATTAAACCTACAATACGCTCAGGCAGAACTATTCTCCGAATAAGGTTAACTATCATAAAATATCTTCATTTTAGCCAAACCAATAAGCCTACACGGAATAACTCAGGACAATGTAAAAGTACAAGAATCCCTCAGGCAAAGGCCTTGCAGACAGTAGGGAGAAAACAAACAAACTGCTACTCTCTCTTCTCACATAATCATTTTAAACTATACTTTTAGAGAAAAACTACATTTTTAATTAGTTTATTTGCCATAGTAAAAGTTGTATAAATGACTGACCATAATTGATATTTGAAATTATGTGTAATTTCATTACAATTATTATATTTAGCAAAAATATATCTGTAGTACTAGGGTGTTATAATAATAATAATAATAATAATAATACATTTTATTTATATAGCACCTTTCCCATGCTCAAGGCACTTACAGAATATAATAAAGAACGGCAGCGTATACAGTATATAGAATTGTACAAACCAGATAAATAAATAAAGAAGATTAAGACAGTGAATTCTGAAAAAAAAAAGAAACAGACAACATAATTGATGGTCTCGCACACACACACAGGTTACATTAGCATCTTGACAGAGAAGTAAACTGAGAGAAGGGTAATAAAGTCAAATAGAGCTAAAAGCCTTCCTGAACAGATGAGTTTTGAGTTGTTTTTTAAAAGAATTCATGGAGTCAGCTGACCTGATTAATTTTTGGTAGGTCATTCCAGAGTCTGGGCGCTATACAGCTGAAGGCCCTGTCACTCATGGAGTGTAGATTAGTGAGGGGCACAACAAGATTGCCAGAATCAGAGGACCTTAGTGGGGGGGGCAGGCACATAGTAATGGAGAAGGTCACTGATGTAGTTTGGCGCGAGGTTATTTAAGGCTTTGTAAGTTATTAGTAGGATTTTATATTCGATTCTGTAAGACACAGGGAGCCAGTGGAGACGGAGCAGGATGGGTGTGATGTGCTCGCTGCTGCTGGTTCGAGTAAGGACTCTTGCAGCTGAGTTTTGAATAAGCTGGAGCTGTGATATAAGATTAGAAGGGGTACCTGCCAGTAGGGAATTACAATAATCGATGCGGGATGTGATAAAAGCATGGACAAGTTTCTCAGCGTTAGAAAAGGAGAGGAAGGAGCGAACATGGGATATGCTACAGAGGTGAAAGTAAGAAAGTTTCTTAATGTGATTTATGTGGGCGGAATAAGAGAGGGAGGAATCAAAAATGACACCCAAGATTTTTTTACAGTAGAGGCAGGTCTGATGAGATCACCGCCAAGATAGACTGGGAAGGAGCTCATTTTATTAAGTTGCATTTTAGTCCCAATTTGCAGGAGTTCAGTTTTATTGCAATTTAATTTTAAAGAGTTCTGCTCCATCCAGGTTTTAATTTCACTAAGGCAGGATGTGAGATGAGAAAGCTCTGATGAAGTTCCACTTTTAACATTGAAACAGAGTTGAGTATCATCTGCATAAAAATGATAACCCAGTCCATAGCTACGGATAATATGGCCAAGGGGAAGCATGTAAATACAGAAAAGGACCGAGGACAGAGCCTTGAGGGACTCCTTGTGTGACTGGCGCTGAGCTGGATCTGCTCTTGCCAAGACTAACAAACTCTTGCCTATCAGTCAGATAGGACTTGAACCACTGGAGGGCAGTGCCAGAGATACCCAGCATGTTCTCCATTCTGGACAGTAGGATGTCATGTCTGACAGTGTCAAATGCTGCACTGAGGTCTAACAGAATTAATATGCTGGTTTGTCCAGAGTCGTCTACCATAAGCAAATCATTGGTTACCCGTAGCAGAGCAGTCACACAGCTGTGCCGCGCCCTGAAACCAGACTGAAAGGGTTCCATCAAATTATTAGAGGTTAGGTAATTGGTGAGTTGGGAAGCTACAACACGCTCAAGAACTTTTGACAGGAAAGGTAAGTGGGAAAATAGGCCGGAAATTGTTAAGATTGCCAGCATCAAGACCAGACTTGTTTAACATTGGGGTTACAGAAGCAATTTTAAAAGTGAGCAGTGCAGATCCAGTGTCAAGGGATGAGTTTATTATTGTTGTAACAGTCGGGATTATGGCATGAAGGCAGGATTTAAGTAGTGTGGTGGGGATGGGATCCAGTACACAAGTAGTAGGCCTCATCTTACAAAGCAGGTTATTAACAGACGCAGATGTGACTGGTGAGAACTTAGAGAAGGAGCTGGATGGAGTGGGAAAACAGGGAGAGATATAAACAGATGATGTATTTATGTTAGTTGAATTATTTAGATCATTAATTTTGTTATGGAAAAAGTGGAGGAATTCCTCACAGACTTCAGTAGAAGAGGTAGTTGGGCCAGATGCGGGTTCGAGTAGTTTATTAACTACAGAGAACAGAACCCTTGGGTTATCGTGGCCACTTTCTATTATTCTGTCGTAATGGGTGTTCTTGGCAGAAGTTAGTGCTTCTCTGTAAGCTCTTTGGTGATCAGAGAAAGCCTGGATGTGCACGGTGAGGCCAGTCTTACGTGACATTCTCTCAAGGCGTCGGCCAGCTGCTTTCATAGATCGCAATTCTGAGTTATACCAAGGAGCTGAACGTTTAAAGGAAACCTCCTTATGTTTTAAAGGAGCTGTTTTATCTAATGCTGAATGAAGGGCTGAGTTATAGTGGTCAACAAGACTATTTAGTGTTGGTGGAATAGGTGAAGACAGTAAAAGATCAGAAATGGATCCAGAAAGGATAGAGGGACAGATATTTTTAAGGTTTCTGTAAGAAATTTGTCGTTTACAGGTGAGAGGAGGGAAAGGCAGTGAAACAGTGAAAAATACTGCTTTATGGTCAGAGAGTCCCAAATCAGTGCTGTAAATGTTGGCAACAGATAGTCCAGAAGTGCAGATCAGATCCAATATATGACCACCAGAATGGGTTGGAAAATCAACATGTTGTGTCAAGTCAAAGCAGTCCAGTAAGGATAGGAATTCATTTCTCAGTTTAGATGTGGGGATGTCAATATGGATGTTGAAATCACCAAGAAGAATAATTCTCTGAGAGTAAGAGCTTAGGTGGGTCAAAAGTTCAATCAGATCGGATAAGAAGGATGCATTGTATTTTGGGGGACGATAAAGAACAATGAGTGAGACAGGACCTGATTTCGTTATTAGTTTAAGAGCCAGGCACTCAAAAGACAATGGACAGTCAATCGGGATTCGTTTAATGTTTAAGTCAGCTCTGACAATTACTGCAAGCCCACCGCCTTGTCTTGAGCTGTGAGGCTCTGTGTGGAAAGTGAAACCAATTGGAGTCGCCTCTGTGAGAGACACAAATTCGTTTGGTTTTTGCCAAGTCTCCGTTAAACACAGAATATCAAGTTTGGTGTCAGTGATGAGTTCTGACAGCACCAATGCTTTGCCATTAAGATACCTCGAGTTAAATAGTGCAATGTTAGTTAATGAGGCTTCTTTTTGCACAGAGCCGTGATCAGGGTTTATTTCCACATAATGTAAATTTGGCACACGGACACTTGTATTTCCAGGGTCCTGAGAAGGACGGCGTATTCCTGAGCAAATGCTGCCGGTGGTCTTTTCATTCGCAGCCCGGAGGTGGTGGCGACCTGACCTGCGATGTATATATTTCGGGTGTTGCAAAATACCGTGTTAGCCATTATGAATGTAGAGAAAAGCCAAGCAAAATGACACCTTTTATTGGCTAACTAAAAAGATATTGTAATATTTTTAGTTAGCCAATAAAAGGTGTCATTTTGCTTGGCTTTTCTCTGCAAAAATCTATCTAATGTTTAATACAATTCATTTCAAGGACTGATTTCAAGCCTTCCCTTAAGCAAACACCAATTCATTTTCATGATTTTAAGAAATTCTGTGAACTGTTAAAACAAGATTTTCTCTTCTGAATTTTTTTCAGAGTCCCAGGATGCTTGTAGCTTCTGGATGGTTTTCAGCGGCATAAACAGCATGTGGGATGAGGTAAGACGTCTTTATTTAGTTCTTTATCTCAGTCAGGCTTGCTGTAATGCGAAGGGCATTTCATTTCGCTGCTCACGATGCCAAACAGGAACAGGCAGGCCTCTCGAGTTACAGAGATATCGAAGAGACAGATCTATTTACTTCAAGGAGTTAATTGATTATGTTGAGTTCACCCTGATGCAGCAGCAGAGCATAGCCCCTCTATTGATAAAATGATAGCCCCTGTTGAACTCTCTCACCTTTGGTGGCAGGCTTATATTATTGCACTGTATTGCTGTATTCCACATGGCTGGTCTATAATTAGTGAAAGATTGTCACTTTTCCATAAATTACTCGACAGGCTCAATAAAAACTGTGCATCTAATTTGTGTTAATATTATTTTTATAATCATTTTTCCTATAATGGTATTCAAGAACTCTTTGAAAAATTGGTGGCACATTTGCAAGGTGCTGCCTTTCAGCCTCATGGACCTAGATTCAAGTCTCAGTGTCTGTGTTATATGCATGTTTCTCCCACTGTTTTTCTTTTTTTTTTTTTTTGTTTCGATGGCTCTTCCTCTTATCTCTCAAATCCCAAAATGCTGCATGTTGGATAGACTGATGACACTAAACTGACCCAGCATAAGATAGTGTGGACGTGTCCTGCAGTGGACTGGGGGTTAGCCCCGGGCATCTAACATACAGTAGTTTTCATCTTCCCCTTGACCTCTAATGGAAAAAGCCATAGAGAAAATGAATGGGTCAATAATATTCAGTTTAAAATATCACTCAGCCATTGAAGTTTTCTCAGCCATTTCACTAATGAAAGTATGCCGCCTTGTGTTATGAGATCTAAGCTTCACTCTGTCAAAAAGCAAGTATGGCCTTTTACTATTACCTTGGTGCTTCAGATTAACATTTAAAGTACTGATTTAAATGTCACTCAGAATTAGCTGATTTTCTCCCGGTAGTAACAAGTAAAATGTATTTTTTGATCAGCATTATAAATGACTGGACTATTGAATGAATAAAGTCACAGTAGAGACTTGAGTTTATCAATTTTTTTAACCTTCCTCCTTCCCTTTTTAATCTGCTGTAACGAAAGAAACCTTTCTGGAGAGTTTTTTTTTACCCAAGTCTGTGGTATATGTAACTTAATAGTAAAAGGTCATGCCCCTTAAGTATGCCAGTTAGTCATTTACTTAGTTTCCAAACCATTTTCCTTGTAGTATACAAAATAAACCAAATTCCATTTCTTCATGGGTAGCAGTCATATCTATTGATCATCAAATGTACTTAATTCAGTTCATGGCTGAAGAGTACCAGAGCCTACTCTGGCAGCACTGGGCACAAAGCAGGACACGAGTCCATCACATGGTACACTTACACAACACACACCATCACTCATATGAGGCCAATTTAGAGCCACCAATTAATTGAAAGTGTAAGAGATGTGGAAGGAAAGTTGATGTTTCCTGAGAAAAATACATGCTGACATGGAGTGGATAGCAAACTTGATACTGAAAGGTTACAGGATTGTATTAAAACCCAGAACTCTGTGATACAGAAGTGCCATGTATGATTGCGGCACAGTAAATTGTGCGCAGTGGCACTGCCCATAATGTGCCAGGTGACAAAAAAATGTAAGTTATGCTACTGCTTTTTTTTCTTCATAATGACAGGCAGACCCAAACAATACATAGGAATTTACTAATAAGCCCTGACTCTAAGCCTAACATGATTAAGCTAACAAGAGCCAGAGGAAATGTTCTACAAGGGTCCACTTTGTAGCAACCGCACAATACGAATACGCGATTCCTACACTTCACCACCCGTACAGGGGGTGGACGATGTTTGAAAGTATAAGAGCACAACCATATTCGGTCCTCATCCCCTCTAGCCACGATCCCCTTCTTAACAATTTGTAGCAATAAAACACAACAGGAAATGGAACAGAAAAAATATATTAAAAGGTGCTGCTACATAAACTTAACCGGTGCTTGAGTGCTCCTAAGTGAACCCCTTCCCCAGACGCCCTCCCTGGCGCCCCGTATACTAACCCCCGGTTTGACACAGACAAAAGAAAAAGAAAAATAAATAATGAGAAAAAACTGTTCTTTGATACGTTTAGTTTCACGGAGTCCAAAGATATAGAAAGCACGAAATCCTGGAAGCAGGAAACACAACCGTCCTTTAGCGGGACGGCTTCTCTGCGGACTATCCCGAAACGAAATTCAGGAATCCGACTCACCAGACGGGAGCACCCGGAGAACACCAGACCCTGGCCTCTTCTCAGGGATTCGTCCTTAAAATATTTCTTCGGGGTGGCCACCCATGAAAAACAGACGTCCCTGGGCGAAGTAAAATCCTGAACAGTTCTAGAGCGTAGATAGTCGCTGCGATGCCTTGAAAATTGTGTCTTTGTTTCTTCCTCCTTACTTTCTCCTTACCTTCTTGTTCTGCCATTCCCCATAAAAAGAGAAAGTTTCCCGCCGAAAATCCTTGCCTCTCTCGGTGGTCATGGCAACCAATACGCCGGCATCAGGCAGCTGGAGAGTGTACTCGGGCGGGATCCTCCCAGAACGGGACGTCACCAATGGTGCCTGAAGGGCTATTTAAAACACCCTCCCAGTCAACATTAAGAAGTGACGGACAATTCAGAAGGCTAACCAGACTGTCCATTATGTAGCCTTGCTACAACTTGCCCTTAAACCCTTACAAACTTGAAGCCAGCACTACCAGCATCTTTCTCCAAAAAGATGGCACAAAAAATGGAAGGATCTAGTTAAAACAAAATATGGGTTAACCAGAAAGCAAAAGAAAATCAGGAGACACAGCCAAGTACAGAAAGCCTCCAAAAATTCATACTGTTCCTCTAAAAGATTATGGAAGAACCAACAGCACACTTGCTGTAAATCACCTCTTTAAACGTCATGTGCAGCCCACATCACATTATTAACAGCAAGCACTGGGGAGTAGTTTTGCATGTAAGCCCACATAACCCACACACAGGCCAGCATAATTCCAAATATCCCTGCAGTGACAACAGCAAACAAAGGAGGCAGCATGTAAGTGCCAGCAGAAGACTGTAATAACATTTATTAAATCAATAAACAAAGCAGTTTGCTAACACAGCTAACTATGAAACCTCACATGGTAGACTAGCACCCTGTCCAATGCTGGTCCCCGATTTGCACCCAATGCTTCCAGCTTTAACTCTGGACCCTGCAACCTACAACTGGATTAAGCAGGTTTGATAATATATGGACAGACTGATGGCTGATGATTTCCTTGTACGTTTTTGCATTTCCAATTGTTTAAAAACATCCACAGGATGAACACCACTGTTATATTTTTGCCTGGCTCTATAAACTCGAAACCCTGGCTAACTCAAAAATACACCCCTCAAAGTTCCAGTGAGGCCTAACCAAAAAAAAACGAGCCTTATACCCAAGCTCAAAGAGCAGGCTTTTGCCTTGCATAGGCCCAAAAAAAAGGAGTAAAAGGGTTTAAAGATAAAAATCTCAAAACTGAGAGAAAGTAGACCCATGAACATTGTAAACGCTAGGGGTCACTGTTGCCCCTTTAACCCCAACAGACAGACAATCAGGACACAAGGTAAAAGCAACTAGAAGTATTTTAATACTTTTTCTTTTAAGCAGTGCCTCCAAAGCATCCCAGCCACAATAAACAGGCAAGAGAATATGCATCCATCCATCCATTATCCAATCCGCTATATCCTAACTACAGGGTCACAGGGGTTTGCTGGAACCAATCCCAGCCAACATAGGGTGCAAGGCAGGAAACAAACCCTGGGGCAGAGCGTCAGCCCACCGCAGGGCACACACACAATCCCACACACCAAGCACACACTAGGGACAATTTAGGATCGCCAATGCACATAACCTGCATGTCTTTGGACTGTGGGAGGAAACCAGAGCACCCGGAGGAAACCCACACAGACACGGGGAGAACATGCAAACTCCACACAGGGAGGACCTGGGAAGCGAACCCAGGTCTCCTAACTGCGAGGCAAGAGAATATACAATAACAATCTCTCCTCCACACCTTCCAGCAAGCTCTGTCCTACTCCTCCCAACTCTGGCTTGCCTGTTGGGTTCCCATTAGTCATTTAAATAGCCCTTGACCCGGAAGTGCTTCTGTTCTTCCTCCCACGTGACTTACCAGCACTTCTGGGTCAGATGGAGAATTCTAATTCTTTAATCAGCCCGGAAGTACTTTGGGGCTTCTGTCCTTAGACTTCCTAGTTCTTCTGGGCTACAAGGGAAGCATGACTATCCAGGTCCTTTTACAGCTCCCCCTGGCAGCACCCACGGCTCCCAACAGGACTGAGAAACCAGACTCCAAGTCCCAGGATGCCCTGTGGGAATCTGGGGCACTGCTACATTCCAGGGGAGCTGCCATCTAGCATTTTGGGGGAGGCAGTGTCCTGGAAAAGCTGCCTTCCTCCATCCTTCCATCCTTTGGGTGTCCCGGCTGCGTTGAGCTGCCGGCCGTCCCTCACAACATGTTTTTTTATATATACAGTGGAACCTCGGTTTGCGAGCATAATTTGTTCCAGAAACGTGCTCGCAGTCCAAAGCACTCATATATCAAAGTGAATTTCCCCATAAGAAATAATGGAAACTCAGATGATTCGTTCCACAAGCCAAAACTATTCTTATAAAGAGGATTAATACAAAATTTAAAGTAAAAATACATGAAACAAATTAATCTACACTTTACCGTTGAAAAGAATCATGGCTGGTGTGAGTGAGTTTCTAAACTCTTGTGGGATTCCGCCCAACGGGACGACACGTGGAAGAGCGTCCCAAAGCAATTCCAGTTTCCCAGCGCTGTAGCAGTTCGCCATAAAAGCGAAACCAAAAAGATCGCAGACATGCTATAAGCGCCTGCCGTCGATGGGTGATACAAGGAACATTATAAATGCTCAGGGCACAGTATTACTTGGCCATGACCCAGCCTGACTGCTGTGTCTGTGTATAGCAGAGTGGCAGATCCCGCTACAATAAATAACCACGCTGTTGCTGTTTCAAGCTGAATAAAGCTAGTGTTGCTAAAGTACTGAGACTCAGCTTCGTGTTTTGGGGTGCAAGACGGGGACTCGCATATCACAGCACACACACACACACACACACACAGTCACAATGCTGTAGTAAAGTATACGTTCGTACGGATGTTGACTATATGAGTGAGGCATGCCAACTCAGACGGAGAATAGAAGACGATTGCCCACAATCCCGCAGCGAGAGAGAGAGAGAAGAACCATCAGCTAAGTTGTGATCACATGACGCTCAGCAGACAAAGCGTATACATACTAATCGTATTGCGGGACTCATACGTCACAGCGCACACACACACACTGTCACAATGCTGTAGTAAACAGTATACGCTCGTACGGATGTTGACTATATGAGTGAGGCACGCTGACTCAGACAGAGACTACGAGATGATTGCCCACAATCCTGCAGCAAGACAGAGAGAGAAGAACCATCAGCTAAGTTGTGATCACATGATGCTCAGCAGACAAAGCGTATACATACTACTTGTATTGCAAGACCTCGCTCGTTTATCGTCAAAATGTATTAAAAATTTTAGCTCGTCTTGCAAAACACACGTAAACCAAGTTACTCGTAAATCGAGGTTCCACTGTATAAAGATTAATTAAGCAAAAATTAATATCAAAAGAAAGTATTTCTAAAAGGCATGTGAAAAGAATTCTCAAAGTCCAAGAGTTCGTTTTAAAGGTATTTAGTGAAAGTTAAAAGCAAATAATCCAAACAAGAATAAAAGAAAAAATAGTTACACATGTAGAATAAAAGGCAAAAAAAGGGAAAAATGTATCTTCTATAAACTTAACTTTTCTTGAAAGACTTTAGTTATTTCTATACTTAAAGGTTCTTAATTTGTAACTATTGTGTATAGTATAGTTCATGTAACTATTTTTTCTTTTATTCTTGTTTGGATTATTTGCTTTTAACTTTCACTAAATACCTTTAAAAAGAACTCTTGGACTTTGAGAATTCTTTTGACACGTGTCTTACCCGTGCCTGATAACACCTTATATTCCAGCAGCTACAAACATCATAATGTAAAACAGACAAAATAACCAACAAAGTATAACAAAACACATTAACTTAACACAAAACAGAAACCAGGAGCAGAGGCCTGGTAATATAATAATAGCTACACCATCTCTGTATGTTTTATATGTCATTCTTTACCCTTCACAAATAACAGATAACATGTATGATTGAAGCAGATGTGAACATACCTATATTCTGATAGTCAAATGTATATTTTGATAAATAATGTAAACTGAATATTTTTATGCATTTAACTGGAACTTTACTGTAAAAACATAAGACGTTTGACAAGGCAGAGATCACTGAGTCAATCCAGCTTTTCTGGTTAGGTAATAGGTAATGTTGCCCTTAATTTTTATAAGAAATTTGATCCATTATTGTGTTTCATATTCCCATGACCCTTTATATTTATTTAATTCAAATCTCCCTCAGACTTGTGACACTCTCATATACAATGCCAAAAAGAAACAAAAACACTCACAATGAATAAAACAACATACGTAAATGCAATAAGATATTCAATATAGAGCAATGGTGGCACCAGAGACTGCAGCAGCAACAGCAAGAACAAAAGCCATCCCATTGAACGGGAAAAATCATAGTGGCAATCAGGTAGCCATTATGTAAATATAAGAGACATCAAAATCCCACACAGGCACACCATATAAAAGTAAACATTTACGCAGCTGTCTTGTCTTCAGTCTAGAACTGACAGCTAAGTAAGCAGGTCCTTTTCAGTATAGCAAATCATAAAAATAACCGTGAAAAAGACTTTCAATCTTTATGCGTCATGCACGTTGACATAGCACAACACTAACAGTAGGTTCAAGAACTACAGCATCATTGTTTGTTGAAAAATCTTAAACATTTTAGATAAATACTACCACTGAATCCACTGGTGTGAGCGTTTATATTCCTGAACCTTATGTCAGAATAGAGGGGGGAGAAAACAGACCGGACATGATGGCTAAGGGCTTTCACAGGACTGTTTTGTCATTGTCAGGCAGCATATATTATGTATGTTCTAAAAAGAAGACAGCTGTATGCCAGCAATATTCTGTGCCAACTTCACCGCCCTCTTTGCAGTCTTGAGCTTAGCAGGTGTTATACCAGAAACTTATGCAGCCAATGAGGATAGATTTCACCTTGCATCTTCAGGTGTCAGTTAACATAGATGAAGATATCCTCAGATATCTATGTAAAAGTGTTGGTAGCTCAAGATGTCCTGTTGCCTCTTTAGGTCCTTATTGATAGTCACACCAAGAAATTTAAAGCTTTTTAGCCTCCCAACAATATCCTCTCTAATCTACCGCAGATAACCAGCTCCTTGGTGTTTTCTTGAACTATAAAAAAATTGATGTCATGGCATCACAGTGTCAGAAGGCAGATCTCTTCTCTTCAAGCCCCTGTAGCCATCATTGTTCATGATCAGGGCTAAAATGGTGATGTCATCTGTACATTTCAATGTGAAGGAATAAATACTGCCTATCTGCAAATGCTAGGGCATACCATTAAGTCAGCCAAAATGCAGTTACATGGCATTTCACTAATCCCTGTGTGTAATAGCTTAGTACTCAGGTTTACTGGCACAATTGTAAAAAATTATTTATTGTGGTCCATACACAGTAGTTTCTTTGTGATTTCCATTTTAATTCCACCATTCCCTTAAATTCCATTGGTATCCTAGAATATGTGATTCTCTGTTTAACAGAAATAATTATGTAGCCTTCTTTATCAAATATGAAAGATACTCTTTTCCCTTATCCTGTTCAGAGTAGGGCATGTTCTTTCATCTCCCTTTGTTAGCCTCACTGCCTTAATAAATTTGATTACATTGCAAACATCTATTATTTGGAAAATTAAACAAAATTTTCTTGATCTTGTGGCGTGTGAGTTGCTGTCTTATATACCAAAAACGAGGCTGAGTCTCAGTACTTTAGTTAAACCAGCTTTATTGAACTTGAAAAATGAACAGCACGGTTATTTATTGTAGCGGGATCTATTACTCTCCTATACACAGACACATCAAACGGGCAGTGTTGGGGCCAGACCAGTGGCCAAGTTATACTGTTCCCTGCATTTATAATGTGCCTTGCATCACTCATTGGCGACAGGTGCTTATAGTGTGATCTTGATCAGCTTGTAATTGTTTCTGTGTCACTGCGAACATGGGGCGATGGACAAGCAGTCTTCCACAGAATGGGCAATTTTGTCCCAAAAGAGTTCAGAAACCTCACATCTCAAAAAGTACTTTATTATCACTTAGTGGCACCTTTTTTCCAGCATGATAAATAAAATCTATATTTGATTTGTGTGTTTTTATTTTAGAATTATTTAGATAAGATGTAGCTAGTAAGTGAATAAAATGTGTGCATTTAAACAGGAATTTTGTAAAAAGGCTTGGAGGCACATGACAGGTAGTCCTGACAAGCAATTAGTTCACATGTCAGGGGGATTAATGACATCATGCTGCCAATATATGGCGGGAGAGAAGTTGCAGAGGAGTACATTTTTAGAGGACATTGTAGGCTAAGGTTGAGACCACTTTAGAAGAGGAGAAAAGGTGGCCACTAGATCTCTTCTTCTTTTGAACCAGCAGCTAAATATATTGATTGGAGGAACAGAGTATTGAATCCTGGGATGTATTTATGCAAACAGACAATAATTCTTGGGAAGATATGCAAATGTAAAGCAAATAATAAAAACAAGTTCTACTCTTTCTTAAAATTTATATATTTAAGCTCAGATAAAGCAACCAGTGTGTTTACACTTGTAAGAAAATGTGAAATAAGGGCTTGGAAACTTTGTGATTCTCAGTTATCCATTAATTGACTGATATATGGCATAAAACCATAGCATAAAAGAAGGCTCTGACACTATACAGCTTTTGACAGACGCAGATGACATATGGCTATTGATGGATGACACCCAGCTTTTAATAAGAGAAATGTAAGATAGTCTTTGGTATATGAAAGAGAAATGGCATTGGCAGTTCTGAAGATGCAAGGAAATATCACACTATAACAGGGTGAAAGTACAGTAATACCTACAAAATCAAAATGCACGCCAAAGAGAAGAGGAGAGAGGCTGCACCATGATGGTGGATACTTTTAAAGAATGTCTTAGTTGGGTAAAGAAGAATCGACTCTCTGATTTACATAGGTATCTCTCTCTTGGTTATGATGAATCAAAGCTTGCTTTATGGACATTGATTTGAATCGTTAAGGTTGTTTGTTTTCTTCTTCTTGTTGGCTTTTAGTATTTGATGCCTGCTGTCTCAGTAAATAAACTTAAGTAATGATTGAAATAAAGTTTGAATATCATCTCACTGAAGC
Source organism: Erpetoichthys calabaricus (assembly GCF_900747795.2). Classification (NCBI taxonomy): domain Eukaryota; kingdom Metazoa; phylum Chordata; class Cladistia; order Polypteriformes; family Polypteridae; genus Erpetoichthys; species Erpetoichthys calabaricus. Next base: position 83,149,498 of record NC_041397.2, on the reverse strand, counting down.
TACCATGTTTACTGATATTATCTGCCATGTGTGATGAATGCATAGTGAGTCGTGCTCATTCAGTTGAATTGTATATGTTTTATTAGTGATACGTATGTCTTCAAGTTCAAGCTGTGCTCATTCATGTGATTAGATGTTTATTTAGCTCTTTCAGAGCTATTGTTCTGATAGCCAAACAATAAAGGTAACCCAACAGACCAGGTGGGAGGTTTCACTGGCCTTTGTTAGAGTATCCATGGAGCCCTCCATCCATCCATCCATCCTCTTCCGCTTATCCGAGGTCGGGTCGCGGGGGCAGCAGCTTGAGCAGAGATGCCCAGACTTCCCTCTCCCCGGCCACTTCTTCTAGCTCTTCCGGGAGAATCCCAAGGCGTTCCCAGGCCAGCCGAGAGACATAGTCCCTCCAGCGTGTCCTGGGTCTTGCCCGGGGCCTCCTCCCGGTTGGATGTGCCCGGAACACCTCACCAGGGAGGCGTCCAGGAGGCATCCTGATCAGATGCCCGAGCCACCTCATCTGACTCCTCTCGATGCGGAGGAGCAGTGGCTCTACTCTGAGCCCCTCCCGGATGACTGAGCTTCTCACCCTATCTTTAAGGGAAAGCCCAGACACCCTGCGGAGGAAACTCATTTCAGCCTCTTGTATTCGTGATCTCGTTCTTTCGGTCACTACCCAAAGCTCATGACCATAGGTGAGGGTAGGAACATAGATCGACTGGTAAATTGAGAGCTTCGCCTTGCGGCTCAGCTCCTTTTTCACCACGACAGACCGATGCAGAGCCCGCATCACTGCGGATGCCGCACCAATCCGCCTGTCGATCTCATGCTCCATTCTTCCCTCACTCGTGAACAAGACCCCGAGATACTTGAACTCCTCCACTTGGGGCAGGATCTCGCTACCAACCCTGAGAGGGCACTCCACCCTTTTCCGGCTGAGGACCATGGTCTCGGATTTGGAGGTGCTGATTCCCATCCCAGCCGCTTCACACTCGGCTGCAAACCGATCCAGAGAGAGCTGAAGATCACGGCCTGATGAAGCAAACAGGACAACATCATCTGCAAAAAGCAGTGACCCAATCCTGCTTAAAACCAAACCGGACCCCCTCAACACCCTGGCTGCGCCTAGAAATTCTGTCCATAAAAGTTATGAACAGAATCGGTGACAAAGGGCAGCCGTGGCGGATTCCAACTCTCACTTTAATGGGTTCGACTTACTGCCGGCAATGTGGACCAAGCTCTGGCACCGATCGTACAGGGACCGAACAGCCCTTATCAGGGGGTCCGGTACCCCATACTCTCGGAGTACCCCCCACAGGATTCCCCGAGGGACACGGTCAAATGCCTTTTCCAAGTCCACAAAACACATGCAGACTGGTTGGGCAAACTCCCATGCACCCTCCAGGACCCTGCTAAGGGTGTAGAGCTGGTCCACTGTTCCGCGACCAGGACGAAAACCACACTGTTCCTCCTGAATCCGAGGCTCGACTATCCGACGGACGCTCCTCTCCAGGACCCCTGAATAGACTTTTCCAGGGATGCTGAGGAGAGTGATCCATCTGTAGTTGGAACACACCCTCCGGTCCCCTTTCTAAAAGAGGGGGACCACCACCCCGGTCTGCCAATCCAGAGGCACTGTCCCTGATGTCCATGCGATGTTGCAGAGGCGTGTCAACCAAGACAGTCCTACAACATCCAGAGCCTTGAGGAACTCCAGGCGTATCTCATCCACCCCCGGGGCCCTGCCACCAAGGAGTTTTTTGATCACCTTGGTGACCTCAGTCCCAGAGATGGGGGAGCCCACCTCTGAGTCCCCAGGCTCTGCTTCCTCATTGGAAGGCATGTTATTGGGATTGAGGAGGTCTTCGAAGTACTCCCCCCACCGACCCACAACGTCCCGAGTCAAGGTCAGCAGCGCACCATCACCACCATATACAGTGTTGACACTGCACTGCTTCCCCCTCCTGAGACGCCGGACGGTGGACCAGAATCTCCTCGAAGCCATCCGAAAGTCGTTCTCCATGGCCTCCCCAAACTCCTCCCACGCCCGAATTTTTGCCTCAGCAACCACCAAAGCTGCATTCCGCTTGGCCTGCCGGTACCTATCAGCTGCCTCCAGAGTCCCACAGGACAAAAGGGTCCTGTAGGACTCCTTCTTCAGCTTGATGGCATCCCTCACCGCCGGTGTCCACCAGCGGATTCGGGGATTGCCACCACGACAGGCACGGACCACCTTACGGCCACAGCTCCAGTCAGCTGCCTCAACAATAGAGTCACGGAACATGGCCCATTCGGACTCAATGTCCCCCACCTCCCTCGGGATGTGGTCGAAGTTCTGCCGGAGGTGGGAGTTGAAGCTACTTCTGACAGGGGGCTCTGCCAGACGTTCCCAGCAGACCCTCACTACACGTTTGGGCCTACCAGGCCTGACCGGCATCCTCCCCCACCATCGAAGCCAACTCACCACCAGGTGGTGATCAGTTGACAGCTCCGCCCCTCTCTTCACTCGAGTGTCCAAGACATGTGGCCGCAAGTCCGATGACACAACCACAAAGTCGATCATCGAACTGAGGCCTAGGGTGTCCTGGTGCCAAGTGCACATATGAACACCCCTATGCTTGAACATGGTGTTCATTATGGACAATCCGTGACGAGTACAGAAGTCCAGTAACAAAACACCACTCGGGTTCAGATCGGGGGGGCCATTCCTCCCCATCACGCCCTTCCAGGTCTCACTGTCATTGCCCACGTGAGCATTGAAGTCTCCCAGCAGAACGATGGAGTCCCCAGAAGGTATGCCCTCTAGCACCCCCTGCAGGGACTCCAAAAAGGGTGGGTACTCTGAACTGCTGTTCGGTGCATACGCACAAACAACAGTTAGGACCCGTCCCCCCACCTGAAGGCGGAGGGAGGCTACCCTCTCGTCTACCAGGGTAAACCCCAATGAACAGGCTCCAAGTCGGGGGGCAATAAGTATACCCACACCTGCTCGGCGCCTCTCACCGGGGGCAACTCCAGAGTGGTAGAGAGTCCAGCCCCTCTCAAGGAGATTGGTTCCAGAGTCCAAGCTGTGCGTCGAGGTGAGTCCGACTATATCTAGCCGGAACCTCTCAACCTCGCACTAGCTCAGGCTCCTTCCCCTTCAGAGAGGTGACATTCCACGTCCCAAGAACCAGCTTCTGTAGCCGAGGATCGGACTGCCAAGGTCCCTGCCTTCGGCCACCACCCAACTCACACTGCACCCGACCTCCTTGGCCCCTCTCATAGGTGGTGAGCCCATGGGAAGGGGGACCCACGTTGCCTCTTCAGGCTGTGCCCGGCCAAGCCCCATGGGTGCAGGCCTGGCCACCAGGCGCTTGCCATTGAGCCCCACCTCCAGGCCTGGCTCCACAGGGGGGCCCCGGTGACCCGCGTCCGGGCAAGGGAAAACGCCGTCCAAAGCATCATTTGCTAATGTAGATTGAAATGCAGCTCTTTCAGGGATAGTGATTTGAGAACCGATGGATAATACCATCCTAGTATGAGTACATCTCCTGAATTGAGCACCTTCTGGCCCCATTAAGGTACTGAAGCAGAGATAGCCAGCCCTGGCCATTTTTAAGGTATTTTTGCTTTGTGTTTGAGGTTACCATTATAGTAACCAGGATGCAGAGTGTTATATCTATAATCCAGTAAAGAAACAACAGACCCTTGGCCCAAGTTGTGTTTGAGACATGAATGATTAGTAAATGTCAAACAAATAGGTATTGCAGGGTGTACATTGTGACGAACGGCCGGGTCCCGGCCCCTGCTGTGTATGTTCCGGGAGCCATGGACAGCTCAATACCTCCCCCGGGGAGCTTGGTGGCAGCCTCCCTGGCTGACGCTGATTCCCCAACCTCCCGCAGGGCTCCATGGGAGATGGAGTCCTCCACAGCTTGGTTGGGGCCCGGGGTGGCCGCTAGGGGGGGCTGTCTCCTTCCAACAGCCCGGCTGGACGAATCTACAGCCCCACCCAGAAGTGCAATTAGGACCAGGTGGTCAAGCACCTGGAATGCTTCCGGGTGGGTTATAAAAAGGGCCAGCCACCACCACTCGAGAGCCAGAGTCGGGAGGAGGAGGACTAAGCCTGAGGAGGAGTGGTGGTGCCAGAAGAAGGGTTGTTGTGATTACTGTGAGTGTTTTGGGCCTGTGTTGGGCCTGTGGGACACAGGGAAGGCGTGCCCCACGGCTGAAGAGAAATAAAAGCCTGTTTATTTAAGTACGTGCCTCTGCGTCAGTCGGTGCCGGGTCGGGCGCTATATAGCGCCTTTCACAACATGTAAACCAAGGTTAATCATTTAGGCATTACCATTATTAACTTGTCCACCAGTATAAAAAGAACCTCAGAGGTATAAACAATTAGCTAACCACAAGCTTGAGTATATACTATATTTTATTGTAATTACACTAAATGAAAAATTGAAAAAAATTTTCTGACCTAGTTCCTAATGTTTATAGGTCCAAAAAAATATCCTGCTCCATGTTCCAAAACTGTTTTTTATGTGAGGAAACTCTGTGAGCTGTCTTATAATATAATCCATAGAAAGTAATAAAAGAAATAGCAGGAGATCCAACTGGATGTCAAGCAGCTAAGGCCAGTTGAGCACATTTTTACGCTTATTTTTCTGTAATTATTTTATTGAGTTTAAAACAATTTTATCCTGGCTGATGATGTTCTATTGTATATACTTTAAGAACCTAATATTTCTGAGACATCACGATGCTACCAATGTGTGGCTTTATGGAGAAATAGTCCAGTAAGAAAACACTTTTTGTCACAATCATTAGCTGTCAGCTTTTCTGATTTATGTAAAAATGTTCGTCTCTGTTATTTTTACAATTTTTTTGTTATTTTATAGTGATTAAAATATTGTTACATTGCATCCTTATTTTTTGCAAAGTTTTAAAACATCTCCAGACGTTTGTGTGTTTTGTGCTCAATGTAAGTAAGTCAAAGTAGGCAGGACCTCCCTTGCAAGTCCTTGCAGGCTCGGCCACAGGCTTATTTCTTAGCTCCTATTTAGATGTTACAGCCTGTTTGCGCCATATGCTGTGTTTCTGCCCCTGTATCACTACTTTGACATAAGCATCTAGTGTTGGAACACTAGAACTGAGGTAATAACCTCTTTACCATGCCTGCATGGCATTGGATAATCACATGTTTACCTGGTAAGAAGTCTAAATTCTCAAATGCCAGTCTTCCTTCTTTCTAATATAATTTTGAGAGGTATTTGATTTTCATTCTTTTTGCTCTGTCTTAGGTTTCCTGTGAATAAAATAGTGTCCACCACTCTGAAATGATTTAAAATGTTAATGCATGGTTCTAAAAGTAATAAAATTAGTTTTTCCAGTAACTATTATTCTATTCAGCATGCACATAATATATGATATTAACATTTTATAAATATAACATTTTGCCATTGAAATAAAGTACAGCTTGTGCTTTTTTATGTAATGTTAGATAGAAATTTGTATTAATTGTACCATTTGTAGCAAATTTTTACAAACCGCACACATTTTATTCTGATTATCAAAAGGAAATTATCAGTCTCTAACTGGTTTGTCAGTTTCCCACATTTTTCAGAGATCATTTTTTCTATTTGTATCCCTAAAGATTATATATAGCAGTGTTGAAATTTGCTTTTAGGAAAAAAAAAACTAAAAGAAAGTCCTATTAGTTGTACTATAAGCTTCAAAAAGTAACATTAGTGACATGTCAGTTTGTGTTAAGATCATCTGCAGCTTTTTTCTAAGAACATTTCTTCCAAGCTTCTGCACAATGACAGCAAAATGCAAGATAGCAGGAGCTCTAGAGATTGATCTGCCTTGATGTCTAATATTAACTTACATCATCGAGGCCAAGGAGCAGGTTACCAAGGTTGGATTGGGCAAAAATAGCGTTTATTCATTGAACCTGAAGATGGAACTTAGGAAGTACCGTGATCCTTTCAGGCCTGTCACCATTTGTAAGTTTTTGGTTGGCCCTCTTTTTTATGACTTGCAGTGATGAGAGCATCTCTCCAAGGACTTGAATGTCTGAGTGATATAAAACCAGGCCAGTCAAACTAAAGAGGATCTGTTCACTAACCTGTTTGTATTGAATAGTTCCCATAAATAATTTAAAGCAATGACTGCTAGCTATTATTGCAAAAATAGTGGATTGCATTTGGACACATGCCTCTTGCTTGTAAGTCAATAGAAAACACTTCACCTAGTGAGAAGACCACAGTGTCGGCCAGCCCACCCCATTTGTTTTATAACATTGCAATTTAAAACCATCAGAATGATAGCATAAAACTGTAAAGACCCTGGAAGAAAGAAAATAATTTTCTTTTGTTAGAAACAAATGTAGTTGTTTTCCTCAGAGCTGATGCAGGTTACTTGCTTCAGTGTTTTCAGAGCCTGGTTTTTAGATTGAGGGCACCTATCAAGAACACGCGACTGAATGTTTAATAGGGGAGCCTTGGCTGGGAACATGACAAACGCTGTTTGGTTTACACGGCTAATAGGAGTTTGATGATCTTGTTGTCAGTGACCTGGTATAGCCCGACCTTCACACTGAATGGATTTTTAAAATGTCACTGAGAGACGACATATATTTGAGTTGCCATGTTGTGTATTTTTTCCTATCTACTTGTTTTGAGTCAATATTTTTGTAGTTGTGGCATTCATAGCACAATGATTTTATACCTAATATATTTTTATCATATCTAGCATTTTATTAGAAGTAGGGAAAAAATGCTCTTTTCTGTAGACTATTAGTGACTCGAAAATATGGGTCACTAAGGGCAGCTGTTTACTGTTTGTTTCTAGTCACCACATTTACACCCTAGCAGTATTTATCGAAGATATTCTACATTGCTACTACAAAAGGCATATATAAAAATGGGATCTTGGTAATAAACTGAAGGATGATGTTGGTAGGGTAGGGAACTTTAAATAAAGGAAAGAAGGCACTTGGAACAAACACTGCACAGGAATGCCCATCCATCTTCTGAGGTTATGTGACTTGTTCTGGGTTGTACAGTGAGTTAGGGGTGAGGGTTGTAAGAAAATACAAGAACACAGAAAGAAAGTTGGTGTTCCACGAGGTATCCACCATAAAATGAATAAAAAATGATGTGGCAAAAAAATACAAAAAAAAGAAGAGACCATACAGGTCATTGCAAAATACAAAGTAAATCATCGACACAGGTTCCACAAATGATTGTCAACTTTCAGAGCTTATGTTGTTGCTTCTTTTTTGTATTTTAGTTCTGGATTAAATGTTCTTTTTACCATCCTTTTATTTAGGAAACAGCATAATAATAAAACACAACTTGATCAACCAAATGAAAATTACAAAGCATGTACATGGAACTTGGCACTAAACCCTCACCCAACAGGATTAAGCAACTTAAAAAATGAATCAACAGAAATGTAATTCTGTTTATTCTTTAGTTTAACTGGTTATACATATATGTATATATATATATATATATATATATATATATATATATATATATACACTGTATGTATATATATATATATATATATATATACACACTGTATGTATATATATATATATATATATACACTGTATGTATATATATATATATATATATATATATATATATATATATATAGAGAGAGAGAGAGAGAGAGAGAGAGAGAGAGAGAGAGAGAGAGAGAGAGAGTTCTTGTTAAAATTGTAAATTGACAGTTAAGTTCTATAGTAAAAATTATTTTTATTATGTGTAGAGTTAATATATATTAGGAAGGTACATGTATTAGATATCAATGTTTAAATTCATTCATTCATTGGTTGAGTTGGTGTTTAAGAACTGCTGAGGTTCATTACATTTACAGTATAATTCATATAATCAATACCATTTAGCAATGCAATGTTGCAGGAAGCATGAGTCTATCCAGACAGTGTCAGGTTCCATACAACTGAATCTCAACCCTGCACCTTTGGTCTCCAGTCCCCTTCCACTTCCAAGACTGTCTGCCTCTACTGATCAAGTGATCAACTGCTTTGTGGGGTCCTTCAGCATCTGTTATCCTTATTCCTGAATTTGTAGAAGGTTCCCCCAGCTCTGGAAAACATCATCTGTAGTCCCAGTACCAAGGAAAGAGTATTCCAGTGATCTCAATGACTTCATACATCATGAAGATCTTTGAGAGGCTGGTCCTAAAACAGCATTGATTCCTAGTTTCAAAACATCTTAATCCTCTACAGTGTGCCTGTCAGGCATATATAGGGGTGGAGGATGTTCTGATTTAAATACTCCACAGAACCTACTTCCACTTGGATAAAGCTGCCATCACAGTCAGGAGAATGTTCTTTGATTTTTCCAGTGCCATTAAAACTGCTTTTTATGCCATTCTGCTTCATTGACAGCGGAAAAATCCCATGGTAATGCCCGGACAATTTTCAAAATCATGGACTACCTCACCAACAAGACAGCTATTTATGAGGCTCATTGAATTCATGTCAAGAAATGGTGGTGTGTAATAATGGGGCACCTCAGAAAACTGTCTGGTTTCTCATTCTTTTTACCCTCTACAAAATGAATTTCCAGCATAATACCAGTGCTTGCCATCTACAGAAATTCTCAGAAGACTCCTTCATCATAGGTTGCAATAATAATAAAGAAGACTTGAACTACAGGGGGTTCATGGAGTACTTTGTCTTGTTGTGGAGCTCAATATTAGCATGACAAAAGAGTTGGTGGTGAACTTAAAGTGTGCCAAAAATCTCTGAGACCAGTCACTATTCAAGAGGAGGAAATGGAAGTGGTGCAGAGATACAAGTACCTGGGAGTAAACATAAACAGAAAATTGGATTAGTCCGACAATACAGTGGCACTGTACAAGAAGGGCCAGAGCAAATTGTACTTTCCAAGGAGACTCAGATCTATTGATGCAAACAGCAAGCTGCTGGAAATGTTCTATCAGTCCATAGTAGCCAGTATGGTGTTCTACGCTGCAGTCTCCAGGGGAAGCAGCACAAGCTCAAAAGAAGCACAATGCCTGAACAAACTTTTCAGGAAAGCTTGCTCCATCACAGGGAGAACACTGGGCACAACAGAAGCTGTTGTGGAAAAGAGAATGATGGCAAAATTGGATGCCATCATGAAAAATCCCCTCCATCCCCACAAGGAGGTGGTCTATTGAAGGACTTTTAGCCACAGGCTCATTCCTCCATGCATTCTAAGAAGTGACTTTGGAGTCTTTTCTACCCGGTGCTGTCAGGCAATTCAGTACTTCCTCTCAATATCCCAGACAAAAAATACCCTTTTTTAATTCACTTGTATTCATTTTGCTATTTCTGCAAATTTATACTCTTTAAATTTACTTGTATTCATTTTGCTATTATTGCACAATATATATTTATTTATTTATCTATTGATTTTATTGTTTGGTAAGTCTCAATCTTTGTTTTTTTTTATATTTTTGCTGTTGTATGCATCTAAATTTCCCCTTGGTATTACAAAATTTTAATCTAATCTAATTTTATCTAGTCCATGGATCATAAGCCAATCCATCTTGTGCATATAAAAAGATTAATATACTCTTACATATTCATTCGTATTGAATATTACAATGTATCAGGAAGTGGGAGAACTCAGAAAATCCACATAGATTCAAGAGAGAGGCATGTAAACTCCACACATTGAACCATCATAAAGAGCAAAAAGGGTCAGGAGAGGAATCATAAATCTGAAGAACAAAAGCAAGGGTTGATACCAAGAAGACAAAATGATTGTGAACCAACACCAAAAAAAAAGTAAAAATTAGCTTATCTTGGTTCAAAGCCAAACTGAAAAATGAGGCACAAAGCTCAAATTGCCTAGTCAAAAAGCCTGTAACTAAGAATTCTAAATAAAGCACCATTATTATACAGAAATGTGTATAAGCTTGGGCAACAAATGATGTGTGATGCTGTTTTAACTACTGTTGTGCCAATGATGACGCACAGTGTTACTGATATTGCACTCCCCAGCAGCACGTTGCTGCATAACAGGCAAACACCCCTCAAAATGACATAACCCATTAATAAAAAACATACCGAAAATTGAAGTAACAAGTTCTTAGGTCAACTAAATTCCTTATAACTCAAAACGACAACAAAAATGCAGTGTTTTTAGACAAAAAATTCTTAAGCTCAGACAAAATTAATAAACAACATTGAATCATAACAACAGGCAATCAACAAAATCATACTTGCTTTGATTTTGCAATGCTGAGGCAAAATTTACCCACAATGGCCACAGATTTTAAAGATGAAAACATGACACCACATTGGGTACTAAAGTCATCCTTTATGCCATTGAATCGCTGTGTTAGAGTTTGGAGTAGACAAAGTTTTAGATGAGGGAGGAAGAGATTGAGTTACAGATGAAAAGACAAAGAAATAGGAGGTGAGAAACAGACTATATTATACTATTGAGGTAGGAAAGTGCTGAGCCACCTGCCACGCAGACAGAAGTTCAAGATGTTCTGCTTCCACAACTTTTTACTTTATACTTTGTCTTCTCCATTTTGTAAACTTTAAATAGGTTTTACTTGTAAAAAATGCTCATACCATCATTTTTGTATAACACACACACACACACACAGATATATTTACAAATTAATCTTGTAGACAATAGACATTTAGGGACCTTCAAAACTAGGTTTTTTTTTTTACATTTCATTTTGTTTAATTGTTTTTATGCTGCCATGTTTGGAGCCCAGTAATTAAATAATATTTTTTCATAAATACCTGGATTTCTGTCTTATCAATACAAAACTATTTTTGCTAAAAGGAAGACAATCAGCTCTTTAAAATCAGGCTTTACAATTAAATTAATTTTAATATTATGTATATTTTAATGTATGAGTATATGTATACATTTTAATACTGATGTACTTTTGGTTTGAAACTACACTAATTACAGTCTTTATTACTTAGCATTTCAAGTAACACTTTTTCTCAAACCACCCAATCTAATGACAATTTTACATTTAGATACTTTTCCTCTGTTCTACCTTGTCATTTATTTCTTTGTTTTTAAATGTAAATCTGGAATGTCTCCAAGTCCATTTATAATTTATAGCTTCGACCAGAGGAAGAAGATATTGCAGCAGTATGGCATATTGGGCTTTACTTGCTGATCTTGGCTTCTTCATATTTTGGGTTGGGTACTGGGACCAGGTTATCGAGCCCAGAATAAGTCATAGTCACCGTTATCATAGATTTCAGATTTTGTCAATCATTACAGGACATAATGGATCTGACTTCTGCAAGAGTACAATGGTAAAGTCAATTAATCCTGCCTAGTCCAATATCCATCCCTTAAAGGTCATCACTTAAAATATGCCATTTCAGCCATATGTGCACAGCCATGATCTGCACTGTCTCTATTCCATGTGTATGTTTTTACTTTTTTATTCTTAAACTGCCTGCTACATTGAGATTAGTTTATGGTAAATGTCAAACCTCAATGTTGCTCCTTTTTCAGCAGAAAAAAATCTGCTGGCACAAAATTATTAGTCAGGTAAACTGCAAAATAAGAATGCATGTGAATCTTTATGCATGAGCAGTAGTAATAAGTTAGCTATTTTCGTCAAGGTTGTCAATCTCCTGTTGACAGGATAGACTCACTTTTCATTGATGCACTGCCGGGTAGAGAGTAATGGGATACCTGTTTTCCTTAGTATCCATGACACTGTTGGTACTGTATATTGAGAGCAGACAGACACATTACCCCTATGGCATGATGCTCCACTCCTTCTTGTGTTCTCTTTGTTTTCCTATATAGGCAGTCCAGTGATCACACTATTGACAGTTGTATCTCTCCTGTATATCTATATTACTAAACCACAGTTAATTTATGCACGGCGGATGCACCGAGGCGCATGTACACTGCGGCCTTGGCGCCCACCCCAGAGTCAAACGCAGCGGCTTCCCAGAGTCAGTAGGTGGTGCCCAAATAACACAACGTACTGTGCTGTGGCGCCCGCCCCAGAGTCAAATGCAGCGGCTTCCCAAAACACGGCAGCTTCCCAGAGTCAGTAGGTGGCGCCTAAACAACACAACCTGTGAGCGCCCAAACAACACAACCTGTACAGTCATGGATACAAACAATGAACGAAGGCGCCCACACAAAGAAACCGCTTTAGTTCAAATAGGGTTATTGAATTAAATGGAAACTTTACCATGCCTACGACCTGTGAACTAAACCTGAGGTGAAGCGTGCACGCCAGGTTGTACAGCCGCCCGGACACGACCGCGACACACCACCGCATATACCCTCCATGATATTTCATCACGCAGCGACTTCCCACCAAGGTGCATATGGCGCCGTGGCGCACGCCCCAGAGTCAAACACAGTGGCTTCTCAGACTCAGTAGGTGGCGCCCAAACAACACAACCTGTTCACTACACTTGCTCTAATCCACTGTGCCAGTAATATAGATCACATAACGGTCACAGACTCAAACCCAGCGGCTTCCCCAACTCAGTGGCTAGCACATGAACACCACAACCTGTAAACTTAACTTGCTGTGCTCCACTCTGCCAGCAGTCGGTGTCAGCAAAGGCAACAGAATCACGTCTCCACAAAACGAAACCACTTTAGTACAGATATGCTTATTTAATTAAATGACATTTCCCCAGATGCACCCACCCTCCATGATTGCCATTCTTGGATTTCCGATTCGCTAGCGAATCGCAGGCTTACTTGTGATTAATATTTTATGTCATGAAAATGAATTAGACATTGTCATATGCGTGCACATAGGGAGCAGTTTAAGGGCTCTGGTGATAATAATTCTCTGCCGCTCCAGAGGTTGGCACTGTGTGATGATGCCTTCTCTTTTCCTCCCCCTGCAGACCAGAAGACTGACGGTTTTTCCATCACTGACATCACTTCTGGTGTCCGCCTGCCTGGACCCTCCCCTTCCTACTGGAAGTCAACACTGCCATTTTTTGATCAGTCAGAATATATGGTTGTAAGATATGGATGCTATCCAGTGACCACAGATGAAGACTGGACTCCTTCGGTACTGTGCCTCTTCAGAGAATTCTTGGGTACCACTGGTTTGACTTTGTGTCGAATGAGTGGTTGCTCATGGAGTCCTACATGAGGCACATTACCTGCATTGTAAAGGAGGGTCAGTTACGGCACTTACGGCCATGTGGCATGATAACCTGAGCGGTCGGACAAGGCCAAGGGGAAACTCATGCAACACCTGGCTATGGAAGATAGATGGTCATTTCCAGAGGGTGGGTCTGGACTGCGTGTCTGCCTTGGAGGGGTTGCCAACCAGGATCCTGAGTTGTTTCCTTCTGTGGTGGGTGTGGCAATGTGCTGTACCAGTGCATACTCCCCAACCTGACCTGACCTGAACCAGACTCCTGTCTGAAAGACGCCTTCATTAATGCAATTAATCACGTTTTCTTTGCTTTTTAAAAACCAATTATACTTGGTTTACCCATAGGTGCCCCAACACTCTTTACTGTCTTTGCTTATTATTACAACTTCAAATTGAGGCAATATAAGAGTAAACTTAGAAGACTGTTAACTGAAGTATATCCCACATTATTATGAGTTTCAGTGTGGAACACATCTTTTCCATACTTTATAAGCATCCTTCAGCTTCTGCCTTGCTTTGATAATTTAATCTAATAAAAAAACTGAAATTTCCTATTTTTTGATTAGGTTCACCTTACTAGAAACATATTTTAATTAAAAAGTCTGTAAAGTTTGTTGCCTAAATAAGATTTAATGGCATTAAATGACTGCAACTACACTGTATATGGATGGTTTTTATTGTCTGTAAAATCAGCTTTAGTCAGTCACTGTGTAAAAACATCATTCTTTAGTGTGAAATTTTCATTTTAGTATACTTTTAATTTGATGTCATGCAAAAAGGAATTCAAGAATAGAATAGATTTTATTCTCATTATTAATTTAGCTCTGGTCTCTCTATGGCCATCACAGCCACCAATTCAAATTTTCAAAGGGAGGAAGTAAATTTTCATCTCACCTCTGTGCTTCCATAAAGACCCATACATCTGTTATTTTTTTAAGAATGAGTATTAAAAAGGACCCCTATAAAAGGTGATATAGTGTTAATTCTTTTTATTCCAAGAATAAAGGAATTATTGCATGTACCTAGATTTTTATTAAGCATCGAAATTAGTACAATTGTAAGTACTGTGTTTTTTAATCATGAATTTTATGTTTCGATATATAAACCACCAAGCAGCCATTATAGGTATTGAACTTCTAGACTAATTAATTAAAGCACACACTAGGTTTTACAGGTGAACTGTTTGTTTTCTTGGGCAGCACGACAGCCCAAAAGTTACTAATGCCGCCTCAAAGATCCAGCGTTGTGGGCTTGAATCCGGCGCCCATCTCTGTCGGTGTCAAGTTAAACGTTTTCCCTGCATCTCTATGGTTTTTAAAATGAGTGATCTGATTTATGTTCTACATCCCAAAGATTGCCAATTCCGATTTAGTTTTGAATGGTGTTTTGCTGAGTAAACGGACAACTTTCAATTCACATACAGTTTTGCGAAGCTGACAGCAAAATTCCCTTCATGGGCAATTTCACATATTTGAAAGCTGAAAGCAACTAAGAGCTTTTTGTGGATTTAAAGGTTGTTTTTTGGGTGGAGAATAAGGAATATAACCTCATAAAGCCATACTCACACTTCTGTATCTACCAGTGTTCTTTTCTGCAGCTATGCAAGTAATCCGTACCACAACAGTAAAGTTAATTTTATTTATGGCTCTCAGAGTGCAGTTCATTTTTTTTTAAATCTGACAAGCTGCAAATTTTCCATACAAAGATGTACAAAAATTAACCATTGTCCACATTACTGTGCCCCCCCCCCCCACCAGGAAATCTCCATTCACTGAAAGTCACCACTGCCAAATAACCTCTCCCCACATTACTTACTATAACAACCACCTTATCCTAGTTGAGGATATACACACTTCCAATATTTTTTTTAGTAGGGAGCTTTATATAAATAATAAATAAGAGACAGATCCATGCAGAATGAATCCAGGAAAATGCCTCTGGACAGGAAATAATTGCCTTTCTTCTTTTGCGAACGACACAATTTTCACTAGAAGCGAAATACACAGATTGTCTTGCTGCTAATTCAGTTTCACACAAATCATTTCACTTATCACTAGTATGGATCTGTGCATTAGTGGGCCCTGTGATGGACAGATTCCCTGACTAGGGGTCATCCCTGCTTTGCACCCTTGCTCTTTGTGAACCTGCTTTGGATTGGGTTGGAAAATATTTTGTTCTTATTAACTTAATACAATTATCTCCTGCTCCAAAGCACATGCTTTAACTCCATTATAAACCTAATATACAGAGGCATCTTACAGCAATCCCTATAAAGCATAGAAATAATAAAAGAGATAAATAATTAAGTTTTTTAGATAAAAATCTGCATAGTTTTTTGCTTTTTTGTATTTGATAAAACTGAATATGGGACTGAGTGCTGGAGGTAGGATAATGGAGTCAATCCATTCAAGTCTACCTTAAACCAAGTATCCCATGAAACTTTATTAACCTGATCCCAAGCTTCTCTTTTCCATGACTCTTGCAATAAATGACTGGAACATGTACAGTATATCTTGTGTTGATTATTTGTATAAAAATAAAAATATACAATAAAACAGTTAGGCAGAAGCCTGAAATGAAACAGGTGGTGGGCTGTCAACTTGATTGGGATGAGAGAGAAACATCCCAGAGGAAGAACAATTAAAATCCATACAGTCAGTGACCAGGCTGGGGTCTTTTGTAGCTGTTAGGGAACAATGCTGCATACTGCGGCACAAAATATAGCCACATATTTGGCGGTGCTTCTTGTGCAGTTTCATGATTATAACTCCCTGGACTACTATAGCTCTATTGGCTTCATTTAAAATGCAGTTATTACTGGTTAAATTCCTATCTCGGCTATTGTGTAACTTTTAGACTTTAGCACATTTTTGAATAATGAATATCATAAACACACAGTTGTATATTTGAGGTGAACTTAGATAAACAGTTCGACCAGGATATACCCATCTATATGTTTGAATATGCAGATTATCTGAGAAGATGCAAAAGCTACACCATGAACAAAGGGCTGCAATAACTTTAGCTACTTATTTGCTGTATCAATGCCAAATCAGTCATCAATAATTAAAGAGCGCCTAGAATTTTTAACAAGTATGGCATTACTTGTAGGCCTTGATGAAGGTAGGACGCAGTAGATTTTTTAATTTTGTCACCTTTCATGTTTATGAGCTTTTCAATAGATCTATACTGACTTGAAAGCCCTTCAAGTCACCCCTCACAAATGCGTATATGAGTATACTTGCAAGATATAGAGATAGTCAGAGCCCGGCACTTATGACTGGTTGTTGGAAGAATCTGCATAATGAGCCCCAAATGAACTGAGAGCAGACTAAAGATATGTTAAAATTGAGAGAAATCGTCAGTTGGAATGGATTGTGCTCATTCTTAATATTTCTAAAGTTAAGTAACTATATGTAGTAACACTATATTTCTGTTGTCAGTACTGAAAAAATTGAAAAATACATGCATGTCATCAAAACCACAATTTCAGAAGATCCAATGACAGGACTGGAGTGCTTTTTAGGTGGATTTAGGAAGAAAACTTAGAAATGTTAACCAATTTAAAATAAAAAAAATAATGAAATAAAGATTTTGCATTTCTTAATTTCTTACTCGGGGGACAAGGCCATTACTTTGGTTAATTTTATCTACTTTCATTGGGTGTCTGCCAGTTAGTGACCGATAGAATGGAGAGAGAAAGAAGATCTATACTCTGTTCAATTTTCAGTCCCAAGTGCCATGCACTATACAGTTTTTTGTTTTATTCAATAACCAATCTTTGAAGATCAGCATTTTAAGAAATTTTAACCTGCAAGTTAATGAGTACCAGTACTATGCTGAACGCCATGGCCTTTCAGCTGTTGATTCCTGTGGGGCAGTTCAGTTGTGATTTATTGAAGTATTATTTGTAAGTTGTTATCTCTCTTGTTTTGTGATTCTTTGTACAAACAGTATGTACTGTATGTGTACGTAATCCATCTACTAATACGTATATTCCATCATGCATTGTGTTTCATTCCTACTGTCTTATATTTAGGCAGGATAGTGGTTAGTTCTATTGTCTCACACCTCTACAGAACAAGACCTAACAACAGTCTGGGTCGAGTTTTCCTTGTGTCCACATGGTTTTTACCAGGTACTTTGTGCTTTCCTACATTCCATTTATGTGGATGCTATGCCATTTGGTAAAGTTTAATGTCTTGTGCCAAGCCAGCTCCAGATAACTCTGAAAGCTGAAATGAACCAAGAGGATTCAGAGAATATATGTGCATATGTATTACATTTTTATAAAATCTGTGCATATTGTCAGAGTCACCTGAGACTTCTCAGGTATGTAAGAATAAAATTAATTTTATTTGTAAAAATACTGATATGAAACATTGCCCAGCAATTACTTTTTTATTAAAACATTTAAACATTTAAAAGGTTAGATTTTCAATGTCTATTGAATTTCTTTCGAAACATTACCTTCTAAATTATTTGTTTTTTTCAAAAGTTAAAGTAAATAAAAAAGGAAGCAGGTGGAAAAAATGGAGGATGTTTTGAAATGATAAGTTATTACAATACTTTCTTACAGAAGAAGCAACTCCTCATCGGCTAAGCCATACATTGTGAGGTAGGAGTAACTGGGACAAGTGGATAGTTTGAAATGCATAGAGGGGCACTACCTACCGTCGAACAGCTCACTGGCAAAAAAGTTTTGTATACAAAAAGGAGAATGAGACTGAATTAATGGGCAGTGCCCAGTCTGGCGAATAATGTGTACTTCAGCAAGGGTGAACACCTACTACTGTAAATTCAGGAGCGGAAGGCGAAATTTTCAGTTTCAAGTGTAATTTTCATTTTCACTTTCTACTTAGGAAGCACTCTTCTTATTATTATTTCAACATGCTATACGATAAATGCAAATATAATTTGAAAAAAATGAAATACAACAAAAGCACAAAACATCATGCAATTACAATTATTACTATTATTAAGTCAGGTCTTGAAACCCGAAAAATTGATCATAAAATCAGACCCCAACTTATGCGCCCATTCAAAAAAATACGACACATATATATATATAGATTTTTTTTTACATCTTCTTGCCTCCTCCAATCTCACATCAGTTTCTCTGGCGCATCAAAATTTGTTGCAGCAGCATAGTTACCAATTTCTTTTGCCACGTCAACGACATTTAATTTAAAACCAGCTTCATATTTTCTTCTGATCGAACGCTCCATCGTAGATAAGGGATGCTCTTACTTTAAAGGTGTATGAGGGTGTGAGATACAAAAAACACAAATCAGTGCAAATGTTGCTTTGGAATAGTTCCAGTATAACCCTGTGATCACGTAGGCACAATAAAGAGAGAGAGGTTAGGATCACGCACTGATACAGCACATTGCCGCACCCACATAGAAAAAAAAGGCAGTGTGCTCCGTGGTTACTCTCTCAGGTGGGCGACAGCTTATCATAATCTCTTGGACCAATAGCGTGAGTTTTCTGCATTCAAATTATACAACCGACATTATAAAATTCCAGAAATTATACGGTAAAATCAACTCCTGACTTATCCGGGGGATAACTTATCTTCGAGTACAGTGATCCCTCGCTATATCGCGCTTCGCCTTTCACGGCTTCACTCTATCGCGGATTTTATATGTAAGCATATTTAAATATATATCGCGGATTTTTTGCTGGTTCGCGGAATTCTGAGGACAATGGGTCTTTTAATTTCTGGTACATGCTTCCTCAGTTGGTTTGCCCAGTTGATTTCATACAAGGGACGCTATTGGCAGATGGCTGAGAAGCTACCCAACTTACTTTTCTCTGTGTCTCTTGCGCTGACTTTCTCTGATCCTGACGTAGAGGGTGTGAGCAGGGGGGCTGTTCGCACACCTAGACGATACGGACGCTCGTCTAAAAATGCTGAAAGATTATCTTCACGTTGCTACCTTCTGTGTGCAGCTGCTTAGTGAAGCGACATGCTGCACGGTGCTTCACATACTTAATAGCTCAAAGGGCACGTACTGATTTTTCACTCTTTGTTTTTATCTGTCTCTCTCTCTCTCTCTCTCCCTGCTCCTGACGGAGGGGGTGTGAGCTGCCGCCTTAAACAGCTTTGTGCCGCGGTGCTTCGCATACTTAAGCCAAACAGCCCTATTGATTTGTTTGCTTTGCTCTCTGTTTCTGACAGCCTGTGCTCCTGACACGCACTCCTTTGAAGAGGAAGATATGTTTGCATTCTTTTAATTGTGAGACAAAACTGTCATCTCTGTCTTGTCATGGAGCACAGTTTAAACTTTTGAAAAAGAGACAAATGTTTGTTTGCAGTGTTTGAATAACGTTCCTGTCTCTCTACAACCTCCTGTGTTTCTGCGCAAATCTGTGACCCAAGCATGACAATATAAAAATAACCATATAAACATATGGTTTCTACTTTGCGGATTTTCTTATTTCGCGGGTGGCTCTGGAACGCAACCCCCGCGATGGAGGAGGGATTACTGTATATACGGTAAGTGGCTTAAAGCACTGGATGAAACAGTTGCTAATCTATCCATCCATCCATTATCCAACCCGCTATATCCTAACTACAGGGTCACAAGGGTCTACTGGAGCCAATCCCAGCTAACACAGGGTGCAAGGCAGGAAACAAACCCCGGGCAGGGCGCCAGCCCATCGCAGGGCACACACACCCACACACCAAGCACACACTAGGGACAATTTAGAATCGCCAATGCACCTAACTTGCATGTCTTTGGACTGTGGGAGGAAACCAACCACGCAGACACGGGGAGAACATGCAAACTCCACGCAGGGAGGACCCGGGAAGAGAACCCAGGTCTCCTTACTGCGAGGCAGCAGCACTACCTCTGCGCCACTGTGCCGCCCTCAGTTGCTAGTGAAAAATCGAAATTAATGGTCAATAAAACTGAAATGTTAAGCTAGTTCATTGTCAAGGATTCTTTGCAAAGTGTCAAAATTGCAATATATTCAGAATACCATAAAGAAGTCTCTTTTAAATATGTATCCACAATCTTGGATTCTGCATGGACTGTGGAGACTTCTTTATCAAGCATCACAGGAATAATGTCACATAGTGCGACTTCTGGGAGACATGCTCCCTAACAACCAACAACTGCATGTTAGAAACATTCTCACGAAATATCAGAAACTGTTCAGAAAGTGAAATGGAATCACAAAAATTACAAAATACAGTATTAATAAATACATATAACAGTAATATTTACATCCTCTCTACTTTAAAACCCCAGAAGGTACTATTTAACACCTTGTAAAAATGTATATCACAAAAAATTCTTACACTTTGCCATAACTTAAAAGTTAATCACATACACAATTCAAGTAGTATTACTTGGTAAATACAGCAAGTGTCATGGGCATGTGATGAAAGGTGATATTGTTTAAAGGAGATGGTGAACAGACAGAAGACTTGGCAGATGTGGCTGGTGTTACTTTTCCCCAGCTGGGTACTTAATATAAAGGAGTGGCAGCTGAGAACTTCCTGTCAGGGCAATATGTTCCCCCCATACACTAGGTGGCAGCACGCCTTCGGCATGATTGTCAATGTAATTGTGTTGTCATTGTTATGAGTGTTGCTGTCTTTTATATATATAATATACACACACACACACACATAAACATATATATACATATACATATACATATATATATACATATCTACATATACACATATCTACATATACATACGTATATACACATATACACATCCACATAAACATATATATACATATACAAATTTACATATCTACATATATATATATATATATATATATATATATATATATATATATATATATATATATATATATACATATATATATATATATATATATATATATATATATATATATATATATATATATATATATATACTGTATATATACATATCTACTTATTGGCTCCTGTATTTAGGATATAGCAGGTTGGATAATGGACGGATGGACATTTGTATGTATAGCCCCATTTGCCCGTTTTCGGTTTTTTTCTTTCTTCAGTAATATTTCAGCAAACCCGGAGCTTGTCAGTTCAAATCGTGGTACTGACACCACTGTGTGACCCTGAGGAAGTCACTTCACCTGCCTGTGCTGCAAAAAACAAAAGTAATGTAACAAATTGTACCTCAGATGTTGTAAATTGGTGGAATAAAGGCATAAGTAAAATAGAAAAATATGTATTATACACATAGGAACTATTCATTTATTTTCAGTTAAGTCATCTGCAGCAAACTTTTATAAATGAGGGTTTCTGATTTTTAGATAGTGCAAACTGTTTCTTCTTCATTGACGTTTTCTCTTGGAGAGCTTTATTCATTTCATTGAAAATGAAAGCAGCAGCTGCCAAAATATGTAGCTTTCTTATTAATTTTTCAACATTGTGTAAAATAAACGTATAAAGTAACATAAAAGGTTTAAATACTGGTTATCTTTTACACTAAAATATTACTAAAGAGATACAAAAAAAGTAAAATGGATATGTTCTTTTTCTTTAAGGAGATTAAATATTACTGAAGAAAGAAAAAAAAAAATTAAACAGCCAAATGGGGCTATGCATACGAACTTAAAAGGTTTAAATAAAACAGAAATATATATTTTATTTTTACTTGCTTAACTTGTGGAGGGTGTATCCTGTAGCAAAGCCCTAACTTTTTTCGTAAAAGCCCATTTCAGTAAATAAGTGTTAAGAACAGGCGTAAAGATATTGACAATAAGCTACGCAAACCCAGGAAGACATGGAATCGTTTAAATCAAGTATCATTACATCTTCCTTTCTTAAAGAGAAGTAAGGCAGTACTTATAAGCTTACATATTTATATATAGACATACATATATATATATATATATATATATATATAATAATAATAAAAGGCAAAGCCCTCACTGACTCACTCACTCACTCACTCACTCACTCACTCACTCACTGACTGACTGACTCACTCATCACTAATTCTCCAACTTCCCGTGTAGGTGGAAGGCTGAAATTTGGCAGGCTCATTCCTTACAGCTTACTTACAAAAGTTAGGCAGGTTTCATTTCGAAATTCAAAGCGTAATGGTCATAACTGGAACATATTTTTTGTCCATACACTGTAATGGAGGAGGCGGAGTCACGTATCGCGTCATCACGCCTCCTACGTAATCACGTGAACTAAAAACAAGGAAGACATTTACAGCACGAGTCACACGCGGGAACGAAGGTAAATGACGTTAATTTTTGACTGTCTTTTAATACTGTGTAAGCTTACATATTAACACATGTGCAATTAAACGTGTGCATTTACGGGGTGATTTCTCAGGCTTAAAAGCTCACCTTTTATCAAACGCGGGAAGAAAGGTAACTGACATTGTTCACTGTCTTTTAATACTGTGTAACCATACATATTAACACATGTCCAATTAAACGTGTGCATTTACGGGGTGATTTCTCAGGCTTAAAAGCTCGCCTTTTACTAAAAAGGTAAATGCAAAACTATTTTCAATCAGTTTATTGAAACGCTCCCGTTAAGGATTGGAATAACATATTCGCGAGATAAAAGAACGAAGTAGGGGGAAATGGAGGAACAGCCGCAAACAGCGAAGAGCAAAAAATTAATTAAACAATTGAGAACGGAGCGAGTTAAGCATACAAGCATGTTCATAAGGGAAACAAAGCACGGTGTAAAACGTAAGTTTAAATTAAGTTTATAGAAATGCTCCCGCTGCAGATTGCAATAACATATTCGCGAGATAAAAGTTTAATGAGAAGACACGAGGTATAAACGAACCACACGCCGTGGCGCAACGTTAGGGGCAACAGTTTCAACCATTCTATGATCTGCTTCTCGCAACTGAAAGACGGCACATGGCGGATGTTAGCCGACTTGCTGACCGCAACGTTAGGGGCTTCAACTATGGCGCTGACGCCACATCTCAGTGCCAACACTTTGCAGACTCTACTTAAAAGACACGCCCTCCTCACTGGACAGTTAAAAACACCAATCAAACTAACGATGACATCAAGTATTACCCAATCAAAAGTAGGAAAGGAGGCATCTTCATAAAATGCGTGTGGGATGATTTGCATGAGACGCTGCTTTAAAAAAAAAATGATAAAAAAAATACGGGATAAATCCCGTCCAGTATTGATTCAAAACGGGACGCGCAATTTCGTTCTCAAACGCGGCACGATTCCGTATTTTAAAGGACTGGTGGCAACCCTACAGTGCCAGGTAACCACCCATACAATCAGATTGTGATTCACACTAGGAATGCAATGAATGTAATTACCCCGATCTACATACAAGGCGAAAGTCTTGCAACATTCAAAGATGATGGTTTGGGATAAGTACACCATACAATATAAAAGAGCTTATGAAGCCTTGAACCGAAAAAAGCAAGATCTCAGAGATCGTAAAAAAAAAAATAGGAGGTAATGTCGTTTTACTCGCTGTAGATTTTAGTCAAACATTACCAGTTATTCCACGAGGGAGACCAGCAGATGAACTCGACGCGTGTTTAAAATCCATGCTTCTCCCACGCTCGGTTATATGTCGCGTGTTCTCGGGTAGGTGCACCAAAAAATGTATACATTTAAGCATGTAATGGGCAAACAAAAAATGAGGTATACCCGAAGGCACTGCAGTAGTACTTAATGTAACGTTTTTAAATTGAGGGAAAATATACTAATAACAGTTTGTTAAGGATCAGTTTTTTTGTGAAGCTGCCTTTACTCGAGTGATCACTTCGACCTGACTTGGTGGCCAAGAATAAGCGTTACCTGGTAGCTAACCACCCATACAATCAGATTGTGAATCAGACTATGAATGCCGTGAATGTAATTACACACTCACTGCACTTGCTTACGGTAATCGAACCTCGGACGTCAGCTCTAGAGGGGCTTAGCAGCGGTGAAGTATTGCTTTTAAATTTTAATTAAGAACAAAAGAAAACGTCAGAGGTTCGATTCCCGAAAGGGAGTGAAGTGAGTGTCCGGTTACCTAGCAGGTAACGCTTATGGTTGCGCAGCAAGTGACGTAACATCAGCCACGGTGCCTTCAGTTGTGAGAAGCAGATCATAGAATGATTGAAAATAGTTTTGCATTTACCTTTTTAGTAAAAGGCGAGCTTTTAAGCCTGAGAAATCACCCCGTAAATGCACACATTTAATTGCACATGTGTTAATATGTATGGTTACACAGTATTAAAAGACAGTGAAGAACGTGATTTACCTTTGTTCCCGCGTTTGATAAAAGGCGAGCTTTTAAGCCTGAGAAATCACCCCGTAAATGCACATGTTTAATTGCACGTGTTAATATGTATGCTTACACAGTATTAAAAGACACTCAAAAATTAACGTCATTTACCATCAGCCACGGTGCCTTCAGCTGTGAGAAGCAGATCATAGAATGATTGAAAATAGTTTTGCATTTACCTTTTTAGTAAAAGGCGAGCTTTTAAGCCTGAGAAATCACCCCGTAAATGCACACGTTTAATTGCACATGTGTTAATATGTATGGTTACACAGTATTAAAAGACAGTGAACAACGTCAGTTACCTTTGTTCCCGCGTTTGATAAAAGGAGAGCATTTAAGCCTGAGAAATCACCCCGTAAATGCACACGTTTAATTGTACATGTGTTAATATGTATGCTTACACAGTATTAAAAGACAGTCAAAAATTAACGTCATTTACCTTCGTTCCCGCGTTTGACTCGTGCTGTAAATCTCTTCCTTGTTTTTAGTTCACGTGATTACGTAGGAGGCGTGATGACGCGATACGTGACTCCGCCTCCTCCATTACAGTATATGGACAAAAAATATGTTCCAGTTATGACCATTACGCGTAGAATTTCGAAATGAAACCTGCCTAACTTTTGTAAGTAAGCTGTAAGGAATGAGCCTGCCAAATTTCAGCCTTCCACCTACACGGGAAGTTCGAGAATTAGTGATGAGTGAGTCAGTCAGTCAGTCAGTCAATCAGTCAGTCAGTCAGTCAGTGAGTCAGTGAGGGCTTTGCCTTTTATTAATATGTATAGATGATGATCATGATGATGGTGATACTTGCCACTAGTTTATAAAGCTTTTTTTTTGGGAGATGTCATTTTGCATTTATATTTGTATGTGTACTGCCATTTGTGTGTCTGGTCACTACAATAATACCCGGGTTGTTAGACATTTTCTTTGATGGATAGATAGATAGATAGATACTTTATTAATCCCAAGGGGAAATTTACATACTCCAGCAGCAGCATACTGATAAAGAAACAATATTAAATTGAAGAGTGATAAAAATGCAGGTAAAACAGACAATAACTTTGTATAATGTTAACGTTTATCCCCCCGGGTGGAACTGAAGAGTCGCATAGTGTGGGGGAGGAACGATCTCCTCAGTCTGTCAATGGAGCAGGACAGTGACAGCAGTCTGTCGCTGAAGCTGCTCCTCTGTCTGGAGATGATACTGTTTAGTGGATGCAGTGGATTCTCCAAGATTGACAGGAGCCTTCTTAGCGCTTGTTGCCCCACCACAGATGTCAAACTGTCCAGCTCCATGCCTACAATAGAGCCTGCCTTCCTCATCAGTTTGTACAGGCATGAGGCGTCCTTCTTCTTTATGCTGCCTTCCCAACACACCACTGCGTAGAAGAGGGCACTCGCCACAACCGTCTGATAGAACATCTGCAGCATCTTATTGCAGATGTTCAAGGACGCCAGCCTTCTAAGGAAGTATAGTCGGCTCTGTCCTTTCTTGCACAGAACATCAGTATTGGCAGTCCAGTCCAGTTTATCATCCAGCTGCAATCCCAGGTATTTATAGGTCTGCACCCTCTGCACACAGTCACCTCTAATGATCATGGGGTCCAGGAGGGGCCTGGGTCTCCTAAAATTCACCACCAGCTCCTTGGTTTTGCTGGTGTTCAGGTGTAGGTGGTTTGAGTCGCACCATTTAACAAAGTCCTTGATTAGGTCCCTATACTGTACTCCTCCTCCTGCCCACTCCTATTGCAGCCCACCATAGCAGTGTTGTCAGCAAAATTTTGCACATGGCAGGACTCCGAGTTGTATTGGAAGTCTGATGTAGATATGCTGAACAGGACCGGAGAAAGCACAGTACCCTGTGGCGCTCCTGTGTTGCTGACCACAATGTCAGACCTGCAGTTTCCGAGACGCACATACTGAGGTCTGTCTGTAAGATAGTCCACGATCCATGTCACCAGGTATGAATCTACTCCCATCTCTGTCAGCTTATCCCTAAGGAGCAGAGGTTGGATGGTGTTGAAGGTGCTAGAGAAGTCCAGAAACATAATTCTTACAGCACCACTGCCTCTGTCCAAGTGGGGGAGGGATCGGTGTAGCATGTAGATGATGGCATCCTCCGCTCCCACCTAGCTTAGCTTGAATACAAATAGACATGAAGTGCCTTTTTGATACTTCTGATTGTCTGAAACATATGTCACTAGTATTGACATTCAACATCCAGGTAGATATGTCATCATTTACAAGTTCAGCCTATTTTCAGTGATAGAAAATATTTAACTTGCATTATCTTTAACTTCATAGTCAGAAATTCTAGGATTCTGAGCTATGGAATCCGGCTAATGTGAGCATATTAATTTCAACATGATAAGATAAGGTTTTAATGGCTAAATATGAATTCTGGATCAGAATTGGTCTCATGGAATGCATGTGTTTCAGTTTTTGAGGACTTTCCAACAGAATCTCACTCACCATGTGATTGAATTGGTGGTTCTGCTGCTGCTCAGTGGAATGACTACATTCATTGAAATTAATCTTATATTGTATTTTCAGGGTTAGAAATAATTGATTTAAACAAAAATAAATCATTTTAAAATTCATTAAAAGTGTCTTTAGAAATGCAGGTACACTAGATGGTCACTTTAGTAGGCACAATCATAATAAAGAAAGTTGTTTTTTGATTTGTTCTCAGAAAGTGCAGGGATGGATTAAATAAGATGTCAATATTGCAGCAAAGTGACACTGACCCATGCTGACTTGAATGTGTGCCATAACAACAACAACAACAACATTCATTTATATAGCACATTTTCATACAAAAAGTAGCCCAAAGTGATTTACATAATGAAGAAAAGAAAAATAAAAGACAAATAAGAAATTAAAATAGGACAACATTAGTTAACATAGAAAGGAGTAAGGTCCGATGGCCAGGGTGGACAGCAAAAACAAAAAAAAACTCCAGAAGGCTGGAGAAAAAAATAAAATCTGTATGGGTTCCAGGCCACGAGACCACCCAGTCCCCTCTGGGCATTCTACCTAACATAAATGAAATAGTCCTCTTTGTAGTTCGGGTTTTCACAGAGTCACTTGATGCTGATGGTCATATAGACTTCTGGCTTTTAATCCATCCATCATTGTTGGATCATCATGGTGCTTTGGGTAGGACACCGGAAAAGGAAACAGAAGAGAGAGTAGGGGTTAGTACAGATTTTGAATGAATAGTTATTATAATGAATTGGATATACAGAGTATCAGGATTAAATTACAGTGAAGTTATGAGAAGGCCATGTTAAAATAATGTGATTTCAGTAGTTTTTTAAAGTGCTCCACTGTATTAGCCTGGCGAATTCCTACTGGCAGGCTATTCCAGATTTTAGGTGCATAACAGCAGAAGGCTGCCTCACCACTTCTTTTAAGTTTTGCTCTTGGAATTCTAAGGAGACACTCAGTTGAGGATCTGAGGTTACGATTTGGAATATAAGGTGTCAGACATTCCGATATATAAGACGGGGCGAGATTATTTAAAGCTTTATAAACCATAAGCAGAATTTTAAAGTCAATTCTGAAAGACACAGGTAACCAGTGTAGTGACATCAAAACTGGAGAAATGTGTTCGGATTTTCTTTTCCTGGTAAGGATTCTAGCAGCTGCATTCTGCACTAATTGCAAACGATTGATGTCTTTTTTGGGTAGTCCTGAGAGGAGTGCGTTACAGTAATCTAGCCGACTGAAAACAAACGCATGAACTAATTTCTCTGCATCTTTCGATGATATAAGAGGTCTAACTTTTGCTATGTTTCTTAAGTGAAAAAATGCTGTCCTAGTGATCTGATTAATATGCGATTTAAAATTCAGATTACAATCAACGGTTACCCCTAAGCTTTTTACCTCCGATTTGACTTTTAATCCTAATGCATCCAGTTTATTTCTAATAGCTTCATTGTATCCATTATTGCCAATCACTAAGATTTCAGTTTTTTCTTTATTTAATTTGAGAAAGTTACTATTCATCCATTCTGAGATACAGGTTAGACATTGTGTTAGCGAATCAAGAGATTTGGGGTCATCAGGTGCTATTGATACATACAGCTGTGTGTCATCAGCATAGCTGTGGTAGTTCACGTTATGTCCCGAGATAATCTGACCTAATGGAAGCATGTAGATTGAGAAGAGCAGCGGACCCAGGATAGAGCCTTGTGGAACACCATATAGAATATCATGTGTCTTTGAGTTATAATTACCACAACTAACAAAGAATTTTCTCCCTGCCAGGTAGGATTCAAACCAATTTAAGACACTGCCAGAGAGGCCCACCCATTGACTAAGGCGATTCTTAAGAATATTATGATCAATGGTGTCAAATGCGGCACTCAGATCTAAGAGGATGAGAACAGATAAATGGCCTCTGTCTGCATTTACCTGCAAGTCATTTACTACTTTAACGAGTGCAGTTTCTGTGTTGTGATTTGTTCTAAAACCTGACTGAAATTTATCAAGAATAGCATGTTTATTGAGGTGCTCATTTAACTGTATAATGACTGCCTTCTCTAGAATTTTACTTAAGAAAGGCAGGTTAGAGATGGGTCTATAATTTTCAAGAGCAGAGGGGTCGAGATTATTTTTCTTAAGTAGGGGTTTAACTACCGCAGTCTTAGAAGTTACAGATCAGCCAGTGATACTACTTTATTCCAAAAGCTCATTTTTACATGTCAGCTAAAATGAGAAATGTTGACTGGC
Organism: Erpetoichthys calabaricus; assembly: GCF_900747795.2. NCBI lineage: Eukaryota > Metazoa > Chordata > Cladistia > Polypteriformes > Polypteridae > Erpetoichthys > Erpetoichthys calabaricus. Next base: position 83,120,362 of record NC_041397.2, on the reverse strand, counting down.
GAAGCCACTGCATTGTTGAATTCCCTACCTTCTTCCTGGAAGAACTCCACACCTTATTTGTATTACTGGTAGTGTTAAAAAGCCCTTTTGCATCTGACATGCTTTTGTAATGATGGGGTGTCCCTGTAACTATGCTGAGATACTGTGTGATATTTAAATGCTGCTCTAAAATGAATACCATCATCGTGTTTCAAAACACTAGCAACACTACATTTTAATTTATTTAGAAAGCAAATTAATTAAATTACTGCATGGCTCTGATTGGTACCCTGTGGATACAGAAATTACATTTCAAAGAAATTGTTTATTTACTGGGTTTTTGGGTGGGACAGCACTTGGATATTATACTCTCTGCTTGGAAGTAATTTATTTATTATCCCTATGTCCTTGTGAGTATCTGCCCAGGTAATCTGGATTTCTCCACCATTCCAAAAACACACAGGATAATTAAAACATTATGGTCCATTAAGGATGGATGAGTACAAAACTATGTAAAGACTGGTTACTGTTCTGTGTGCAAATCTGCTGGTGCAGTGTTTAGTTCCTCACCACCCTATAAAGGGACCCCTGTTCAGAAAATAACTAAATGAATTCTCATTTGCATTACTTTTTTTTTTTTAGTTTTGAATGAAAATTTGATCTGATTTTTGTGGAATTAAATAAATTGTGCACATTACTGTTTATACATTGAAAGACCTTAGAGCATCATTTTAAAAATTACTGCTTAAATAAAGTGTTTTTTTACTTAGTCTTAATAAAAAAAATCTTAGGATATACTTTTTATTTGACAGAAAAACATTTTTTATTTTACATGACAAATACAATCATTTATGAGCTATGAAAACTGGTAAAACATCTCTGAATGGCAACAACTTATTTGTGTCATCACTAGCTGGAATGTATCCCCTCAGGTTAGAAAGGAAATATGACAGGAAAAGAGCTGAACAGGTAGAGAGAGTGATAGACAAGACGATACACAGTGATTAAATAAAGGCATGTTTTGTGTCTATGTAAGGAGTTATATCAGTTGTGGCCTACAGTAATAACTAACACATGTGGATTAGGAAAAAAGCATGGATTCAGCCATCTCATTCAAAGTGTCAGTCATGTCATATTTCTTGATTAAATTGTAAGTTTCAGAAAGACACAGATTTAGTTAGAGTGTTGACAGATATCTACTAATCATAAAAAACTACATCCCTGTCATTAGTTTCTATTTTATAATGTGTACTTGTTACATTTTTGTGGATTTGAATGAACATCCAACTGTCCCTAAAGACTGAAAAAACCTAACAAGAATACATTTTAGCACTAAAAATGTGAACTGGAAATATTTTCAAAAATGTATAATAAATGCTGATGTTATCATTTTATATCATCTTGCCAGTTTTACTTTATACAGCAAAAGTCATAATGAGCCCTAGAACATCATGGTCAGTAATAACAGTAATAACAGGTGAAGACCTGGTCCAGCTTACTGCAATCTCTTTCCTAGACATTACACAATATCGTGCGCACTGTACACTCTAAAATCCACAACTAAAAGTACATAGAAGCAGATTAAATAGCTTTGATTACAAAGGTTTCCAATATTTCTTGCTTCACTTTCTATGGGCCTAACTACTCGCTTGACAATGAAGCAGTGGCAGAATGGCAGGATACAAAGAAGAAAAACAGAATTAAGAATGCTGGTAGTCTATAACAATGGCTAATGTGGCTGGAGAATAAGATTTCAATGTCTTTTTAAAACGAGAAACTAACAGAACATATTTCACAGAAACAGAGAATGGTGTATTAAGAAAGTTCAACAAAAAAGATTTACTGAGAATTTTACAGAGAAGGACACATAGTCTAGATGCAGTATACAATGCGTTCATCAAATAGATGTCAATGTGGATTTGCATGTGCAGTACTAAATAATATCCAAAAGTGATACAGTCAGATTAATCAAAATTCATCACACATTCAACAATTGTATGAGTACAATAAGGATCCATATGGTTGAGAAATTGGTTGAAGCAGTGAAAGGATCTGATGGTTCTATAACAATGCATTACTAAATACTAATAGCAATAGTGATGAATGATTCATAAATGATTCACTCTTTTTGAATGACTCTTTTCACTGAAACATATGAACCAATTCATGAGCATGAATGAATCAATTCAGTGGAGCTCAACAGGAGTTCATGCGTGTCCTGTGTGATGTCGTCAGCACCTTTCATTTCACATTTTCTAGACGTTTAAAGCACATACACAGAACTGCCTGAATCATGAGTCTAGACTCATCAGTGTAACGATTCTCATTGGTTTGATACATGAATGAGTCACTACCTGAGCCTCTTGATTACGTTTCTAGTTCATTTGATTCACTATTCAAACATCAGTCTAACAATTATTGCTCATTTCATTTATTATTGAATCATTACGAGTTGCACAATTCTCATTTATTTGATTTTGTAACAAAATGTCTTATATTGATTATATATCTTAAATGTGTTACAATGCTTTGTATATGGAAAATGGAATATATATATATATATATATATATATATATATATATAATCATGTACATATCATTAAATTAAAGACTTACGATGTAATCAGAGGGGACCTCAGTCCGGACTTCTCATATACAGCAAACTCTAAATGATTCAAACTAATCAAATAAATTGATTCGCTTAAAATGGGTAGTTTTAAAGAGTTAAACCAGTAAAGTGGATTGAAATGCCCATATCTAAAAAGTAGCTTGAATACATAGCTTGAATACATGTATACATGCATGCACTATAAATATAGGGCATTGCTAATTACTAAATGATAAATGATATGGTGGTGACCTTGTTCACTGAATATTTTCCAGGAAATTCACTGGATGGTAGGCTTAGAGAAACACTTTTTTTCCCCAAGGCCAGCGTGACATAAGAGAGCTGTAATAGCAATGAGCAGAACTTTCATGCATGCATACTGTAAGGTAGTTGCCCGAGCTGCTTCATTCATGTGTGATGTCAAGGCCTGATCAGTACTGGATTTGCATTCCGCATGCATATTACAAGAAAAGTGCAGTATTTTCATTTGAGAGGTATATTAGCATAATCAGTGCTCACTCACTCACTCATTAACTGCAATGCCGTGCAGCATGGCTAATTTCATATTCTGGCTAAATGTATTATCCATGTGCCACAGTTACGAGTCAAAACATGCCTTAAAGGAGTGCAAAAGCATCTGCATAGAGAGATAGGAAATAAAAAAAATGTTTCAGCTGCACCTTGACTTGCAACTTTAAACAATAGAACCAGCCAATCTCATGCTGCCATTTTGTGGCATTGCCAATGTGTGCCCCAAGATTGGAACTCTCTGAGCGCAATGATAACTATGTGTAAATATATTATATATATATACTGTCACAAACAGGTTTGGGGCAGCCACCCATATATTATTTCCTGGATGCAGAATTGAATAAAGTGATAGCACTGATGTGCACAAATCAAAGTCCAAAACAGAACTGAGGGGATAGGGGAAAGGTGGCAGCTTTTAAAGGCCAGTATAGGTAGTGACCTCAAAGGCCCAGAACCAGAAGGGTCTTCATCCATAGGCTCGGACCAGGAAGTGACATTAAAGGGGTTGGAACCAGAATTGACGTCATCAGGGCCAGGCGGAATTTCCCTTGATCGGTCTGTAGAAAAGGCAGAAAAAGAATCAGTGCACTCTGCCACATCCTGGTCTGGCTCAGAATTACCCTCATTCAAGCCCTTTAGCTGTCTCCCATGCGCATGTGTGTGAAAATACTCACTTTTTTATTAACCATTTTTGGCTTGTGGCCATTTGTTGTATTTTGTTTGTGGTTATCGTTCCATATGCATCTTTTGTTCTTTGTGTCCACTGTTGTTAGAACTCAGATCAAGTTTGTGGACTCAATAATTGACCTAGCTTAGTTGGTAGATGCTTCTCTAACCCTCTGTAACACTTAAGAGACCACTGAACCAATATAATCCACTCAAAACTATTTCATTTTCTTCCTCCCCACTAATTTCGGTGCATTTAACAGAGTTAAGCAAAGTTCAAGAAGATTTCAGCGATTCCGTCAAACTCACAGTGAAGCAAACTTGGCAGGGCTCGCTCTTCACTATTCAAGATGTTATTTCTAAATGTTTCTTTAATGCATGATGAATGCAATATATGTGGAATATCCATAACTATTGTAATTAGGAAATTCAATTCACTTACTAAACATACAATGCAAGCTCAAAATGAAATGAAAATTGTCAGCAATGCACTTTTCTCCATATCTGTTTGGTGAATTAAGAAACCCCACCCTAAAGGACAAGGAGAAAAAGAATAGACAAGGCAATGACAGTACTGAAATGAACCAGACAAAGCTTGATTCAGGCAGAATTCCTTATCACGAAGGAAGTCAAGGGAATGAATGCTGTAACAATGCCCAAAGCAAAACCCAAACTTAAAAAAAACTAAGCCTGAAGATTTGTAGCTGCCTTGTAATACTTTTTGTATATAACTAGAATATCCTGAAAATTTTACTTATCAGGGGTTTTCAAAAACGTGGAGGAGAAATGATGCCCATTGCCTCTCTCAAACAGATATATGCAGAGGATGTAAAACACCATCACACGCAAAGATCAGTGCCACACCATAACTACAGTAAAGCATCCATAGCTGCTTAGACAAATCATAAAATGACGATGACTGTGATAAAAAATATTTGTAAAGAAATTCCCAGTAGCTCAAATGAACGGAATCATGATAACTAATGGATGATTACTGCAAAAGATTGTTTGACAATTACAAAAGCTTCAAAAGCTTTATTTGTTCCTGCTTGCATCTTTTACTTAAAGTAAAATTGAACAGTTGATCGCTGCTCTGCAAGGATATGTTGCTTTTATTATTAACGTTAGTTGTTAGTGTCATTATCTGACCCTTTTTTAGAGTGCAAGTTAAAAAGAAAAATCCTTTTCCTCAACATTTAGGCGGCACCACAGTTCACTTGAGTTGACAACATCCCCTTTTGTCTTTTTGTTGTGCTGGGTTTGATCCCAAATTTTAGCATTTGTTTCTTAACTGGTTGAACCCTAAAGTTGGTAAATAGTTCGATTAGCCCAATTGTCACAAATCAGTTGGCACACAAAATGAAAGAAACAAATGTTGGTATCAAAAACACCCTGCTGGCTTAACAAGATTGTAATATTGACAATTAAATGAAATAAAAATGAAAAAAGCATTTGGTCCTAACATCATTAACAGATGCTTAATACCAACATGAAACACTGAAGAAGGATCACGGGCCTCGCATATAACGCTGTTTGTGGAATTCATACTAAAACATGGCATATGGACCAAAGCGCAAAAAACGCACAAAAAATCCAGATGCATAAATCTGTGCGTTCACCAACTTGCACGTTCTTCCACTCCATAAATCCCAGTCAGCGTAAAAAGTAACACACAAGCACGCGCCTGCTGCCACTCTCCAAACTCCTCCCAGAGTTACGCGTCTTTGAATATGCAAACCAATATAAATAGCCCTTAAGCTCAGCGTTCTGTGAAAAGGCAATGGCAAAAGCACGGGAGGAAATAGAAGAATTTCAGCGAATACCAAGTGGAGGCAAGGAAAAACATACTATTTGTTGTACTGTTGGTTTAAACAGTGGTATAAACAACAAAAGGAAGTTGATCGAGTGACATGGAGTGTCGGAGAAACTCAAAAGCTCACGTTCACAAAGTCGCACAGTGTCCGAAATAAAAAAGAAGTTGTCAGATATCAAAGTCGCCATGAAAAGGCAAGGCGTAGCCCACCGTCTGAGTGTCATATAAAAGCTTATTAGGGTACAGAGAAATTTTTAAAAAAAATTGAGACACAGTGGGGAAAAAAGCTCGAAATGTCAACTTTAATTTTAAAATTTCCACTTTAATCATATAGTTTATTTTGTCATTAAAGTAGAACATCATAAACTTCATCTTAAAATCGTTTAATTTACTAGTTTCTCAAATCCCATCGTAACTAAAGTAGCATGTTACTTTGTTTTGTATGTGTTCTTCTATGTGCTCTATATGTGTGAATCACTATGTGCTTCTTAAACGGGCTTTCTTTTCCTCCGACAGGACACAGAATCCATTACATTCATGATATTACAGCTCTCTGAATAATTTAAATACTGAGATGTATACTTGATATCATTTTCATGATGATAAGAATTAAAGCATGTATTAAACATGGGAACACGGTGGCGCAGTGATTGTTCAAGACTTATGTAAGATGCTTGCTGCGTGACCTTCAATGAAATAATTTATTGCAGCAGTACTGTCTCTTTCAAACGTACTAACCCCCAATTCCTGTCCTTCCTTTTCTTTCTCCAAATACCCAATCTCCACACAATCAGCTCTGTAATAGACGTTAAGCCATCTGTAAAGCTGAGAACGCCAATTCTTCAAAACTTTTAAGGAACATTGAAATATCTTCGTAGTACATGTTTAATTATTCTGTCCATCTATCCTTCCAGTGTCGCGCCACCACCAGCAAGAATACAGTGCAAGGCAGGAACAATTCGTGAGCTGCGTCACCTTTTCCTCACATGTTTAATTATTAACAATATAGATTATTTAAATGAAATTAAAGTTTTATCTGTATAATATAATAAACATATTTTGCTGCATTTCAGATTAAAAATGATATCGTCATCATATGTAAATACGCGCTTTATAAAGTGGCTCAGGTTGTGCAATATTATGTATAACTGTATTGCAAGTTTACAGTGAGGTAATTGTACTTATAAGTACAAACAGTTCTACAAGGAGCATTTGATGGAAGGATTGATTGCATTAATAGTTCTTGTGATGAAACTGTTTCTGGACCGCGAGGTCAGTACAGGAAAGGCTTTGAAGCGTTTGTCGCATGAGAGCAGTTCAAATAGGCAGCATGGCTGAGGCAGCGTGTGCTAGATGCTGTATACTGATAATTCTCTTTCCGATCAGCTGCTGTAGAGCTGTGATTCCACACTCAGATACAGTGATATAAATACTCCGAGTGGTGCAGTGAGAGTAATATGGAAAAAGATGATCCACTGTGGCAACCCCTAATGGGAGCAGCTGGAAGAAGAAGAAGAAGGTGCAGTGAGAGTAACAACGCTAAAGCAGCTATGGTATTTGGAATAGTTTGGCCATTCCATGGACCATTATATTGTTACAGGTTAATTACAATCAGGCTCCTTAAACTAATAAACAATATGCCGTTAATTTCAGTGTATATGATAAAGCAGCATCAGGGATGTGGATCTAAAAAGGAAAGGGAAACCACACTGGAACAAAAGCACTGCTTTGACGCTGGGTGCCGCCAGTTTGCAAAACCGAGCGGAGAACTTGCGTACACCAGGGTTAGAGCTACCGTGAAAATGTGCGTGGCTTTATGGCAAGTTTAGGTTTCATACATTGTTGTTTGAACATGGAAACGGAAGTACGCAACATTTTTTGTGTGTAAGCACAGTTTATACATGAGGTCCCAGGAGTCTTTACAACAGAGTCAGAAAGGGTGCTGTGTGAACAGAATTGAGTGCCTACCTAACCAGCTAGCTCTTAGTGAGCACAAAATAGGCAATACTGGCAATTGAAAAGAATAACATATGGAAAAAATATTTTTCTTCCTTTTACAAAAGATTAATTAGTTTAGTTTATGGTATCTTATCTGAAGATCTTTGCAAGCTATTAGATTTAGCATCCTGATAAGAAGCCTAAATGAATTCATGATGGTGTTTCCACCATTTGAGACAATCCCAACACATTTTAACTTTTAAAAAGTATTAATTGTTTAATATTTTTCTACTCTAAGTTGCTATTTTTTGTGGACTGAATGATCCAGCTGTTGCACACTATTCTGTCCATTGCCCTACACTGTTTAAGGAAGAATGCTATTTTCCTTTTAATCTACAGTATACATTTTGTCACTGTACTCCTTGTCAAAATACAATTTTGGATTTCAAATAGGAAGCAATTATAATTATTACATTTTAATGCATGATGAACTAAATTATGTATTAAACATTACCTTTGCCTTGGATCACTAGTGAATAGATACACAAGTGTGATATGCATTACAGATTGATAGCATTTTTTCTTTTTATAGTTGTATGTCATATTGATATACAGTACATCATGGGAGAACACCTGTTAACATGTCTGCAGTTTAAACAGTTTGTTAAACCTTCAGGAATTTGATTACTTTTAAAGTATAACTTGGAAATTAATAGTCCAAATCTGTTCCTGTGTTTTTCAATCCAAGAAGAGGTTAAAATACAATATGTAGAATTGCTCCATTGCAAAGTTTCATGAATTGCTCCAGATCACAGAGTGAGTTGGAGGCAAGAATTAAACCATCAGCCTTGTGGTTTAAAGTCCAATGCCTTTAGAACTATGACATACTTCCTACGAAACTAAAAAGCATGTGAATGCTTAATCATATTAGATCTTTATCCTCTGCAACTTTATTCTGTAGCTCTAAAAACCCATTTCTACTATTAAACTAAAATGAGATTTCACAGTAAGGCATCATATGTAATATTTTTATCCCCTTTGAGGGTTTTAATGTGAGAAGGTCACCCTTAATAATTTGAAGGAAACCCAGTGAGGTTCATAAGCCTATGAGGTACTAGCACATTGCAGGTTCCATCAGGTGTTTAATATTTAAAATAATCATATAAGGCTGCCTAAGGGAAATTGGCATTCAAAAAGCAGCATAAAGGACAAACTGTTGCAGTAATATGAACCCAGATTTATAATATACAGTCATAGGAAGCCACAGCCTACCTAAGCACTGTCTAGTGTAAAGCAGATGTCATACATGGTTAGGGTGCCATTTTTGGACAAATTAGAGTAGCATGCTATTGGAATATGGGAGGAAACTGGCCTTGGGGATAGGACTGTGACAGTCTTAAAAAGATACGGACCCTGTCTGCCTAATTTATATGACATAACTTCATATGTGCGGGTATATTGGGAAATATACACATTATAATAAATAATGCTGGTTTATACGGTATATTTTTGCAGAATTGTCCCCATTCATGTAAGAGACCTCCAAAATTTCCTATTATTCTTGTATTAGATTTGTTAACCTTAGCTTTATAAAACATTTTTGAAATTGTTGGTCGAATTAGAAGCTCAGTTACAAATTCTGAATTTGACTTTTTTTTACATTTTACACACAGTTTTCTGTTTTCAATAGTTTTTTCATTTATTTTCTTTTTACTATTAAGAAAATCTCTGTTATTTGTAATTATTCTGTGAATCCAACATAGGATAGTCATTTTTAATTATGACTTACAGCACCTATTAAATTAATTCCACACAGACATTTCTAGTTAATATAGTTCACTCTGATTATGCAGAGTGGCAATGTGTGGTATGTTGATTAACACATGCAAGTTAAGAATTTTATTGCATTCTCTACATGTGACAATAAGGAGGAGGAGGAGGTTAGGAGCACGCGCTGATACAACACATTGCCGCACCCACCACATGACGAACCAACTCTGGATCCCATATTGGGACCCAAGTGTAGCCATGCAGTGGGTGACACCTCAGCACCACACAAGTTCAGATGGAACAGTGTGACAATAAGGAGCCTAGAAACCTTTAAACAAACATGTTCAACTTCTGGGTGCAGTGTGGCATAGTGAAGGCTTTAAACTTTAAACCCTGAGGTTGTGTGCCCAGATCCTGTTACTGACATTGTGTGATCATCAGGAATTCATTTCACCTGCCTGTGGTCCTATTGGGAAAACAAAAGAAACACAATTAGTTGAATCTCCAATGTTGTAAGTCATTTTGGATAAAGGCACCAGTGAAATAAATATATGTATATCAAAATGTAAGGGAGACAACAGCCCATCTAGTCATGGAAAACTAAAGTACATCACTCTGTCTTGAAGGGGAATTGGTTGTGGCAGGCTAAAGTACACTGCTGTCTCTTCAAGGGGGTTGCCTGTAACTACAATGCTGTGTGAGGATCATCACTCCACTTTACATACCTACTTCAAAACAGCTTGTTGTGCCCCGGTGTCTGTGAAGTGAATGAAAGTTCCTTGAGCTATTAGGCGGCAGTTAATACCACTATGCCCCTCCAGACGTTTAGAATTTTCACCTATTAGAAAATGGTCCCTAGCTAACAAGAAGTTACCAGGGTAAAAAGAACCCCCTGGATGATGTTATAGTAAATAGTAAATTCTTCCAATAAATCTCAAGAAGACAGAGCGTGATACAGAGAGAGAGAGAGAGAGAGAGAGACAAAAGCTGCCAAAGACGCAGCAACTTGAAAAGCGAGGGCAAGGAGGCAGGATAGCTATTTTCAGGTCTCTCCAAAGATACTTGGTTGGGTCCAAGTCCTGGCTTTAGCTGGGCAGCTCAAGGACATTCCCAGAGTTGTCCCTGAGCCACTCCTGTGTTGTCTTTACTTTGGGCTTAGGGTCATTGTCCTGTTGGAAGGTGAAATTTTGTCCCAGCCTGAGGTCCAAAGTGCTCTGGAGCATGTTTTCTCTGTATTTTGCTTAATTCAACTTTCCTCAACCCTGTCTAGTCTCCCAGTCTCTGACACTGAAAAACAACCCCACAGCAAGATGCTGCCACCACCAGGCCTGTTGGAATGGTATCACTCAGTGATGCCTCGTTTTCTCTGGACATGGCCGTAATCTTAGTTTCATCAGACCAGTGAATTGTGATTCTTCAGGTGCCTTTTGGCAAACTCTAAACAGGCTTCCATGTGTCTTTTACTGAAGAGAGGCTTCTATCTGGCCACTCTGACATAAATCCAGATCGGTGGAGTGTTGCAGTAATGTTTGTCTTTCAGAAAGTTTCTCCCATCTCCACACCTGATCTGGAGATCAGGTTCTTGGTTGCCTTTCTTACCATAGCCCTTCTTCCCTGTTTACTTAATTTGGCCAGGTAGCCAGCTCTAGGAAGAATCATAATTGTTTAAGACTTATTCCATTTAAAAATTAAGAAGGCCACTGTGCATTTTCATAGCCTTCCCCAGATTTGTATCTCACCAGAATCCTGCCTCTAAACTCTGGAGGTAAATCCTTCTACATCATGGTTTGGTTTTTTGACCTTGATACACATTTTCAACTGTGGTACCTTACATTAAGCTTTTTTTAAACATTTTTGTTACATTGGTCATATCAGTGCCATGGGGATGCCACAAGATAGTTGCTGAGCACCCACCCATATGACTGTCATTTTACAAAATACCTGCTACAGGTTCTTGGGTTTCAGTCAGCCAATTGGTTATGTAGGGTGATAAAATTTATTGCGCATTTGTGCATGTTTCGCACATTTCATTACTCATTTATTTAGCCCTTTCTTTTATGTCTTTGATTTTTAAAAGAGCCCGATTTTTAAAATTTTGACTAGTTTTCATCCACCTTTTTCTACATAGATAGATAAATGCTTTTAATTATTTTTCAAAATGCGGCACTGTGGTATGGTTATATTTTTTTGTTCTCGTTATGTTACTTAGAGAATTTGTAATTCTTAATTGATTGGCTTTTAATCAAAATCCAGAGATAATGCTGTGCTAGCTCACAATGAAAGAGGCAATTTACTTTTCACTGAATTTTAACAGCTGAGTAACAAGATTTAATGTATCCTATAAACTTAAGATTAGTTACAAACCACCCGTAAAAGAATATTACACTTTTAGGATCCATTGCACAGATGTGTTAACTCATTTGTATAAAAGTGGATGGGGTTTATTAAATTAGCCAATAAGTACTGGCTTCCTGAGTTATGGTTCATATTGGTGTTGTTAGGCAAATGGTGTGATGCATTATTGAAACAACTCTGTGTTAAGCTTTGGTGTAAATTTGTAGAAGACAGCTGGTTCATTGCTTCCAGCAAATGTGTAGCAACTGCAGCTGCAGGGTTCTGGTTCCCAGAAGAAGAGCAACAATGCTTAGCAAGTGCCAGAAATGCCTATCAAAACTGATTAGGACTCCAAAACCTTGAATGCTAGTGTCCAAATCAGTTAATGCGTATACAATAAGTAGTGACTGAAAGGAGCAGCTGACTACACGTGTTATTCTATAAACTGAACGTTCACACATGTAGAGGCAAGCAGTGCGGCTTTCTAGTTGGGGTGGTGGACAGTAAACTATGAGATTGGGGGTTCAACTCCTGACACTGTGACCTTACCAATAGCCCTGCCTGTGCTCTAATTGTAAAAAAATGCATGGTAATAATTGTAATATATTCTGATGATGAACACTGCGCTTGGTTAAGTCATTAACAAAATAAACAACAATAATATTTATATAAAAAAATCCTTACAATAATATATCCGTCCATCAATTATTGAACCCCCTATTATCCAGTTCAGCATCATCAGCCAGAAAGCAGGAACAGCCTGGATGAGGCACTAGTCTACCACAAGAGACATACACAAGACTTTTATATGACCAGTTTATGATTATTGATTAGACTGACAAGCACATCTTTACATAAAATGAAAGAAAAACTGTAGTACTCAACAGCGGCATTTGGGAGTGGCAAGTGGGGTGATGCCCCAGGTCCCACGCCTATGGGGGCCCCACTTTTGAGGTCCACATGTCCCATTCCAGCGGATTTGTCAAGTTATATTCTCCAGTATATACTGTGTATGTATATATATATATATATATATATATATATATAATATATATTTGAGATGCTTCTAAGAGGAACCCTTTTAAAATCCCTCTTCAAGGTCAAATTCCATACATGTACATCTTTGAAAACATTCCATAGTCCGAACACTAATGTACAAAAACATGTATCGCTAATGATAACCAGCTGACATGACATCAACATGAGTTATGACTGTGATATCCTGCATATCGAGTATACTTGCAATTTGGGAATTTTTCTAGAAGAGGCCCTGTTAATTTCCGCATGAATTATGAATTGCACTTTTTAAATAGATTATATTGTTATATTTTGATAAAGTCCGTGTGTTATCTTGCAAAAATTTAGCTGAATACCATAATGAGAAAATCCGGTGTATGTTAACATTATTTTTATTAAATTCGCACTCAAGTTTATACAGTCCACACATCCCGGTAATAGCATTAGACATAACTGGGCCTACGTGGGGTTGGTCAGCCCTAGGCCCCGCACACCCCTCTGGTAGTACTAAAATAAAGTTTGCATTTTTCATTTTCACATTTTAATGTGAACTGGAATGCATTATTTTAACGTCTGACTTGGGATTTAGTTTGGAAATAATTTAACAAAAAAAAGAGAAAAAGAAAAAAAAAACTTGTGAATTATTAAGTATGTGTCACATAAACTCACACTGTCCTGGGTCACGTTAATTTTCTTTTGAAAGAAATTCACTTTAGGTGTCTACACTTAGCTTAATAATCAACATCCTTGTCTTGACTGCTATGAGTGTGAAACATCTCCCATTAGTAAGAAATGATAAATATGTTTTGAAGAACGCATTTTCAGAATTCCAGAACTGGAAGGTAAATGTTGCTGTGAAAACTGGGACAATACAAATGATTATTGGACTGAAAAACACAGAAACAAATTTGGACCATTCATTTCCAAAGCTATACTTTAAAAGTAGTCAAATTCATGAAGATATAAACTACTGACATGAAATGATTCCATATGACATACAACTATAAAAACTTAAATGTAAAGTCTAATGGATATAAAGTAGTTACTAAGAGGATGCATGCTTCCATACAATCACAACTAAACTAAAGAGAGCATGATGGGGCATAGCAGAGCGCTACAGCTGACACAGGATGTGTATTGTTAGTGGGCTTGGAAGAAAGCTGAAAAGGAAATACATGTCAGAAGAAACAGAAAACTTGTATGTTAAATTAAAGTAAACCTAATTTTTGACAAAGGAATCGGGCAACACACTAATCACAAACTAAAAATTGTTAATCAATCTGTGTTCCAAGAATAGAGAAAATAAAAGAATCCAGGAAAATCAATTAAACTAAAGAATCAGAGAAGACACCAGAGCCCTTACAAAATATGACAGAAAGCTAAATAAAAATAAAGATTAACCCAGCTTTAATGCAACATTAGCACTCTTACTACAGGGAGTGCTTGCATCTTGTTGGCCTCATCCCAAAGCAACAACGCAAAATGTGTGAGTCCGCAGCATGTAAATGGAGGAGCCAGAACAGCATGTCAAAAATGCATGCAGTCTGTTGCGGAGTGAAGAATTACATCTTTAATTTAAATAAGTAAGCATTATTACAAGTAATACATAAAATTAACATTAAGTAAATGAGTAAAATGTATTTGATTAATTTCATTATAAAATGTATGTTGTCATGAAAAAATAAACAGGCACAGAAAGTCAAAAAGGTTTGTCATGGTTGTCTTTCATTTCTTCTGTCAAGAAAATTGCCCACAGACAGATCGCATTGTGTGTTTCTTGTTTATGTCCTGGTCAGTATTGATGCCAGGGTGACTGAATGGTGCAGCTAAGTGCTTGAAGGGCTGGAGGAGGAGGTGCAGCTTGGATGACATCATGGCTTGTCTGGCTGGTTGAGGTCTTCCTGACTGAGAGCAGAAGTGATGTTAGGGGGCTATGTAGCCCTAAATTCCTTACCAGTTTACAAACTCTACAAAATATAAATTATACAGTAGTTGCACTTGTCACGATATATGTATGTTTATTTATAATGAAAATTATTACACTATTTTATTGTTATAAAACAAGTGTTCTGTTTTTGTAGAGATTGAAAGAGTTTTTTTCATAGCAGTAATCTTGATGATGATATAAACTACAATTCCGTCCTTTAACCCCAGTTTCAGCATTTTTTTTACCAGTTTGAATAAAAAGCTAAACAAAATACCAGTACTAACACCCCTCCCCAAGCCTGTGAAAAAGCATTTAAAAAATAAAAAGTGAAAGCTTTATTGGAATCCGTGCAGCCTCGAGTGCGACAGTCAGATTTGTTGCTTACACCTGCTCATTACAGAGTGAAAAGCAGAAGAGAGGTGAGAGATAGACTGAAAGACAAAGATATGTGCATTGCTGACCACCAACCATCAAATGACCCACCATCTAAATAAGATGACTTATTTTATTTTATGATGTTTTATTTTATCTCTGGCTTATGGTTTGTGGCCCATTGACTTTTATAAAATAATCTCTCATTTTACAAACTCTGAAACCAAATTCAAATGAAGACTTTTCAGAAGGCCACCTGTGCTTCACATCTCCATTTTAATCTAACGGTGGCTTTTAGTGCATTCAAACTAAAATGTGAAGCTTGTGTTTAAATTCACTGAAAAAGTATTCACATACAAGGATGTGGATACAGAGCTCGCATTTTATTGTTATACAACATTGAATCACAGTGGATTTACTTTGGGTTTTTGACACTAATCGACAGAAAAATAGTCCACCCAAACCTATTATATTTTTATATTTACTTATCTAATGTAAGTTATTTTTTTGTTTGTGTTTTCATGGAGAAATTACATATTGAAAATTCAAAACTCGATTGAACCCTATGGTGACTGATTCTGGACAATAGCAAACAATAGTGCAAAATGTCCATGAAAAAAGAAACAAAATTCTCACGTAACTCGTGTCAAATAGTTCACATGTCTGTTATCCATTCTTGTAGTCAAAATGTGCAAAATATGAGCATGAATTGCTAAAATATGAGTATCTTTTTAGTGATTTTCACATTATGCAATTGCTAAATTACCTGCAAAATTAATTTTAGCATCAGTTTCATAAAACTGTGTACAAACCGAAATGTAGCTGTTTCACTCATCAAAGCTTCTGGATGTTCAGGGGCCACGCTACTGACTCTAGAAATACTTAGACAAATTAACCAGGATGTAGTCTCAGACAGGAAGATGAAGGCTTATTCTGATTGAAAATTCATACAATGTGGATTCGGATTGAAGGACTTGGCATGTATCATATTACTGTCATGTAGACAGGTGAGCAGCTACCCTACCCATCAAACAGTCTGTTTAGCTAGGACCAGAAAGAATGTTAGGTGTATTTCTTTATTACATTATTGTTTTCTTTGTTCCCTTTGGTCTCCATTACCCTATACCCTTTTCTTTATTATTATTTTTATTAATAAATATCCTTTTATATTTATTTTTTGGCTTTTGTGTAGGTGTAGCTCAAGAGCACTCCTACTGGTCATAAGGTGATTGCTATATTTTATTTTTGTTCTTTATTTCACCTTAGTTAATTTTCGCATACCCCTTGGGGTCAGAGTGCAGGGTCAGCCATTGTACAGCACCGCTGGAGCAATTACAGGTTAAGGGTCTTGCTTAAGGGCCCAGCAGAGTAGGATCTCTTTTGGCAGTGACAGGGATTCGAACCGGCAACCTTCTGGATACCAGCACAGATCCTTAGCCTCACAGCCACCACTCTGCCCATTTTGTTATTATATAATAGTAAAGTAATTTGGGAGAGACATCATATATATGTAGCTAGATATTTAAAGTAAATTAACTGTTGCCAAACATAAATACAACAGAAAAATGGGTTGAGGTACTACAGTAATATGAAGAATGGAAACATCATCATTGACAAGGAGAAATATCTCCAGTTTAATAGTTTTTGGGGGCAAAAGTAATGTGTTGGTTAATTGTAACACAGTGGAGGACAGCAGATCTCTATAGAACAGAATGAGACCATGGAAACATTTAAAAAGGGGACAATGGCTTTAGAAGGTGACATGTCCTGAAAGAATAAAGCATGCCCCGGGAATTGAATTTGTTTGAAGCTTCAGACATAGCACAGTGCTCTTGGGCATTGGCAAGGCACCAGCCTCCATTCCCATAAGTCAGCAGACAGCGCCAGACAGCTCTAATAATAAATAGTCGCCTTGTCTATTAAAAATAAGATTTAGGTGTGCTATGGATGCAACTTGATGGCATCTCCTGACTAACAACCAAAATGAACAGCACCCTATGAAGTAGGCCTAACCTTGCAATAACATTATAAGTGGGAACTCCATTCAAGTGTTCATTCAGTGAAGATCTCAGGGGAAAGATTTACTTAACCTTCACTGGAATGCAGGAAATGAGGCTGTAATTAAAAAAATTAAAACTGAGTCTAAATATTGTATTTTTTGTTCATGGAAGAAATTGAGCAGGACACCTTAGATTTTTATTAAGAAAACTTGCATCTAGTCAGGCTGTGCAAAGTATTGTATTGTAGTTTCCTTTGTGGGATCTTTTAATTAGTATTTAGTGTTTGTCCCTCCCTCATCTACTCACAGATTTGCATCCTTGAGATTTTCTCTCATATTTTTATTCTGGGCAGCTTAGTTTTCTTTAAGTGTGCATTTGGATCTAACATTGTGTTGACACTTTGCGCAACTGTCATTGCAACCCAATTCTGACACTTTCAACAGCTAAACTAAAGAAGAAGTTTTGATGCCTGGGCAGGTAGAATTATTGTGGAGGATGTCACAGTGTAAAAAGTACCACTCCATTGCAGCAGATTATTCCAGCTATAGACACTGTTCAGTTTTTTTCCTTTTGTAAATTCACTGTCCTCGGTAAAGTATATCCAACTCTGGCACTCTTATAACCAGTCGGTCTGGCTCATCTTGTTTGGGAATCACACAAGTGATTAACTCAATAAGGATTTACAGATCTTGTGTAGCTCAGGAATTTAGCATCATATTTATCTGTAGAAATGGTGCTATCTATACATGACTAGAGGTGCACGGTTCATATATACTTTATTGTTTATATTTACAGTATATACGTATGTATCCATGTATGGTAGTAGAAAAGCTGAGATACCGTCAATGTTCCCCCAGATCCCAGCTACTATGGCTAGTCAGCTAGATGACCTCTTCTACCAGATTATTTGCGGTGAGCCCTTCGGGATTTTGTTGATTACATTTCAACTAATAGATTTAAAATCAAGAATAAATTATCATTACAGAATATAAAACTGCAACTTGGTAATTGAAACTTAATAGATTTACAAACACATCATACCATTGGAATGTATTGTGTATATGTATATGTTATTAGATTTTGCTCATGTCAAATGGATGCAGTTGTATTATTGTTGACGCAGAGACAGTAAAGTCAATACTCAGAATGGTGTGGTCATCTGCCATTTGTCAAGAGTTGTGTTTCTTTGTAAGAGTAAACAAGGCACATACTCTGTAGTAAGGATTGATCCTGTTTATGTGAAAATGTGGAAATGCTGACAGATGGTATCTAAAGAAATACAGCTGTCAAAAGTATCAGCAGTGACCTTTGACCTCCCACCAGAAAAAAACACCCCTCGTGTCCGTCTTTCTGCGTATAGATGACAGTAACTGAAATCACTGTCAGATTGTCAATTTCCTTGATGATCACAAATAAATTAAACATTTTGTGTATAATCAAATATAATTTCTTTTTATTTTGTTCATGAATTATAACAGCCACAACAACTTCACCATATATTTATGCAAACAGGCAACTGTTAATTGCATTATTTTACTTATTTTAAATTTACAAATACCCTTAATTAAATGTGTTTAGACAGAAGCATTTGATTTCCTTCTAAATTTTTTATTCATCCTTAAGTCTTTACTTTATATATGATGTCTTATTTATATATGGATTAAAAAGTCAAATCTACTAAGATTCAGTTTTGTATAATTTTAAAATTAATTTATGTTAAGAATATGTATGATCTTTCATTTTATGCTTGTTCATTATCAGACTTGATAATTTAATTTAAACAAACTGAATTACTGCAATTGTTAAACTTCTAATAATACATTTCTATTATAATGAAGGCAAAATGAAAATGTAATATTCTTTTTTTGCTGTTTTTTTCCTAGAAATCTCAAACGACATTTTGACATTTGCAGAAATAAGTAAGTAAAAGGCCAGTCCTAAAACCTTGAAGAAAACAATTAATTATAGTAATGTAATATCAATTGTCAGTTAACCAGCAATGTAAATGAAAAACAAATGAATCCACTGAATTGTATTCTGAAAAAATGTGTTAAATTAAAAACGTATATTTCAGGAAAAGTAATGTGTTTTTGTTTTACTTCTCAAAACCATTAAATAGTAAAATTATTAAAACTGCCAGGACTGCAAATGATTATAACTGATCTTCTTGTTCAGTGACTAACCTAACCTCAATCAATGTAGAAGGCCTGCCATCTACTGGCTATAGTGAAAATAGCATCAACAACAGAAGTGAAATAAAACAACAGGAGGGCAGTGATGGGTGCTATATGAAATTTGTGACACCCGATTACTGAAATCACTACAGTATGGCATGAAAATTGAATTTAAGCCTTTCTAAAACTCTTTAATGTACATTAAAGTAATTTTTGCTTTAAAAATGTCTATTATATATAATATGATTATGCATCATTGAGTGGAAAACAGATAGATAGATAGATAGATAGATAGATAGATAGATAGATAGATAGATAGATAGATAGATAGATAGATAGATAGATAGATAGATAGATAGATAGATAGGAGAGGTATTATTTAAGTTTTACACATTAAAGAATTAAAATGTACTTAAAAGTCATGAAATATTTCAATGCATAGAAACCTAATCATTTTTATCAACAGAGAAACATTTCATGGCACAAGAAAAACATTTTTTCAAGTGGCAGAGGAACACAGGGTAACATAAGTTTTTTGTAATTTATTTCTTAAGATATATTGACAGGGTCCCAGTCTAAAGCAGGGAGTTCTCCCAAACACCCACATTCCAATTAGAGTCAGCATTTAACTTCACAACCCAGAACTGGACTAAGTGGCTTTGAAATGGGATGAATGACTATACTGTACTGTATATAGACATGTTTCTTTACTACTAATAATTAAAAAACATATCCTATTGTTGAAACTGTTACTTTTCAAGAATTTTTGGTATACTTAAAAATATAAGCAACCTTCCAAATAGCTGTGGCTTTAAGAACTTAAATCTGTGAGACTATTACTGACAGAAGTCTACAGCTAAATGGCAATGTTGTAAATGTTTCAGTCTTCCATTTTATTTCTAATGCATAATTGTCAGTAGACATACCACTGGATAAAAACAAAAGTTGTTTTGGCCTGCAAGAGAATCAACCCGTTATATGAAAGTTAAGAGACTTGTTTCAATTTTAATATTAGCGTACAGTGTCATTATGCCAGATTCCCAATTGCATCAGATTAAAGTTAAGACATAGATGGTTATAAATAGAAAAAATATAAAATAAAATTAATCTTTATGTCCTCAGCTGCTTCCAAAATGTGGTATATTTCATATATCATTAATTACTGTATAAACAGTCCTTTAAGATGGATGTACTGGAGTGCAGTGTTCACGTTATACAGTACCTTTGGAATCTCTGCCTGCTGCTGCTTTATAAATAAAGACTGGTTAATTAACGTGTTTCTGTGTAACTTCTGATCTTAAACTAAACCCAGACCTCCATGAATGAAAAGTAAAACTGACTTCATACCTATGAATGTAATATATTTTAATACAAAATAAAAGTAGTATTTTACTGCATATAAATTAGTAGAAAATCAAAGAACCGTACATGAGCCTTCCTGCATGCAGAGTTTTATTCAACTAAAACTACAGTCCTGTGTGGGCTGAATACTGATGTACATATATTTTTTTGGATTGTTTTTTGAAGCACACTTATATTTGCTGTGTTATTCTTATTTGTTTGACAAGTTGTGTGTTATTCTAATGTTTAGTTTCCAAATAAAAGAAAAAAGAGATTATGAGCATTCAAAAATCCTAATGCTTTTATTTAATATATATATATATATTTTTACAAATAAAATATTTTGACATTCCCATTGATATTGACAACCCTGTATTTGTATTATTTATAATAAAATGTTAGTTCCAAATCCATTTTGCATTTATTCATGACTAAAACAGAATTAATTTTCCTAAAACAGAATTCATTTTCTTGAACACAGGCATGCTACAGTCCTAGCTAGCATTTTATATTCTAAATAACTTGCCCATGCACTGCCAACAAAAGTTCTTAGCCACTAAATCATACCCCAAACCTTCTTCCCACTGTCTCAGTATCCAGTGTTTCAGTTTATTTCTCCATGTTCAAAGGCACATTTTTCACTTTATGTGTTCTTCAGTGAAAGCACAGCTGTCAACGATGGCATTCAGGCGATCCATCTGGCTCTTTAAACATTATCCTGCATCTTGCACTCTTGTACCAACTCTCAGCTGAGAAGGGCTTTGTCACTTAATTGCCGCTTCATATCTCAGGTGATGGTTTATAGGTTTAAGCAAATTGCAGACGGGCCTTTGTTAACAAACTGATGAGCACAAAGGTATTTGATAATTATCTAGCAGAGCAAAATGGGCCCTTAACGGCACCTGCATGTGCAGCATCAGGGAGTCTTGTTTCAACACAAAAGCTCCCTCTTGTTCATTAACCCATGGTCACAGGATACAAATGAAAACTATTTTGTCCAACCTAATATACTGCAGCTAGTTTAAATATTCATTTATTATGCTTGTTAAACAAGAAGATGAGAAAGGACTATTTGGATTCCTTTCAGTGGAAATGTATTCTCTAGAATTGTTACATACTGTAGATATTTATTCTATTGGAAGCCTGGTGGCAATTCTGATTAAATGATATAATAAACACTGTGAAATACATATAATGACAGTTTTAAATAAATTAAATGAAGATCTTGAATACAATGCCCATTTTTATATTTGTATCAATTGCTGAATGATTTTCCTCGGGTATATGAAGCAGGAAACCAAATTTGTGGAGATAAAAAAACAAAACAAAACAGTGCCAAACCTACAATGGAAATCAGTTTATTATCTACAAGACAGCTATACACCTTTCTTTTTTATATAATTAGAGTGTCATATGTAATATTGCACTACTTCATAAGTCAATTCTCCTCTTTATAGACAAGAAAAATAGCCATGGTTTAACAGCGGTCTTCACGTCTTTCAGAAGAAGTCATTTGTAGGGGCTAATGCTCAGACTGAGGCTTTGGAGACAAATGGATGTGTTTTTTTTGTAGAAATCGTTTCTGCTCAGATGTCCTTTTTGTTGTTTTGGATTATTTGCATCCTTTACCTGGTGTTTTTGCTTTCACAAAAAGGCAATAACAGGTCATGGAAAAAGGAATTAAAATCTCTACATGTAAACCAGTTACGAAATCTGTTCAAATTAATATTGTAGGTGATAATTTAATCAGTTAAAGCAAAGTGGAAACAATTCTGTGACATGCAGACTACTGAGTAGAAGCTAACATTTAACAGGCTGAGCTACTGGTTCAAAAACTAGTTGCAAAAAGCTTGAAAATAAATTAATTTAGTTCAGAGTTTAAAGTTTAATTGAGCAATCTGGAATGTTTAGAGACAATAACTGCTCTTTTTTAATATTTAAACTTAATTCTCAGTATGTACAATAAACCAGATGACTACAATACTTTTAAGCTTATAATAATATAAAGTACAGTTTAAAATAATGCAGAAGCAATATCAGAGTACATCGAATAAAAACATATTATAAAAATAATTGAAAAGAGAATGACCTTTAAAGATTCTTTGGTGAATAAAGGTGCATTCACATACTTTAACCACATTAAGTACAAATGAACATTTTAACATGCTTGTTTCAATTATTTAATTTAAATCAATCATTAAATTACTGTCAAACTGAAAAATAATTAAAGGGATTTTGCTTCATATTTTTGACACACTAAAACACACACTGTAAAAAATCAGCGCACAAATAAATTATAATCACTATATGCTTTCAAACTGTAAGACATCCACCCATCCATTTTCTAGACCTGCTTTACCCTAATCAGGGTTCAATGTTTGAAAGTTAGTGTTTTACAAGTAGTCACCTTTACTGCCATTATTATTTTTATTAGCTTCACACGGGTATATGAATTGTGTAGCAAAGTCTTGTTGCAAATTAACAAACAAATCACCTGAATTTTTAGCATGTATTGTAATGATCTGAGGTAATATGTATGTTAAGCACTGAATTATATAATCATAGATTTTTAACTTGATTTAATTTTTATAATGCATTAATTTTACTGATACAAACTGTTGACTGCTCTATGGTTCTAACAGTTTTTCGATGGTTAAATGAATGACAGCTTAGTTGCCATTCATTTAACAGTAAAAGTATGGCAATTTCTTTACGTTGCATAATTAACATCTGTAATATAGTAAAAGCAACACATCGTCATTGTGTCACTCTGGAGTTTGCATGTTATCCTCATGCCTGTGCGGGTTTTCCTCCAGGTTTGAGTGCATGTGTGAGATAGATAGATAGATAGATAGATAGATAGATAGATAGATAGATAGATAGATAGATAGATAGATAGATAGATAGATAGATAGATAGATAGATAGATAGATAGATAGATAGATAGATTTTTATTTGACCAAGGAGAAAACTCGGGAAAGCTCATTAAATAAATATATAAATACATACATACATTATAACAAACAAATACATACAAGAATTACTGAGACAGAAAGAAAACTTTTGTCTTGGCTAAAGATAAAAAGACTAGTCCCAGTTACAGTGAGACACTATAAAGACATATTGCTGTTGTTATAAAGGAGTCCCGTAGCGTTTCTTGACACACTTTTGCTGAATGATTCATTAGCTAAAAGTATTCAGTGCTAGTGTATCAGAGAGGGGAAACGCAGCATTGTTCATAATAGCACTCGGTTGGCCTTCATTCACTCCTCCACTACTACCTCCAGCAGGCCAAGTGTGCCTCCCATAACTGAGCTTAGCATGTAAATAATAAACATACCAAGGACAGACTGGCACACAGTCCACAGTTGGTTCCTGCTTTGTCCCTAATGCGAGGCACTACCTACCCATGTCCTTGAATTAGACAAAACAGATGCAAGAAATGTAAAAAAAAAAAATAGACAAGATACCATAAGTGAGAAATGTTGCACATTTTTATACAATATCAACATTAAAGAACACTATTTAAATGAACTTTTTCATACATTATTATAAATTCTTTCTTCACATTTCTATTGAAATTGTTGAACATATTTCAACAGACATTATAATGAAGTAATATAACCCAAAATATCTGTCACTGTTGTGCAATAGGAGTTTAGTCTCATTTCAGTCTCTGTGTCTAATCGATAGGACTGAAGACCATTCATTTATTTCTTTCTTCATAACAGGTAAAACTGTATGGCTCATTCAATTCAAAAATCTATTTACCTAAATATCTAATAATAGATTACTAATGTTGACCATTGACTTTATTAACGTGAAACTAAATTTCTTTAAAGATCATCAAAATGCATGTAAAGCAATAAATAAAAAATAAAATTTATAAAAAGAAGTTCATTGCACAATTGTATTTTTTAAAATGTATTTTCTTGGTTCCATCATTTTTCTGCATATTAGTTGGACTGACTTACATCTGTCAAGGCATTTTCAAAAGACCAGTTGTATACACAATATATGGGGTTTAATGTTGAAAATTAACTAGTGCGACTAATTTCTGTGCCCATGCTTATTTTTAATCAACCTCATGCTTTTTGAAGAGCTGACATTTGAGAACCCACTCAACTAACTAACTGCAACAAAAAAAAACAATCATATGGCCCCTTCATCCTTTGTTAAATGCTTTATAGGAAAGGCTTCATTCTCCTTAACTCGTTAAGTGGCTAATTACTAAGGTTCACAAAGGATCTGACATAAGGGGCGAGCAGGCTTGTTGCTGATGACTGCCCCTTGAGGCTTGTACATGTGTCATCCCACACACAAATTAAGAAGCCCTGGTAATAAGGTGTTAATGCCTAGCACATAATGAAAGAAAGTTCCCATAATTTCAATGGGAGGACAAAATGGGTTAGTTTTATATTTGTCCAATAATGTAGCCAGCAAATCAAGTCGGCTTTCAATTAACAGCGGTAGCTGCCTTTTCAGTTCTAAAGTGGTAAATAAGCACTTCACTGTTTTAGTTACGCTTTACTTCATGTCTTGTGCTTTGTGACACCATTGGTGCACTCTTGTTTGTGTTAAGGTTGTTTTTTAAATGTATTTAAGCACTATTTTTGTTTAAACTACATTTAATCATTTTTATATAGCATATGTGAGTGAATATATACTATATCTTGAAAGTGCATGCACAGTGACACACTCTTATCTGTGTTATTGGTAATATTTATAATATGTGGACAACTTAAGAAAAAACAATGTTCAAACTATACTTAGTTCAATTTTACACTTTATCTGTTGGTATATACATGTAGATTGTTTTTTGTAAACATGATCACAGCAAACTTCAATGTGTATTATAAAATATTACATATACCTAGAGCCCTGCCAAAAATCTGAAATGGATTAAATGGATTTTATAATATGTTATGTCATAGTTCATATATTTAATGGGCTTAATACTAAAATTATTTAAATAAGCTATTTAAATAAACTAAATAGTACTGTTACAATTTTTTCCTTAATTACAAAAGTTTATGATACCGATTTATTACATTTATACAGTTGGACGCTATTATGGTGCAGTGATTAGTTTTGCTGTCTTAAAGATTAAGCATCTTGGGTTCAACAATTGTGAGGCCATTCATTCTACATGTACAGTTTGTATCTTGGGTCTGTCTTGGGTTTTCCTCCCATATCCGAAAAAGACATGCTGGTGGGGTTGATCATTGATTCCAAACTGTCCATGTAGGTAATGTGATGTTCTGTACTGTGCCCCATCCAGAGCTGCTTCTTGCCTTGTACCTGATGCTATTAGGATAGGCTCCAGCCACCCACGAGGGAGCTGGGCGGTCTCCTGGTCTGGAACCCCTGCCGATTTTATTTTTTTCTCTCCAGCCATCTGGAGTTTTTTTTGTTTTTTCTGTTCCCCCTGGCCATCGGACCTTACTCTTAGTCAATGTTAATTAATGTTGTCTTATTCTAATTCTTACTTTGTCTTTTATTTTTCTTTTCTTCATCATGTAAAGCACTTTGAGCTACATTATTTGTATGAAAATGTGCTACATAAATAAATGTTGTTGTTGTTCAAACCAGCCTATCACCTACCATATATAAAAGTTGTAAACTTTATAAACACATGAATACATATAGTAATAGACATCAAGCATAGACGGGCATTCCTGGTAGGATGGGTTAAGGTCCCTTACCTGGCCAAGAGGACAGCAATTTGGAACAAGCAAAAAAGAAAGCAAGAAATGTGGTACCTCGGCCAAGAAGTTAGTAGGAGGTGACCACATGGAAGTGGGTATGCTGCCATTCTGGCAAGGATGGATCAAAGATTCTTTCCCGGCTGGGGGTCCAAAGTAATGGAGGGACTTTTCGAGACACTTCAACAAAACTGCATTCATCCTCAGTGCGGTAGATGGCAGCATCCCTAAGCTTCTGTACCCATACGAACACGCTCAGGGCATGCTGGGAACTATAGTGTTGTGGAGCAGCCCTGTTGGGTTCTATGGCTTCAGCCATGGGTGCCGCAGAGATTCATGGTCCTTACTTTGAGCTAATGGGCTATGTATGCCCTGGCCCCGGAAGTACTCTTGGGTTCAGTTTAAAAGGAGCTGCTCTGTTTTACCCAGGTGAGTTGGAATCAGGAGGAAGATGACAAAACTAGCATGGTAGTGGAAGAGAGAAAGAGAGAGGAAAACTTTATTGGATTGTGTGTTTAAGAAAAAGTCTGCTTTGCAAAGTATTTGTGTTAATAAACCTTTCATTTGAACCCGGGACTTGTGTCTATGAAATTTTGTTTGGGTCTGGGGTGCTGCTACATCCCCTACAGGTCTCTGTCTCTCTCTCTCATATATATATATATACTTTATATATTGTCACAGGTGGATGGGGGGGCGACCCAGCCGGGACACTCTGGAGGAGGGCTTACGCCTCCCCAAGACCACATGGGGGCGACCGCCCTGGTGGCTATGGGGACCACGGGTACAGAGTTTTGAAGCTCAACCCTGTAGGGGCCCGTAGTCAATGCCAGGGGGCGCCCCAATGCCTCGGGTGTGGCGGAAGTGCTGGGGGGAAGAGGATCGGGGACACCCGGAGTGTTTCCGGGTGCGCAGTCGGCACTTCCACCACACTGGAAAGTGCCGGCGGAAGATTGTCGGGAGGCACCTGGAGCACATCCGGGTGATTATAAAAGGGGCCGCCTCCCTCCATTCGAGGGCTGGAGTCGGGTGGAAGTGGACAGAGCTCAGGAGGAGAGGAAAAAGCATTGTTTTGAGGGTCTGGACTTTGGGGTGATTGGTGCTGCGGCACTGGGTTTGTGCGTGTTTCACCATTGTATATAGTGTTGGGTGACAAAATGATGTCTGCCTGTCTGTGTCCGGCCTGTTCCCCACTATATATATATATATGAATGACATCAATAATTAGACTTTTTGCAACCAAGCCAAGTTTATGTAATAGACGAATGAGTGATTGCAATTAATACCGGAATAGCACTTTTGAGTTGATACAGATAAACAAACTACACTTTACTATACATCTATAAATGAATACAAGTAACATAAGACCTATATTTCCTGGAATGCAGTTTAAGCAAAAATACAATATATGACATAGTAAATTGTATATCATTCAGACACAAAAAAAAAAACTGTCTTTTTTTTTTTTTTTTTGCAAAACAAGATTCTTTTTAAAATCATATTATATTTTAAAGCCAGCCAGCCTCCCTATAGGAACTCACCTAACACTGCATCCCAAACCGAACCATGTGAGATATGTCTTTGAATAAAACATGATTGCAAAACATTTTATTGTTTTCTGCTTGAACGCCAGAATGGAAAAAGCTGCTGTTCTTGTAGAATTAGGCTATCTGCTGAAAAAGATCAAGTCAGGCTGACTGCTTTTCATGACAAAGTTGGGTAATTAGAAAGAGGGGCAATTTAATGGGGAATCAGGCAGAAATATTCAAACCATGACAAATGACTTTAATAATACTGCTTGTAACCCTTTAACAAAGACAAATTCTCCTTCTGCAACCTCTCTTTTCTCCATGCCTGGAAGATAAAACTGTCCGGGAGGTCTTTTGTACCCTTTCTGTGTAAGATCTGCTCCACTAGACTTTTTTAAACAGGGAAAATGACCTGCAAATACAAACATTATTTAGCTTATTATGAATTTTTTTTCCTCCGGAAGGTAAACTGAACCAAGAATTTTCCTGTATTCTTGTTCAAGATTAATTCTCGTAATAGTTGCTTAGCATTCACCCAGGCAACTGCAAACTGAATCTCTTGAAGCAGGCAGTTTTAGCCTAGAAATAGCAAGCTAATTTCAATGTTTCTCATAAGTTTGTTAAAAACTGATGGTTTCTTCAGACTGAAAAATTTTATTACTTCCCTCTGTGTTGGGGCCATGTAATTGGATGGTTAGGATGTTCCAAGACTAATTTAGTGGATTGCCCAATATTTTAAATGGAATTATGCAGGTTTATGGGCCCTCTCGGGATTGAGCGCAGGGCCTCTCCAGAAGCTCGGTTTATCAAAGTACAGTATTAGCACTTCTTACCTAGCCTTTGTCTTCATTAACTCGCAGCTCCCTCAGTACAGGGTCACATCTGAGACTTGCATTTATAATTTGTCATTATTGTACTGTTACGCAAGGGTCATTTACCGTATGACATGCCCATATTGAACACAACTTAGTGAAAAGCTTTAAATAGAAGTCCAAATAGTTTTATATAGCACTGTAGATTTCCTTTCAGTCCTTAATGACAGGCAGGGATTTTCCACTAAAGACAAACAAAGAAAAGGGTTTTGTAAGGTAGTGAATTATAAAATCTTTTCACAGGAAATGTAAAATATTTTATTGTGAACTAATTTTGTTAATCCATTGCTTTTATACGGCATCTTTCCTGTTAAGGGCTATCACTAATTGCCTTTAACGTAAGAGTAAACACCAGGGTTTTTCAAAATCTCAGGAAGACTATTTTCATATTAGAACTAGTAATACTGTCTCAAATAAGAATTACTGTAGTATTTTGACCACTTTTTTAATGAAAATGTTTGTGATGTAATTTTAAAATACTATTTGTCATCGCCTTATTTTCTTCTATGCGGTTTCTTTTTTACACTAAATATTTTTTCAAGTTACAATATACTATCATGAAACAATTCCCAGCAAGTACAATAACAAAGTTATTTGTAATACAGAAAAAAAGCTACTGAATTGGACTACAAATAAAACCCTGCAGATTTGCCTTTGTTTAATCCCAAATAAATCATTTGACCTACCAAATGTGTATGTTGGGCTGGAGTCGTCATATAATGTAGTTGGAGATGGTATAACTCAGTGGTTCTCAAACTGTGGGGCACGCTCCCCTAGGGGGGTGCGAAGTAACAAAAAGGGGGGGCACGAAGATGTGAAAAAAAGAAAACAAGAATCGAAAATATGAAAAATACATCTATTGAAACTAAAACAAATTAACTTAAACTACATTCTGATACTATAAAAATAAATATAGAGTTAGATAAATGTCGATAAAAGTTAGGTAGGTATAATAAAATATGCATCTATGATATATCATTAATTAAAAAAGAACAAATTGGTATTAGTGGGCTCCTCTCAAAAAAACGTAAGGGGGGGGCGCGATTAAAACTGTTACGAAAACTCGGGTCGCAAATACTTAAAGGTTGAGAAACGCTGGTATAGAAGATCTTTTAGAAGATGAAGGAAATGTTCATGTGTGAATTATTATGCAAAAGTCAGTGCTTCTTTGGAAGACGTTTAGCCAACAAAAATACAGTTGAATGTGGCATGCAGCCGTGTGAAGATTTGTGTGAAGAAATGCACAGCATAATAAATACAATAGGATTTATGAAATAAATATGACACATGTGACAATAGTGCCAGCTCTTTTTGAATGATTCATTATTTTTTTCTTTCTGAATTATTGTATTGTATATCGGTGCTCATTGCGCAAGGTGCTACATATAACAAAGCAGCTGGTGGTTTGAGAAATTAAGAATCTTTTTGTTAAAGATGTTTGCATCACCTGCGGTGGGCAGGCGCCCTGCCTGGGATTTGTTCCTGCCTTGTGCCTTGTGCTGGCTAGGACTGGCTCCAGCAGACCCCCGTGACCCTGTGTTAGAATATAGCGAGTTAGAAAATGACTGACTGACTGACTTTTGCATCATTGTCTCGAAAACGATCATAGGTCAACTAAAATATAAAAGAGTAATAGCATTATCAACAACAAACAAAATTCGTAATTATTTAAATATCTCGATTTGCACGATTCCTCTATGTGCACATAAATCACAACAAAACTA
Organism: Erpetoichthys calabaricus; assembly: GCF_900747795.2. Lineage (NCBI taxonomy): Eukaryota > Metazoa > Chordata > Cladistia > Polypteriformes > Polypteridae > Erpetoichthys > Erpetoichthys calabaricus. The sequence goes on along the minus strand of NC_041397.2, from coordinate 83,090,065 downwards.
CTACTGTAAGTACAATTTAGGAATGATCTATAAGATGTTCATTAATATTTAGTGGTTTACATTTCACCTATTTATTCTTGTACTTGTTTTGGGTTTCCATCAGAATACTCTATTTGATATCAATTTTAATTTAGCTGTTATCTCTAAAATAGCCCAATATGAATGCCTAGAGTTGTGTGTGCCTGAGTATACACCGGGCAGGGCTGTGTTATGTTTCAGCCCAGGTTCCTACCCTGGCTGAGGTTCAAATCTTTGTTTTATGTCTTCTTTGTTCATATTTAATTCTTTTGTTTGTATTAATTGTATTTATGTTTATTTGCATTTTTCTTTGTATTTGATTTTGTTTATGTGTCAGGACCAACTGCCCATCACCACCAGGGACTACTGTCAGCCCTATATAGGCGAGGGTTTCCCAAAGTTCCTGCCAGTTCATTTCAAATGCACTAGGGAGTGGTGAGTTCTTGTGCTTTTAATGATTTTCTTGTGGTATTATGATTTTTTTAATTTGTTGATCTCCTACTCTGTTTCTTGACACATTCTCTGGATTACTGTATTGAGACTTGGTTGCTTTTGGAATTGCTTTTTACAGACATTGTATGCCTTTTGTATTCTTTGGAGATTCACATGTAACAGAAGCTTTTGTTAAACAAATCTTTTATTTTATGAGGTTTGCCCTTATATCTTTCTAGGGTTTGATGGTAAACCACACTCCCCCAGTGGGCATTTTTAGAACTCTTTAATCTTTTGGGACTCTCAATTCATAACAGATTGGTTTCTGACTTGTGTCCTTTGCTGCCATTATTTTCCACCATGCTCCGAAGTATCTTGAAATGGATTAACTCTTTCAGGGCTGATGTCGACTTTTGTCAAAAGGAGGAGTTGACGATGATAATTGACTGTAAACTGTGACAAAACCAACCATTATGTTTTAGTTGGACTCTCATTTCTAGAAGGAAAGTTAGATTCATTGGTATGACCGAGATTTCCTGCGCTCGCGTGAGTAGCAAGGCGCAAACAATGGCAAAAATGGCCCTGACATCTGGCGAGAGATCAAAGAGAATGCATAAAGCAAAATACTCCGTGGACGAAGTTTTGCCTATTATCTTTGAACTGGACTATGACTTGTCGGACTCAGATTTTGATACAAGTGATTAAAAACGAATGTGAGGTCCCAGCTTCAGCTGATTGGTCCCCAGCTAATCGTTGTACTGATATTGTTCGCCAGGGAGGACTGCCACTTAACAATAATAAGAGGTAGAAACCAGATTGCAATGCACTGCGACTTTGTCCCAGCCACGCAAAGACAGCCTGCCGCACATTCTTGGTAAACTGGCAACCACAGCATGCAGCAACAGATGTTTTATGTTGATTTCTGTGTGAAACCATTGCTTTTCAGAAACTATGTTTTTTGGAAAAAATATTCAGCCCTCAAAGAGTTAAACACAGGGCTTTAAGTGGGTCGTAGTACCTGCACCTCTCAGTTTTTCCAGAGCTGCGTACCAGCATTGTGTGTATACCAAAAATGTTTGTTCAAGTACAACTTTCACCCCCACTCTCCGTTCCAATGTATGTCTATGATCTCATTCGAAATTCCAATAAGAACCACCCCCTCGCTCTCTGATGTAACGTATATTAAGTAAGTAATTAATGTAAGAATATCTCAGTGCTCGAAACTCCAAGGCCCTGCCTTACCACCCACACATGGCTATATGAGGAAAACAGACTTATGTGTCTCCAATTCAGAGTCTGATTAAACAACATTGAAAAAGGATGGATGCATGAATTAAATAAAGTGTAACCGAATAAGGTTGTTTTTATCTCTCTAAATCATACAAGCAGAAAATATCATAAAGTTTAATTTTGCTTTGTCAAACTTTCCAAATGAATAAAATGCATACATGCGCATTGTCTAATATTACTGCATCCAGATTTGTCTCCAAGTAGCTGGTAGTTAGTTTGTAATTCAAGTAAGCCTAGGTTTCATTTTGTTTTTTTTTTTTAATCTCCCTTTTGTGCTTAACTTTGATTTTTGGTTTACCCCTGTGCTGTGTTCACTTGTGGCCTTAACTACGATCCTCGTCTCATGTTATTAACTCCTTGTGTTTTCTTGTCACTAACTATAAACCTTGGAGATGCTGTCTCGTAGCACTAGCACTGAGGCTAGCTTAGCTTTATATAAAACTGGGAGCAGCCCCACAGCTGTTTGGTCAGGGGTCCCACACCCTTAAACTTAAAAAATGATCCATAACAAGAAAAACAAAAGCATAATCAATAAAAATATTTACAAAATAATAATTAGAAATTAAAAAAAGACAGATTAAATAAAAAGAAAGCACATTTTATCCACTAAGGGAGCTCTTGCTATAATATAACATACAGTATATAAAAGATGCCGCGGCACAACTTTTGACTGAGTACTGATTTCTTTCTCAAAGTCTCTCTCATATTTTTCTGCTTGGTTTAAGCTGAAGCCGAAAGGCACCTCCAGGAAAACATTAACATTAACAATTTGTTTAATCTTTTCCGTGTTTTAAGTTTTAATGAATGAATCTCTGACTTCTTAATGTATTAAGACATTTGATTTTTGACTATGCCTCTGTCTAGTCCTTTTGTCTGTTCATTTTCTGGTCACAATCTTCCATTTTTTCTGTCAAAATCTCAACACATCACATTTAGATATGTACATTTAATAAATAATGCATCAATGTGTATATAATGGCAATAAAGACTCATCAATTTCACTTTCATAACATTATTATTCCTAAATAAATATCTGATAATCATTGTAATAAGTTCCCAAAAACCTTCCAGTATTCTCAATACCACACAATATGTGTCTGCCTGCATTAAAAAAACCTACACAAATGGCCTCCTTAATTGATCAAACTTTTACTTTAAAGCGTTTTTGAAAAGAATATCGTGTTCTTTTGTCCTGACACTCCTTCAAATATCATATTTATTTTCATTCTGTTATTTGTATTTTTATTGATGTAAAGTGTCATAAACCCTCCTTGTGTAAACGTGCACTGAAATAAAATCCTTGAAATCCTTAAAACATTGGAAACTGCTGACACCGATAGAAATACTAATAAGGGACATTTTTTGTGAAAATTTATACTAAGTGATCTGGATAAAGTCATTTATTTAGATCATGCCTGGAGTGTCTGTTTTTGTATGACACTTTAATTTATATTTATAGATTCATGCAATTTTACCGGGATAACCCTCTATCCTATGATCATTTAATGGCTAATAATTTGTCTTTAACATTTCCCATTTGTCAGACTAAAATTCTGTTTCACACAGCAGGTGCTATATGTGTTATTATGGGCTTATGTTATCCATTGAATTGGTTAAGCAAAAATATTTTCTTTGTGGACTAAATTCAAGCCAATGCAGAAAGTTATTAAGACATTTTTCTTTTCTTTTTTTTTTTGACATTTTACTTGTTACGTAGGTGGCACTGCTGTATCATGGATCCCATGTTCTGGATTCAAATCTTATGCCCAATCGCTGCCCATGTAGATTTTACATGTTATCCCGGTGTCGGTATGGGGTTTCCTCAATGAACTCCAGTTTTTCTCCTATATCCCGAAAGACATGTTATTAGGTTAAAGGAGGGGTGTCAAATCTAATTTTATTGAGGGCTCAAAATAACATTTTATGTACCCAATGCCTAAGTACTACAACATTTTCCGAACACACAAGTTAACCTCTGCTCATCACAGTCACAACTTCTGCCTAGCATCTCCCTAGAAGCTGTCTTCCTGATTTATCAGCCTTTCTTTTCTTGAAATAAGGAAACAGTAAGAAAAAATATAATTGAATTATTCCACATAAAATACTCCACCATGGCCCAAGTACTTTGGAAAAGGAAAGTCAAAATGTATATACAATAACTGCTGATACATGACAGAGGTCTGACAATGGGTTTGGTACTGACAGTGCTAAAGTCTCCCAGCCCACTCTGTGGTCTCATTTCAAGGCCAAGAAGGATAACTTACAGCAGCAGTGCCATGGGTCATGGCACTACAATGAGAAGAGAAACAGAATGGGAATGACTTTGCAAGAGGGAGCTAAATCATTCACAACTTTACTTGTCAAAATTAAAAAAGTCTTACAATTACAGTAGTGTCTCGTACTTCGAACGATTCTAACTTCAAACGTTCTAGAGTTGTGAACACTAAATTTGAGAGAAATTTGATCCAGAGTTCAAACGATGCTGTTACGTTCAAACTGCATGTGCAGTGAGTGAAAAAATGCAGCAACAGATGGCACTTAAAGAGTCAGCGTAAACTTCATCTGTTGTGCACCCAAGTCGTCTCTCGTCTCTCTGTGAAAGCATACCTTGTGTTATGCTCAAGTGTTTTCTGGTGCTTTTTTCACTTTATTTTTGGTGTGTTTGGTTGTATATATAACCCCTATCTATTAACTATGTCATCCAAGAAGAGTGTCAAAGCCTAAGATGAAGGTTGTAGTATTGACAATTGATATGAAAAAGGAACATATCACAAAGTTCAGTTATTTGGGGTGTTTATGTAAGGTGACTCCCCCTTCCAAACAGTAACTTTTCTCTTCCTCTCCACCAGCCACATGTGACATCAGCGCACTTCACTAAGGAACAGTACATACAATTTTCATTTTATTATACAGTATTTGCATATTTTTATTATTGTTTTCATTTTTTAATGTATTATTTTGGGCATTTATTTGTGTTATTTTTACCTTAAAGTATGTGTATTTGCTGTTTAAGTTTATCAAAATAAGTATTGTTTAGGATCCAAGAGTGGATTAATTCACTTTCCACTATTTCTAATCGGGATAATTGATTCAGACTTCAAACAATTCAGAGTTTAAACGGCCTCCTTAAACAAATCGAATTTGAAGTATGAGGCACCACAGTAGTTGTTATCTTAACTAGGTTCTGATATAAAAAGTGAAATAACTGGAATTATATGATAATTCTTTCTAGTTTCAATTATTATAATTACTGGAGTATTTAGTATTAATCTATATAAGTATTTAAAAAGCTGAAGAGTAAACTTGCAATTTTCAGTTCTGCTTTGTTCAATGAATGAACAATTTTAAGACACCAAGCAGTAGCATGAAAGTGTCAAAGATAACACCTATATTAAACTAAACTAAACTTCTGTTCATTTAAATTAAATGTAGTCAGGGTTCAGTGTTCTAAATACAGGGACTCATCCATTTTCACTCAACCAGCAGGTTCCTAATCACATACTATAATAACAAAATTATGCATTGTGAGGGCAGCATGGCATTACTGAGCTGTATCAGCCATGCATACAACTTTCATGCATATCTACTCTAAGAATTTTGCCAACATGGCCATCAATGGGTCAAAAAAAATGCATATCAGCTGCTAAGATGTTCTGAAACGGTCCACTGAAACACTTGACAGTGCTGTAAGATATGTTTCCCCATCTCTAACCTCACTCATTTCTTGAAATCATGGTCAGTTGAACCCCCAGGGCCCTTTGATAGCTGAATGTGTATCATCAGTGAACTTAAAAAAGTAAAAATGGGTCCCAAACCCATAAAGTTTGAGAAATACTGCCAGATTTCCATCCCTAAGGCATTTAAAAAAATTAACCAAAAACCCTACAGTATTATAAATACTGCCACCAGATATGTAATAGTGATACTTGTGTGCAGCACTGCATGGCTAATTTGCCAAGAGAGAAGCCCTTTTTCTCCCACTGCTCTCATCAGAAAACATTGTGAAATAAAACTGATAGTATAATTTAACAAGTATGAAACAATAAACTCACTAAAGAGTTTTTGGTGTTTAAAAGTTTTTTGTTTTGATGGAAAACAAGGAATATTACTTTTTAAAGCCTTGCAACACATTTGCGTTTAACTGTGTTCTTTTCTGCATCTGCCTAAAGCATTTAATCCAGACCACTCCTGTAAAATTACATTTGTGTATGCCTCTCATTCACATCACCACAGAAGAGTGCAATATGCTTTGTAAAAATGGGACATACTGCATATTTTGCACACAAAAACACACCATCGTGAACAATACTTTGTTTTCTTTAAGGGTAAATTCAGTACATGGCCTAATCACTACTGTAAACAACCCTTGTTACCTAGCAACCTCATTATTCTCCTTAAGGATATTCATACTTCTGGTGATTTTTTTTTCCACTAGAAATCTAAATGCCAAATTACAAGCTCATGCAGAATTAATGGATGAAAATGCTTCCACTGCGGTGGGTTGGCACCCTGCCCGGGACTGGTTCCTGCCTTGTGCCCTGTGTTGGCTGGAATTGGCTCCAGCAGACCCCCGTGACCCTGTGTTCGGATTCAGCGGGTTGGAAAATGGATGGATGGATGGAAATGCTTCCAGACTGGACCTAAATGTCTTTCATCTTGTGTGAATGGCATAGATTTGCTGAATGCAAAACATAATTTATTTCATGAGTTTCATGCAAACCATTTTGATCATCTCTAATTAGCACCTTGTCTGGTGTCTTATTTTACTCACAATAGCACAGTTTGTTTCTAAAGTAAACAAGGCTGCCTTCATTTTTTTAAACTAATACAAAAATTTCCTTGTCTATTTTTAACTTACAACTACTAAGAGGGTATGTGCAACGCTTGATATTTTTGTGGTGCAGATGTGTGTTAAGTCAAGAAAATGAACACTCAGTGTGCCATCTTATGCTATGTGCCATTTGAAATAATTATACAAATACACTGACTGCTGCCAATGTTGTCTTCAATTGCACCAAAGAACTTTCTTGTCACTTTAGCTACAGTATTAAATTCAGGCATTGTTAATGTTAATTTTGGGAATCAAAATAGAATCAAAAGTAATAAATAGTAATGTTTAATAGTTTAATTGAAAGCATGAATTTGTTTTTACTGTTTATATGAGTGATAATTTGACCCATCATAGTGTACCATCTTAAGAGTGAGTAAGATCTTTAATACTTCTGGAAGACTAAAAAAAATGCTATATGTATAAAAATAATCAATCAAAAAAATGTTGGTTCCCATGTATGTTCTGGATAAATATATAAATCCCGTTAAAGGATACTAAACTCAACTATGAATGATGAATAAGAAATAGTTGGGCTATAAGTTAATTTTATAACTACCCATGTTTAGGTTTAACATTCACCATTAGGAAAAACATATGAATATGTTCAAAAAAGAAGTTTCAGAAAGTGTATAAAAAACTTATTACAGTATATGCTTCTGAAAAAAGATGTCAGGATCTGATCCTAGTCAGTCATAGGACAAACAGTTTTTATTGCTTTGTTATGTGCAGGATTAGCAACATTGCTCTGACATACAGTACACTTCTACCACTTAAATTTCTGGTATTCAGACATGAGGATGTTCATGAAACTGAATTAATCTTTAGCCCCCAACAATTTTTCATCTCCCGCCAGTATCACAACTAAACCTAGTGTCCACCACACCTCATTTTCTGGATACCTAAGTGACCTAGCAAGACAAAATTAATATGAACAGTTAACATCTGATATTACAAATAATTATGCAAAGTACGGTATATGTTAATTCCACGTGTTATGCTTGTGGACAGCACCACTGACACAGACAAAACCTTGGTAAAACGGACATAAACCTGACAGCTCAACCATTAAAACGTAAATGTGTTGTGGCTAACTGAATTAGGATAATGACATATAAAAGGTTGAAGGCAAAGCTTCTGTTTGCTTTGGTGTTCTACTAACTCTACACAAGGCCTGCAATAAGTCAAACAACAAAACCACAAAAACAACAGCAAAGTTTTTTTTTGTATGAGTGTGAAATTCTACTTTTTTGTATGTTTTATATTCTCAAAGAAAACTCATAACAATGCTCATCTAAAGTACATTTGAAAAGCAGTTTTCTTATTTTCAAAATCAGATTGAATATAATACATTTTTATGACAGTGGAAAAAAAAATGTTTCCTCAACACTGCTGAAGCCATTGCTTACATTTGGTTACTGGAGTAGGGTGGTTTATTTATTAACAGATAACTGTGAAGCCCAGGGCGTGTACAGCTGTTCTAACCCGACACAGACAGGCAGAGAGGCGCGTTTGGCACACAACATTTATTTATATAAATTATCTTCACAGCACACAAGGCAATGTACAGAGCCCAACAGTCCTTCTGCCTCCACTCCTCCTCAGGCTTTGTCCTCCTCCTCCTAACTCTGGCCATCGAGTGGTGGTAACTGGCTTCTGTTTATATGGCACCCGGAAGGACTCCAGGTGCTCAGCAAGCTTCTTCTGGCCACATTTCCAGGTGTGGCGGAAGTGCGGCTAAATAGAGCCCTGAAAATGTCCACGCGCCCCCTGGCTCCCATGCTCAAGACCCGCGACCCCGCTGCAAGCCAAGGGGGCTGCCCTCTGTCAGTCTGGGGTAGAAACATTCTTAAAAATACACTCTCCCCTGGTCCTTCCATACTCCAGGCTTCCCAGCCAGGTAAGGCCCCCGGCCCCCCGCCACACAACTTACAAGCTCCATATGTGCTACTATACTATACTACTTACCTATTAAGCAGCCTTTAAGACTGGGCTTATATTTCATGCGACACTACTGCTATGCAAGCGGTGTACTGTTTATACTTGCGTGCGTACTTTACATAAATCTGGAGGATTCTACCAGGTAGCAGTGCGAGATATCATCACGGTGAGAAAACTTTCTGCTTCGCTGTGTTATAATTGCCTGAAACATCCATTAAAATCCAAGGACACCTTGCTACAATATCTATGAAAAGGATGGATGTTTAATGATTACAATCTAGAAACAATCCCTGGATGGGGCATCAGCTCATTGCAAGGTGAATACAAGCACACACATACTGTACACTAGTGTCATTTTAGCATCACCAAATCCCCAAACCTTTGTGTCTTTAGAAGGAAACTGGAGCACACTGTGGAAACCCACCAGGAAAAACATGCAAACTCCAGGCAGGGAACACCACAGACGTGACTCTACGTGAGGCAGCAGTGCTACTGTTCTGCCATCATGCCGCTCCCACGTGTAATTATTAACAGTATTCATTATTTAAATGAAGTTAACAACTTATCTGTAAAATGCAACAAACATACTTTAATGCCTTTCATCATGAAAGTGATATCAAGTATAAACCTAAGGATTCTAAATGTACAGAGAGCTGAAATATCATAAATATGATGTGTTCTGTGTGGTGATTCCTGCCTACCACTGCTGCCAGGTCAGGAGGAAGCCCCAGAAGCACGTAGCAATTAACAACTGGGTCGGTATTAAGATGACATTTACGACGGTCTACTTTAGAGATGAAATAAACTATGAGATTAAAGTGTAAATTTCAAGATAAAAGCCAAAATTTCCACTTTAATCACAAAATACTGTCCCTAATTTTTTTTCTCTGTGGCTCAAATATGCTGCCGTACATTCTGATGCTGTTGTGAAGGTGCAAAGGTGAAGGTGGTATGTGAGACCTTTAAAATGTATCATGTCATTACGTTGGGAAAAATGGAAAGCTTGAATATAAACGCACCACAAATACATTTGTATGTCAGCATTCTACTTCACCACATCAAACTGTTCATCAAACACTGAAGCATGCACATTGACCCTGTAGAATTTGCAAAGCGGCTTGCTGTCACATGTTGATAGTAAACAGAGACTCTGATATCACGTTCTGCCTTGATCACACTGCACCTTCTGATTTTGTGCTGGTACTGCAACACGCGTCGCATTAATTTCTGAGGATGTGCTCAGAGGACGTATCGCAGCCATGATGCGTACGCAAACGTGTTCTGAGCATGAAGTATAAACCGGCCCTTAGAGTGCACCCTAGATCAAGTGACAAACTGCAGAAATGTAATATAGAGAAGATCTTGAGTGCTTCTTGTCCATCTTCAAGTAGACTGGCCTAGTCTTGCACCAAATTTATTCATAATTTTGACAACCTTAGTAATATTATTTCTTTCCAATTCATTCCCACCCTTTTTTGTGTTTGTTCATTTCATTTTTGTTATTGCTAACCCTTATCTCTCCTTGTCCCTGTGTTCTTTTGCGGTTTAATTTCTAAGAGAGGCCTCTAGTTACTCCATTTTCCTCATGTGCTGTAGTACAGTCACCAGTGAGAGATTTAAGAACTGGCCTTTGCTACAAATTTTAGCTGTGGTCTCTTCACTCTGAATTGTTGTCTTGGTTTCTTCGTATTTGCCTTGTTTCATTTGGGTTCCACTGCTTTTGACTTTATTGCCCATGATGGTTAAAAGTATTGTCGCTCCTTTAATCTTATGTTCCTGTTTTCTTAAATTTACTATTTAGAAATAACTAAGCAGAATACTTTCTATGTTTTTAACCATTATCACTGTATTTTGGATTCTACCTTTTTGGATTGTTTTTATCTCTGTAAATTAGGAGTTTTCTTTTAGTTTATTAGTTCACTGTGTTTATATAATTCTTTTAATTATTTTATTAGTTTGTGTTTTTTTAATTTATTACTATTCCTTTTGTTTGATTTTGTTTTTATAATTCTGACATTTTTTTTTTTGTTCTCAGAGCTCACATATTTTTTTCTGTGGTTTAGAGTTGCAGAGAATCCTTTTACATCTTTGTTTTCCTATTGGGATTTGTTTTACTTATGTTAATTTTATTATTTGTTATATTTTGATTTATACTGCAGCACCATTTTGTTTTTATTATAATACACAAGGAGTTGAGGATTGTGAGTGAAAAAATACAAGGATATGATTAGAATTCAAAGAACTGTCAGAAAGGGAAAACAACTGTCAAAAATAATAGAAGGCAAAAAGAAACCAGAGGACAAAACAAAGTCATAAGTCAAAAGTTTAAGTGATCAAAAACCAGGAAACCAAATCTTACATGATGGCCTACTTAGAAAAAAGTACAGAATCAAGACAGTCTCTATGGATAACTTAAAAGTACAAACACTGCCATATTTATATGCGGTGTGCCATGATGTCACAAGTGCAAGAATGTGGTCCTGTGATCAGCACCGAAAATGTCAGATAAATAATGATAACAAAAAAAATACAACTTCTTGAATTCAATTCAAAATTCAAAACAAGCATTGGAATATGATTCTATAGATCAGAAAACGTACATAACACCAAAGTACGCACATTAAAATTATGTGTATGCTACAGTTGTTTCTATGGGTTACCCCCATTTCAGTTTACTGTCACTGTGATCTCCATCATCAATGACTATCAACAATAATTAAGCAAGCAAACAAACAAGAAATGATTGTGGATAATTATAGTAATTAATATGAACAATGTGCTGCAATAACTAGGAGAAAGGCAGGGGAAAACGAGAGAAGGACCAGGAAATGAAATGTAATCCAAAAAAACAAAGTGGAAGTCCAAACTAGAATCCATCCATCCATTTTCCAACCCGCTGAATCCAAACACAGGGTCACGGGGGTCTGCTGGAGCCAATCCCAGCCAACACAGGGCACAAGGCAGGAACCAATCCCGGGCAGGGTGCCAACCCACCGCAGGACCCAAACTAGAATATCCATCCTATATAACTTTTTACATGTATAGAATCTTGGTCTGTTGCCTCTTTTGGATTATTTTATTATTGCCCAATAAACTGTTTATTGGTAGTTGGGTTTTGGCCTTCCTAATAATTACATAATTATTACAAAATGGATTCTTCCTGTTATTTCTTAAAAACAGGCATGCTAGGTACATTCTGTGTGTTATTTTTCAGGTGTAGGCATGTATACTTGAGCATTTCCTGTTATGGACTGGCATTCTTTTCTATCAAAGGTAGTTTTCTACTTTGTGACTAATGCTTCTAAAATAGGCCCTGAGTCCCTATGACTATATATTGAATTAAATGGGTTGACAAAATACATAGAAGAATTGACAAAATTTAATTCCAATTACCCTTGATATAGCAAGGCATATAAATTACTGCAAGTATCATCAAAAATATAGGAGAAACATCACATAAGTTTGACCACTACTGACTAACCAAGCTCCAATTAACTAGATTAGTATTCCTCAATCTTGGTCTAGCGAAAGTCCAGTAGCTACTGGATAAGAAAAGAAGAATACATAAAATGTATCCTTACCGGCCATTCAACCTAAGTTCAAAAATAAGAAATATAGAAATTGTATTTATGTGTGCTATTTTCACCATTCCTCTTGTTTATCAAACCATTATTTTCAAACTTCCTATAAAATCATCCATCCACTGAACCCACTTTATCCATTGCAGTTTTTATAATATGGATCACGACAACACCAAGCCGAAAGTCAACTCACAGGACACATGTTAGTTAATGACAGGTGACGTTCACAAACATTGACACTCACTTATAATAGGTAAATGTAGAGAGTCACCAATTTAACAAATATGTATGTTTTAGAATTGTGGAAAGAAGCTACTGTATACCATCTGAAAAAAGTTAAAGGCCCCGGGAGGACTCCAATTAGTATTATTAATGTCCTGGCTTGGATTCAAATGCTGGGCTCTGGAGCTGTGAGGGTAGTCACTATACCACTGATGTGCCCTCTTATAAGCATTATCTATTCTTAACATGCTACCGTTTGAGCCTTCAATATTTTAGTAAATAGCAATACTTACTGTACACCTGACAAGCAAATTCTCTGTAAATTTCACCACTGTATATAATTTATTCATTAAATGTTCATTTTTAAAGATTTTCAGCATGAAAGAAATTTTGACTGTTAATGATGGCAAACAGCTAATAAGTTAATTGGTTCTTCTGTGCTTCCTACAGTATTTTCCATTTCAAAATCTCCAGGGACAGAAGAAGACCATGCATAAGCAATCAAAGACTAAAAAGTTTAAAGTCCTGAGTTCACATTTCAGACTTAGTGTTGCCCTTGCGAGGTTGCAGAGGGGGCAGAGAACATTATACCGACCCTTCGCTTTGCCACCCAAACCCAATGACAACCTAGACCAAAGTGGCTGGGGACAGTGTTGCTGCAAAAGGGGAACATCTGCGAGTCTTAAATTCCTGTCAGCTAGCACTTGAATTAAATAACCATGAGTACCTAATTAATCCTTCACCTCGGCAATTTGTGGTCATTCAAGGTTGGTGGGGGAGGAATCCATTTGTTAGACTAGTGCAGAATAGACTTAGTACAGCATATACTGCATGAAGCTTTCTGCACTGTTTTATTCAGATATTTTAATCTGTTATGTAGTCTTTTCTTATGTTTCAAGAAACAAACAATATGGTTTGTTGTAAAGAAATGTTATGTAGAAAAGTGGTCATTTCTTTCTATAAGAAGAACTGTTTAGTGTAGCAATCGTATTGCATCCGTCTTTTTTTTTATTATTTGCTTCCTATATAATTAAAATATCGAAAGAGGTATATATATTGAATTCACACAGAGATCAATTACAAACCCTGAGGGATAAAATGCACTTAATGGCCAGTTGATATAGTATGCAGAACCAAAGGGATGAAGCAACTATAACTAGCTGTCAGGACCCACAGTATGTTATGTGCAAATTTGAACTGGCACTAGATTATTTCAGTCTAGTCCACACATATTAAAATATAATAGACATATAATTCCCCCCAGAATTTTAAAACTCTACAAAAATGATCTCAGAAGACTGTTTGGAAAAATACAGAGACTCTGCTTATGTCCTTTAATCCTTGTTTTCTCTCTTTTAGATTAGTTACACAAGGTCATCATGGGTGCTTTGTGTATGTCACTTTGCAGCGTTCATAGTTAGGTTCATTCTGTGAGGATTTTGCATACCCTTATCATGCTTGTGGGTTTCAGCCCCTGGTTGAAAGACTGATTACTCTAAATTGGATCACTGCCATGAGTCTATACATGAAAGGTGTGCCATGCAGAGTTGGTTTTCATTGTTTTGCCTGTTAATACCAAGGTAGACTTGGAATTTAGATAAGGAGGATAGCTAGATGGATATTCAATGAGAACTTCTCCAGTAACAAAGTGGACAAAACTGAAGTTTGTGTTTTCCAGAAGGTGCATACCACGTTTAATGTAAATAAACACATGTTGCAAACAGGAAAACTAATACAAGGTGGCACAATGTCTCAATGCTTAGGTGGCCTAGGTTTGAATTCTGTGTCCAGGTGCAATCTTCATGGATGTTTACACAATCCTCCAAGGTTTGCATGAATCTTTCCCTCCCTACATCCAGAAGATCTGCATCTCAGGTGAGTCACTAATTGCAAATGGATCCTGTGTGCATGGAACACCCTGGTTCTCCATCCAGGGTGGCTCACTGCCTTACTAATGGTGTTTGCCAGAGTAGGTCTAAGCCCCTGTGACCTTTAATTAGGTCAAGTAGGTTTCAGAATCACCATCAATGAGGAAAGTTTTATAGAAATTCTAAAATGATTTTGTGCATAGGTGTAGTGATTTAACAATTTGTACTTTTTTGGATAAATAGGTGTCAGAGCAGTGGTTTTCTCTGTCTGTATCCCCTAAAAGTTGCAGAGACACAAATATCTACGGCAGATTAGTACAAAAAGCACTTGTTATATAAAACTGAGAAACACGCAAAGGAAAATGGTCTGACACTGCTGCAAATTGTGTTACTTTGATATTTTTTGCAGTTATGTGAGCTCATGTTCTTCAAGGTGGCCATCTTGGTTGTGGCTTGATCGACCGTGTTGGATCACCAGACCCTTGATCTCGTGACTTGTGATGTTAAGGTTACAGGCATATAAAATATGGCAACATAGAATTCTGGTTACCCTATTATTTAGACATTTCTAAGGATGTATGGTTGCTTTGTGCTTTGTTCTGCATTAAAAAAATCCCATTTGTGGTTAATGAAGGCCACCAGAGTTATCATTTAATGAATTCTCTTATCTTTTAAAGTTCCCGAATGAGGAATTATGGGGCCTGTTCCAAAACTTACTTCCGACTCTCCTCATGACGGAAACTATAATTAGGGGTGAAACAAATTCTTTTCATGAGATTTAATTTTGTTCTACATCAGTATACACAATAATTTAGGGTGATTGATAGTTTTTGGTTCAGTACTTTGCTCTTTAATAATGAATTGCCTGGAAAGAGCATTTAGAACAAGGGTCATCAGATAGTTTTGACCTATGGTCAAACAAACAAACAAGAGTTTGGCCACAGGCACCACAACACACCCTCCCTTCATCTTCAAGTCAATTCATTCACCCCCAGACACTTTCATCCAGTCACCCACTCATTCAAATCACACGTTAAGCAAATTCAAACCTTTCAATTCTATGCAAGATGTGGAATCATCAAGCATATGGTGTTATTATCATTCCAAACAATCAAGCTCTATCTTTTAAATTCATATATTTTACTCATGAAAATCCACTGTGTACTTTTACTTATCAGAAGTAAAATTCAAAATTCATATTAGTAGTTAGAGGTTTAAACACATTAGCAAGTATAAAGTTTTTCAAAATGTCTTAAGATACAGAGAATCATTATTTCAATGATGAATGAACCAGAAGGTATGCCTTTATAATGGAATCATTCAGAAAACCTCAGGCGACCTGTCTGACCTGCAAAGAAACGAGTTGCTATTGTAAAAGAATCCAATGTGAAGTACCACTAGCATCAGAAGCACAGCACTTTCAATTAATCTTATCCACCACCTTATGATGGCAGGTGAAGAAAAGTCAAGGCCTTGAGGGCAAACTTCATTCTCAGCAGGTAAATACCCAGGGAGACAAAAGATCTGGCACCAAATTCTAACCACAAGACACATTTGAAGTTCCCTAACTATTGCTAAATGTAAAGCCAAAAACTATATCTCAATAAACATTAATATATAAACACAAGTTTGAAAAATAAAAGAGCATTGCAGAATTTAAAACTGCTGCCATGTTCTCATGAGCAGCAAAAAACAAGATGTGAAAAAAATTTAGTCAAAATTACATCAAAAATGAAAAGTAATCTCAGAAATAAATTCTCCATGATAAAAACTGTGATAAAACATCAGAACTCTGAAACAAGAAAAGAATAGTGCAAAATAAAAAATAAACGCAATCAAAACAGTTTGGAAAATACAGCAAAATATTGTTCCAAAATTATGAAAGCTGGTGTTTATATTCCTTCCTGTAGTACTGTAATATGGAACAGTGTTGGTGTGAATTGTATGGATGAGTGATATACTACACTGGTGGATTTAAAGTAAGTGAAAGTGTTAAAAAATATTTTTGACAGCACATCTTCCCCATCTCCCCCGTTAAGGTTCGGGTAGGCTCCATGCTCACTGTTTCCACTTGAACCAGGAACTGCCAAGCTGCACAAATGAAGTCACATAATACCGCAAGAAGTAGTGCAAAGTGTTCTAGTGCTTTTATTTTCAAAGTCCAGACATGGGTTCAAAACCACAAAGTGTAAAAATGCTGTGCTCTTCAATAATAAATAATCTCAATAAAAACAAGTGTTCTTGTGGAGGTTAAAAACAAGAGTTAAATAAATCCTTAAAACAAAGTTAAAATCCACAGCAGGAATCCATCCTTCCATTAAAACAGGATACATCTTTCTAAAAACTGACATCTCCTCTACTTACCCAAAATGGGATTCTGCAATTCAAGGAGACATCTTTCTAACAGACACAGCTAACCCTTTAAATAAGATTGGGTCTTCGACTCCAGCCCTTCAGCATTTGCGAGGCGCTATGCCAAGCCTTGCACCCTTTGTCTCCTGCTGCCACTCCTAGGCCTTCTGCAGGAGCCCTCCTGGAGCGGCTGGTCATTCCTGCTTCCCAGATCACTCAACAGGAATGACTCTTAGTCTCCTGTTGAGCAGTGGCCACATGGTCCACTACTGGGACTCTTTTCCTGGCTGCCTGCTTCCACTCACTCAATTCAAAAAGGGGTTGAGAAAAAACAAAACAATGCAAAAATAATATCTAAACAAGCAGAAAATCGCAACACCTATCCAGTGGTAGTTAAATGGTAGCACATGAAAAGGTTACACTCTTCCATCTTGTCAATCTGAAAATTACTCCCTAGGAAGCACAAAGATACAAGTCAGTTTTAAAGATATTCATTGGTCAAGTGCAGTTAAGTATAGTACATAACCAATGACTTTGCATGAAATTTTTAGTATTTTATGTTGGGCTGCTGAGTTGACAAAGGAGTGACTTGGTTTAAGGGGCATAAAGAACAGACATGGCAAGAGGACAGCTAGGCCAAAGAAATTCTGGAAAAAAAAATTAATGACAAGTTTTAGAGGTCAAGGATGCATGGCATCTAACAATATGAGAGAGAGCACTACTGTGAAACAGCATGCAGGATTTACTGAAGACATGTTTAACCCTAAAAACAGTTGCGAGGCCTGTTCTGGAAGTAGGCTTAGGCTCAGGTATAAAGGCACCTCAGCACCATTCCCCCTTTGAGTATAGATTTGGACAGTGAATTAGGGAAGGACAGAGACCCACAAACCATTGTGTTTCTTTGTGCCACTCCCAAGCCTGGATAAATGGGGAGGGTTACATCAGGGAGGGCATCCAGTATAAAACTTAATATGTGGGCAACAATACAAATTTCCATACCGGATCGGTCGAGCCCCGGGTTAACAACGACCGTCACCAGTACTGTTAGCCAACAGGGTGCTGGCGGAAATTGGGCTACTCTTGGCCGAAGAAGAAGAAGGAGAAGAAGAGGGGAGAGACGTGTCTGGAGGCAGGAGGAGAGGAGGAAAGTAAAGAGAGTGGAACTGAGGGTAGGAACATTGAATGTTGGCAGTATGACTGGTAAGTGGAGAAAGTTAGCAGATATGATGGAGAGAAGGAAGGTTGATATATTGTGCGTTCAGGAGACTAAATGGAAGGGGACTAAGACCAGGTGGATCGGAGGTGGACTCAAATTGTTCTATCATGGTGTGGATAGGAGGAGAAATGGAGTAGGGGTTATTCTGAAGGAACAGTATGTCAAGAGTGTTTTGGAAGTGAAAAGAGTGTCAGACAGTTAATGATAATGAATGATTATGAAGCTGGAAATTGGAGACGTGATGATGAATGTTGTTAATGCATATGCAGCGCAAGTTGGGTGTGCAATGGATGAGAAAGAAGATTTTTGGAGTGAATTGGACGAAGTGATGAACAGTGTACCCAAGGGACAGAAAGTGGTGATTGGAGCGGATTTCAATGGGCATGTTGGTGAAGGGAACAGTGGAGATGAGGAGGTGATGGGTAGGTATAGTGTCAAGGAGAGGAATGAAGAAGGTCAGAGGATAGTGGATTTTGCCAAAAGGATGGACATGGCTGTGGTGAATACATATTTTAAGAAGATGGGGGAACATAGGGTGACGTACAAGAGTGGAGGAAAATGCACACAGGTAGATTACATCCTATGCAGAAGAGTCGATCTGAAGAAGATTGAAGACTACAAAGTGGTGGCAGGGGAAAGTGTAGTTAAGCAGCATAGGATGGTGGTCTTTAGGATGACGTTGGAGATCAAGAAGAGGAAGAGAATGAGGGCAGAGCCAAGGATGAAATGGTGGAAGTTGAAAAAGGAAGACTGCAAGGTTGAGTTTAGGGAGAAGGTGAGACAGGCACCTTGTGGCAGTGAAGAGTTACCAGACAGCTGGGAAACAACAGCAGATGTGGTAAGGGTGACAGCAAGAAGGGTGCTTGGCATGACATCTGGACAGAGGAAGGAGGAAAAGGAAACCTGGTGGTGGAATGAGGAAATACAGGACAGTATACAGAGGAAGAGGATGGCAAAGAAGAAGTGGGATAGACAGATGCAGAAAGTAGACAAGAGTACAAGGAGATAAGGCGCAAGGTGAAGAGAGAGGTGGCGAAAGCTAAAGAAAAGGCGTATGATGAGTTGTATGAGAGGTTGGACACTAAGGAGGGAGAAAAGGACCTGTACCGATTGGCTAGACAGAGGGAGCGAGCTGGGAAAGATGTGCAGCAGGTTAGGGTAATAAAGGATAAAGATGGAAATGTACTCTCAAGCGAGGGGAGTGTGTTGAGTAGATGGAAAGAGTACTTTTAGAGGCTGATGAATGAAGAGAACGAGAGAGAGAAGAGGTTGGATGATGTGGAGATAGTGAATCAGGAAGTGCAACGGATTACCAAGGAGAAAGTAAGGACAGCTATGGACAGGATGAAGAATGGAAAAGTCATTGGTCCAGATGACATACCTATGGAAGCATGGAGGTGTTTAGGAGAGATGGCAGTGGAGTTTTTAACCAGATTGTTTAATGGAATCTTGGAAAGTGAGAGGATGCCTGAGGAGTGGAGAAGAAGTGTACTGGTGCCAATATTTAAGAATAAGGGGATGTGCAGGACTGTAGTAACTACAGGGGGATAAAATTGATGAGCCACAACATAAAGTTATGGGAAACAGTAGTGAAAGCTAGGTTAAGAAGTGGGGTGATGGTTAGTGAGCAGCAGTATGGTTTCATGCCAAGAAAGAGCACCACAGATGCAATGTTTGCTATGAGGGTGTTGATGGAGAAGTATAGAGAAGGCCAGAAGGAGTTGCATTGCGTCTTTGTGGACCTGGAGAAAGCATATGACAGGGTGCCTCAAGAGGAGTTGTGGTATTGTATGAGGAAGTCGGGAGTGACAGAGAAGTACGTAAGAGTTTTACAGGATATGTACGAGGGAAGTGTGACAGTGGTGACGTCTGCGGTAGAAGTGACAGATGCATTCAAGGTGGAGGTGGGATTACATCAGGGATCGGCTCTGAGCCCTTTCTTATTTGCAATGGTGATGCACAGGTTGACAGACGAGATTAGACAGGAGATCCTGTGGACTATGATGTTTGCTGATGACATTGTGATCTGCAGCGATAGTAGTAAGCAGGTTGAGGAGACCCTGGAGAGGTGGAGATATGCGTTAGAGAGGAGAGGAATGAAGGTCAGTAGGAACAAGACAGAATACATGTGTGTAAATGAGAGGGAGGTCAGTGGAATGGTGAGAATGCATGTAGTAGAGTTGGCAAAGGTGGATGAGTTTAAATACTTGGGATCAACAGTGCAGAGTAATGGGGATTGTGGAAGAGAAGTGAAAAAGAGAGTGCAAGCAGGGTGGAATGGGTGGAGAAGAGTGTCAGGAGTGATTAGTGACAGATGGATATCAGCAAGAGTGAAAAGGAAGGTCTACAGGTAGTGAGACTGGCTATGTTATATGGGTTGGAGACGGTGGCACTGACCAGAAAGCAGGAGACAGAGCTGGAGGTGGCAGAGTTAAAGATGCTAAGATTTGCATTGGGGGTGACGAGGATGGATAGGATTAGAAATGAGTACATTAGAGGGTCAGCTCAAGTTGGGAGACAAAGTCAGAGAGGTGAGATTGCATTGGTTTGGACATGTGCAGCTGAAAGAAGAAGAAGAAGACTAGAGAAGAACTTAAATAGAAAATATCAGTATATGCAGATGATATCGTACTGTATATACAGTATCAGACCCACAAACTTCTGTACCAATAGTCCTTAACGAACTTGCAGAATTTCAAAAGATATCGGGACTCAAAATTAATTTGAATAAAAGTGTGCTTTTTCCAGTGAATTCTCTTGCACACAATATTAGACTGGACACCTTCCCATTTATTTTAGCAGATAAGTTTAAATACCTAGGGGTAAACATCACAAGAAAATATAAAGATCTTTTTCAACAATATTCTGCTATCAGCATGGAAAAAATTAAACAAGTTGTGAACAGGTGGTCTACCTTCCATTTTACATTAGCAGCAAGAATCAATACTGTCAAGATGAACATCCTTCCTAAGCTTCTTTTTCTATTTCAGGGCATCCCCATATACAATAACAAATCATTCTTTAAGAAATTGACTCAATTATAACCTAATTTATTTGGAATTTGAAACATCCACACATCCAATGGGTGACCTAAAGCAGTAGTGGGCACGGCACTACCTAATTTTCAGTTTTACTACTGGGTGGCAAATATACAAGCTATAAAGCCATGGATTTTGACACAAATTGATGAATATACACACATAAAAATCACAATAGAAATAAATCATGCTGTACTTCTTTATATGCTCTGCTCTGTGTCCCAGTAAATACAAATTATCGTCAATGTACTAATAACCCTATTGTCCATCAATCACTCAGAATATGGAACAAATCTAGGAAGCACTTTAAGGCAGAGAAGCTTTTATTTCTAGCACCTCTACATGACAATCACCTACAGTATTTAACCTTTGGATAATGTTCACGATTAAAACACTTAGAGATTTGTATATAGATAATGTCTTTGCATCTTTTGAACAATTACACTTACACCCATCAACACATTTTTTCCACTAATTTCAAATCAGAAACTTTCCTAAAAGGAACATGTCTAATTTTCCTCACCTCCCACTCAGTTCTATTCCAGAAGAGACAACATCTAAATAATATATAAACATATTTTAAAGTCCCATCCTTTCAAAGATCCCAGAGTACGGTGGGGAAAGGATCTTTCATTTAACATCTCAGATATTGGAAGGCAACCATGCATATAATACACTCTAGCTCCACATGTGCAAAACATTCAATCATTCACCTTAAAATCTTTTATTGAGCTCAATAATGTCAGTTAAAATTGTCCACAATGTATCCAGGGCAAGATTCAACCTGTGAACATTGCAATCGAGCTCCAGCCTCACTTTGCCACATGTTTTGGGTGTGCACCAAATTAACATCATTCTGGAAAAAATCTTTTATGCCTATCAGACAACTCACAGATATGCTTAAAATGGAGAAGAACAAATTGATTGCAATTGCTTATACCACTCTACTAGCGTACATCTTGCGCAACTGGAAGAACCCTAGCCCACCGGTTATAAGTCACTGGATAAATTATATTCTATACTATTTGAAACTGGAAGAAAATATTTTCTCAATTAAAATCTGTTCAAAACATTTTTCAAAATATAGGAAGATCTAATTGATAAAATTTTAGAATAAGCTTTGTTGTTTTTAAAGATTTGCTCTTTCAAAAGAAAGCAAAGTTGTGTTATGTGTAAGAACCTGCAAGTACTGACTAATTTGCTGTAACTCCTGAAAATTTCTATTCCCCTAATCTAAGCATCCTTTACCTCCCTGCTCATTATTCTGGACATTGGTCAAGCAGAAGTGATGATTTAAAAATGGAGAACAGTGGAAAGACTGGAAAATAAGTGGGTAAACACAGCAGTAATGGAATGGAAGTTACACTGATGAAGCAGTAGTCAGAGAAGGTGAAGCAGCAATGAATTAGCTAGAGGCAAGCTGGTGAAGTAACAGAAAGAAAACAAATAAACAAAAGCTCTGGCTACCAAAACTCAATTGACTGAATCCATGCAGAGTTAGCAAAGTATCTCATTTTCAAAGCTTCAGTCAATTGGTGTTTTGTAACAGTAGTTCTTCTGCCCATGCGGCAAAGTGCTTCCAATCTGCAGCAGCACACTCTCTACAAGCCAGTGCCGCACCTTCAAATCAGTCAGAGTATCATTTAGTTGGTTCTATGAATATGCAGCAAAGGTTATAATAATCCTTGTATTTTAGTGTTCAATAGAATATGACATAAACAGAGATCACCATTTTTCATGCCTTCTGAGCTTTATGTGCATATTTTTTAATATTCTGCACTGGTTTTAGCCTGGCTGGCCTTGTTTAAATAAAAGATGGTTCTACCTGCTTTATTAGATACACCAAAAACTGGATTTAGTATTTATCTATTAATCATTTTGCACTTTATGTTTCAAGGATAAGATTATAGTGGATCCTTCTGAGAAACTAAATTCATATGGTGGCCAACATCATGCCTCTTGGAAAATGAAAACCAATATATTAAAGTAAATATGAAAGCTAATGTTTGATGAAGGTGGATTGGCGATTCTAAATTGGCCCTAGTGTGTGCTTGGTGTGTGGGTGTGTTTGTGTGTGTCCTGCGGTGGGTTGGCACCCTGCCCAGGATTGTTTCCTGCCTTGTGCCCTGTGTTGGCTGGGATTGGCTCCAGCAGACCCCCGTGACCCTGTGTTCGGATTCAGCAGGTTGGAAAATGGATGGATGGATGGATGTCTGATGATAAACTAGGAAATAGACTGAGTTACATATATAGTATAAGTGTTAGTACTTCAGTCAGAAGGTATACTGTAAATAACACTATTGAGATACATATATACAGTGAGATTTTTGAGACCCCGATAACCCTCCAACTGCACTGTATGCTGACATTCAGTTAACACAAGCAGCGACTAGTTGTCTACTGCCAGTGCAACTGCAAATTTGCAGGCTACCCACTTAATGTGTCCGTTGCCTGCTGGTTGATCCGGGGAACATTTAAAACAAGCCACTGACCTGGCCATGTGCTGGCTTTCTGTCTTCTCTCCGAGGGGGGCCATCTGTTCTTTTAATCAGGAGACAGAAGCTTGTATAGGGTGACATCAACGCCACAGAGTGCTTGCTGTGTTTGAGTGTGCTGAAGTGACAGCTCCTGTTTGGATAAAAATCCTCTGATAACATTCTTGTTTTTAAAACAATAAAGCTGTTTATTTTTGGAAACCTGAACTTCCCTACTCATTT
This sequence comes from Erpetoichthys calabaricus, assembly GCF_900747795.2. Classification (NCBI taxonomy): domain Eukaryota; kingdom Metazoa; phylum Chordata; class Cladistia; order Polypteriformes; family Polypteridae; genus Erpetoichthys; species Erpetoichthys calabaricus. Next base: position 83,066,562 of record NC_041397.2, on the reverse strand, counting down.
TTTGTGCAAGTTTGTGATCCACATCACTGTATATATATATATATATATATATATATAAATATATATATATATATATATATATATATATATGGTTGAAATAGTTTACTGTCAGATAAATGCAAAGAGTACACGACACGTGTTTCACACTCATTCTGGGCTCATCAGGTGTACACACTCCACTGCACTCCCTCTCGGGAATCGAACCTCGGACGTCAGCGGCGATGCCCCTAACGTTGCGCCACGGCGTGTGGTTCGTTTATTTGACAGCATGTAGATCGGGGTAATTACATTCACGGCATTCGTAGTCTGTGTCACAATCTGATTGTATGGGTGGTTACCTACCAGGTAAAATATATATATATATATATATATATATATATATATATATATATATATATATATATATAGTAAGAGATGGCTGGGATATGGAAGGATGGAGGACGGCAGCTTCTTTAAGGCACTGCCTCCCCCGAGATGCTAGATGGCAGCTCCCTGGGATTACAGCAGTGTCCCGTATTCCCACAGGGCAACATGGGACTGGAGTTCGTTATCTCAGCCCTGTTGGGTGCTGTGAGTACCGCAAGGGGGTGCTGTGGAGGCAGAAGTGCTATCAGACCACATGAGCAGAAGAGTGGAAGCACTTCTAGATTGGCCATTATAAAAAGGACCGCCTTAAACCCAGTAAGGAAGCCAGAGTCGGGAGGAGGTGGACAGAGCATGCTGTAAGTTGTGGAGGAGAAAGAAACAGATTTTTTGTGTGTTGTATTGTTATTTACTTGTGGTAGTGGTGTTGTAAAGCCTTGTGAAGAGTAACAGTGAACAAAACAAGTTCTTGGTGTTTTTATCTTGTGTCCTCAGTGTCTGTGTGTTGGGTCAGAGGAGCGACATTGCTCTCTAGTGTCCACAATATAAATATATATATTGTGGAGCACCAGGGGGCATACCAGCCACCCTACCTGACACAGACAGACGCGAGACACAAGTTCTGTCCAGCACGCAAATTTATTTCAAGTGGGGCAGCACTTTTTGTTCACTCCCCACTATAGAGTACAGTACACAAAGCACCAAAAGAAAACACAGTCCTTTCTTCCTTCTCTCTTTCTCTGCTGCCTCCACTCCTCTCCCAGGAGGCTTTGTCCACCTCCTCCCTACTCTGGCTCCTCGAATGGAGTGAGGTGGCCACTTTTATAGGGCACCCCCAAGTGCTCCAGGTGCTCCAAGACCTTCTTCTGGCAGCACTTCCGGGTGTGGCGGAAGTGCTGCAATCCAGTCTTTAACAACTGTCAAGGCTTCCCGCTGTGGGCCAGGGGGGTTGCCCTCTACTGTCTCAGGGGAGGTATTGCCCTGAATATGCCCTTTACCCTGGTCCTTCCATCACAGGGGCATACAGTGATCCCTCGCTATATCGCGCTTCGCCTTTCGCGGCTTCACTCTATCGCGGATTTTATATGTAAGCATATTTAAATATATATCGCGGATTTTTTGCTGATTCGCGGATTTCTGAGGACAATGGGTCTTTTAATTTCTGGTACATGCTTCCTCAGTTGGTTTGCCCAGTTGATTTCATACAAGGGACACTATTGGCAGATGGCTGAGAAGATACCCAACTTACTTTCTCTCTCTCTCTCTCTCTTGCGCTGACATAGGGGGGTGTGAGCAGGGGGGCTGTTCGCACACCTAGACGATAGGGACGCTCGTCTAAAAATGCTGAAAGATTATCTTCACGTTGCTACCTTCTGTGTGCAGCTGCTTCCTGAAGCACGGTGCTTCGCATACTTAAAAGCTCAAAGGGCACGTATTGATTTTTGACTTTGTTTTTCTCTCTCTCTCTCTCTCTCTCCCTGCTCCTGACAGAGGGGGTGTGAGCTGCCGCCTTCAACAGCTTTGTACCGGCGGTGCTTCGCATACTTAAAAGGCAAACATCCCTTTTGATTTGTTTGTTTTTCTCTCTCTGACGCGCACTCCGTTGAAGAGGAAGATATGTTTGCATTCTTTTAATTGTGAGACAGAACTGTCATCTCTGTCTTGTCATGGAGCACAGTTTAAACTTTTGAAAAAGAGACAAATGTTTGTTTGCAGTGTTTGAATAACGTTCCTGTCTCTCTACAACCTCCTGTGTTTCTGCGCAAATCTGTGACCCAAGCATGACAATATAAAAATAACCATATAAACATATGGTTTCTACTTCGCGGATTTTCTTATTTCGCGGGTGGCTCTGGAACGCAACCCCCGCGATGGAGGAGGGATTACTGTATATGTATATCAGGGGTGTCAAACTCCGGGCCTGGAGGGCCGCAGTGGCTACAGGTTTTCATTCTAACCCTTTTCTTAATCAGCGACCAGTTTTCACTGCTGATTAACTCCTTTTCCCTTCATTTTAATAGCCCTGTTTTTAAGGATTCAGTCCTCTGAATTGATTTGTTTCTTCATTAAATGGCGGCCAAACAGAAATGAGACATGAAACGAGCCAACAGATGACCAGCTAAATTGGGATTTCAAACTCCAACCAGTCTCTTAATGAGAAGCTGATTCTTGCTGTTAATTAAGTCCATTATTTAATTCCATGGCTTGTTGCTGCTCTCATTCTGCCACAGCAGACATTTCTAAATCTGTTGATTTTTCTGTTTTTTTCTGTCATATGGTGGCTTGTTTGATGTTTCATTATTGTTTGGCCACTAATTAAGGAAAAAGAGACAATTAAGGGGCCTGAGTCAAGTTAATTAAAACTAAAGCAAAAGAAGTTCATTAGCAGTAAAAACGGCTCAGTAATGAAGAAGGTGATTAGAATGAAAACATATAGCCACTGCGGCCCTTGAGGACCGGAGTTCGACACCTGTGATGTATATATATGAGAAGTGTATGTATAAATATGTAAGAATGTGATTAAAACAAGAAGATATGTGTGCTTTACTCAAAAATTATTCTGAGAAAGTAACAGTGCATGAAATGTCTTAATTAATTTCTCGCCAATTGAAGTAAATCATTACAGCACATCTTAAAGCTGACTTCATCCAGAGCTGAAATTCTCTCATAATTTCCTGGCTGGCTTGCAAAAAAGTACATTACATACAGTGGGCATTTACTAATTCTTTTTCACTTCAATACAATTCATGCATTCAATCAATAGTGTGTGGGTGCAGTGCTGTGTGCATCATACAGAGATAAACAGCCGTTATGTCTAAAGCAGAAACTGAAACAGCTATACACAAGCATTAGGCTACTGATCATTCTGTCAATCACAGCCAAGCAACTCCAGGTTCCCCTGCACCTTGAGGAGCAGGTCTGAGATGCACCCTTTTGGCAGGAAAGACTTTTACTTCTTGTGAACTAGATCACTGTTAAATAAAATACTGAGTTACAGAAAAAAATTAATATTTCATGATGTGAGAAAGTGGTCAGTATTACAAGATATAATTGCAGCAAAAAAAAAGTGTTAGAGGAGGTGTGTAAAAATGATTTTCTCTGTGCAATCTTGTCACTTACATTCTAAAAAAGGTGATGGCAAGATGCATAGATCATTATTTGGAGAACGGGCACATTTAGTTAATGTACAGACTATAATGACCTTCTTATTGGTACATTTTCAGTAGTGATCTAAAATTACCAGCTTCATTTTGCTAAGAGCGTTATACTGTAAAGGTGCACTTTAGTAAAAGTAATAATGAGAAATAAGAGAGACTTTTAAAGTGCAATCACATCATATCTATGGCTTCTAAAATATCACTTCCATTCATCTTTGGTTCTAAAGAATAATTTGGTTTCTGAGAAGGATTTTATATTTGGGAGGAGAACCAGAGAGGCAAGATGGAACAAGTGGGGTCAAGGGGTGCAGAGTAGAGTTAGGAACCTTTAAAAATGAACACTGGCAGTAGTGCAGTCATATCCCTCAGGCCCGCTAGGGGAGCTTCACTTGACCTCAAAGTGGAAGGAGTGGGACCACATCACTATTGTCCCTCTTTTAAGGCAAGTTGGTTACAAGCTGCCTAACAGACCAGACGCTCTTAAATGTGACTACAGATACACCAGGGTTTAATAGTTGAAGTTCTAGCTTTACGTAACTGTAGCCAGCCCTGATTCCAGGCAATGATTCTGGGAACAGGTTAGAAGTCACTCTGAGAGGGGATTGGAAGCAGAGCATCACTGAATCTGAAGTCAAGAAAAACATCAGGAGAGAAAGAGACTAGATTCTCGTAAAAGAAAAGAGAGCCAAGTAGTGAAAAAAAATAGTTTTGTTGATCTTGGAGAAGTCATATGTGTGAGTTTTTATAGTGTGGCTTTGTTTATATTCTGCTTATATGTTCATTCCCTCATATATTTTAAATAATAAACACAACACTGCTTGGCATCATTTCAGGTGCATGGGAACAGCACAATGGTCTCATGTGCTGTTATTATTTACAACATACAGCAAGAAGCTTTTCTCAGATAACTGTTATATATGTGTTTGTGTGTGTGTGTGTGTGTATGGGTGTGTATTACCAAATTATCAGTGAACAGCCAGGGCAGAAATGTCATCACTCCAAGTAGGCAGACAACCAACCACTTGAAAAGCTGGATGGGATCCAGTCCCTGCAGTAGATTTATGCTGTTAATTTTGTCCCCTGGCTGCCTTCCGATGAGCACTACTGCTCAAACTGCACCAAGCAAATTGCTGCATTATAGCTCTGTTAATGGTAATCAGCATGCTAATGAGCGCCAGAAGGTCATTACAGAAAAGAGTGGTTAAAAGATATATGTCTTAGACTAAAAAGCATTCATTCCTTAGGGAATCTAAGTGTCTTGTTTGCAGGACACAGATTACTTGTTTTGGTTTCTGTCAAACAAAAGGCAGCTGAAGTCAAGGAATAAATCATTAGAGTTTCTTTTATTAGGGAAATGTCTACACAAGAAAATTGTAGAAAAACAAAACAGCCTCTGAAAGCTGTATTTGTCTATCCTGCAGTGTTATACTTCACTGGACTGATTGAAATTTGGCCCATAGCTATAATTTTAGTCTATACTGCAATTAAAATTATTTAAAATACACCATAAATAACATTGATAATGACAAACTACCTGTAATAACATTTAAATTTTACTCAACACAGTTTTTTCACGATGCAAAATATTTAAACCGCATGTAGGCAAATGAGCAATGTCATTCTATCTGAGGCTGATTCTTTCCTCACAATGCAACCAGGAAAGGTTCCATACTGGAAAAGGCAAAATCCGATAATGGATGGGTGAATGGATGGAGTGAAATACAGAAAAATATTTATCATCCATATATCCCTCTATTTTCCAATCCAATTGTCCCATTCAGGGTTCTAGGACCTATCCTGGCGGCAGTGGACACAAGTTGGGAACTAACAAGGTGCCAGTCTGTCTCATCATTCTGAAAATAACCACCTACTTCAGAAGTTCAGCCAAGTGGAGAGAGTTTTTATTTGAGGTAATTCACCTCTGAATCGCTGGTCTGCTGTGCACCAGCAGTTTAGCATTTTTCGTTACAGAGATGTTAGGTTGCAGAGCCTCTCACAATGCACCGTGTGTTATTGCATGTACTTAAAGTATATGGTGTACAATGTGCTTGTCTTCTTTGAATTGTAATTCACTCTTTCTCTTAGTGAGTTTGCAAATACTATACATTTTTGAAAGTAGGCTTGAACTTGAAAACTTCAAAAACTGAAAGATGTTTTTACTTAAAAAAGATTGCTTTGCAAAAATTAGAACATGTTCTATATGATTTCTGTAATTTTGTCGTATGTGTTGTATACACAACATTTATGGTTACCCTTTCCCAATTAATAGGTATTTATAGTATAGAGTTTTGCCAAATTTCACTTTATATTGGGCTATGAAGAGATCTTGGTCTGGTACAATATTATTGCTCATCATTTCACAAGCCTTATAATTTAGTGGTTTCCCAAACACAACTTTGGCCATTCTTGAGGACTGATGCCACTATTATAGACTGTTTCCGGGGTTTTTTTTCTATAGCATTTAAACTGTTTTAAATAGATTACTTTTTAAATTTAAAATTGTACATTTTTTGTGTACAGATTATATGTATGTCTTTATAATCACTGTATATAATTATATAATGTACATATTTACTTGGGCGGCACTGTGGTGAAGTGGTAGTGCTGCTGCCTTGCAGTTAGGAGACCTGGGTTCACTTCCCGGGTCCTTCCTGCATGGAGTTTGCATGTTCTCCCCGTGTCTGTGTCGGTTTCCTCCCACAGTCCAAAGACATGCAGGTTAGGTGCATTGGCGATCCTAAATTGTCCCTAGTGTGTGCTTGGTGTGTGGGTGTGTGTGGCTGGCGCCCTGCCCAGGGTTAGTTCCTGCCTTGTGCCCTGAGCTGGCTGGGATTGGCTCCAGCAGACCCCCGTGACCCTGTGTTAGGATATAGCGGGTTGGATAATGACTGACTGACTGACATAATTACTTAATTTACACTGAAAATTTTGATATTGTACCTTAGTGAGCAAGTATATACTTGTTCCAGAATTGTCATCACATAAATTATAAAGGTACTAGTAAATAAACAGTTACCTCTTCAATACAATAATTTTTAACAACAAAATAGTAACATTTCAGGATGGGAGGCTGCATTTAAAATTATTATTGATGCATTGTAAGTCGCCTTAAGACCAAACAAAGCATTTATTAGGCTCTTGCTATGTAGCAGTTACTGCGCTTACTAATTATAACCTGTACGAAGAACCTTTGTAAAGTATGGTCACTGGTGCTCACACCAAACAAGGCATTCATTAAGGCTTAGTTACTGGGCAGTAGCAATAATAGATGCACCTCAGTAGCCCCTTTTAAAGTGTTCTCAAAAATAAGCTCCATAATAATCAATAGAAGGAAAACTTCAGCATGAGCTCCACAGGGATATGAGAACATTTAAGACAAAAACAAGACATTTTCAATAGCATTGTTATGTCAACATGCATTATAAAGACATAACTTTGTCAACATTTGTAATATGAGAACAGTATGTAGTGTTATTTCATTAAAATATATGCCAGCTACAATATCACAAAAGTTTATATTTACATTTTACTCTACTTTAAAGGCAATTTTTATGCAACTAAAAATATTTAATATTTGGACTTAAATATTTGGCTTAGTTCTCCCTGTGTCTGCGTGGGTTTCCTCCGGGTACTCCGGTTTCCTCCCACAGTCCAAAGACATGCAGGTTAGGTGCACTGGCGATTCTAAATTGTCCCTAGTGTGTGCTGGGTGTGTGTGCCCTGTGGTGGTTTGTTTCCTGCCTTACACCCTGTGTTGGCTGGGAATGGCTCCAGCAGACCCCTGTGACCCTGTAGTTAGGATATAGCGGGTTGGATAATGGATGGATGGATGGATATTTTGGCTTAAGTTTAAAGAATCAAAGAATTAACCATATAACCTGAAACTATGTGAATTTTGTATTCTTTTAATTATGGTGTGTTTCATTTATAATGTTAAATATCAGAGATGAAGGAATAAAAACCCACAGTGTCCATCACATAGCTGGGGCGGTCTTGGGGCTGACACCCTCAATTTATAAACTGAGATGACGTGTTTATAACAAAACAGATGTCATGGTAATTTAATAAAGTCATACAATATAAGAAGTGTTTCTTTGTGCTTTGACTTTAGCTGATTTGCATTTGAAAGTTTTAACCTTTATAGGCACAAAGCTCAAGCTTTGGAATGAAGTCAAAACTTTCAAAGTCCTAAATATGAATGCCAATTATTGTGACCCTCTGAACAGCGGTTTGGTATCAGTTTTAAAAACTTTGAACTTTAAAAGCTTGAAGCTTAATAGCTGGAATTCACCTAAAACTTAATCAGCACTTAAGGCTAACAATTGCAAGTTGTCCACAGAGTCTGACCAGAAGTAGTCCATTCATTCTAAAGTTACAGTGTCTACAAAATCTTTACTATGAAAATGCAGTCTCCCAGGCATATGGTCACACATTTTTCCAAAAATGCTCAAAACATATTCTAGGACAACAAAGTGTGTTTTTTTCTGTTGAAACTATGAAGTTGTTTTTTTAAACAATACTTCCTCCATATATTAAATATGTCAAAAGTAAAAAAAAAAATGATAGAAGGGAATATGGAATTTCAGCATTGGAGAGTTTCAGTGCTTGAGAGTTTCATAAGGCCTTATTGCAAACAGCTGTGTGATTTCACACTAACAATGGCCATCCATTCTATATTTTGTCATAATTATATTTCTAACACTTGTGGTCCATTTGTGTGCAATTCTTCACTTATTACTTAAATGTTTTTGTTGTGATTGACCCGATAGATAATTTATTCAAACATTAGAGCTGCTTCTGTGTTTCCATACATTTGTTATTTTACAAAGCTTAATGTTCACATTGGAAAGATCTGAACCACACTGTCAGAACCAAAGGAAGGGGAACCAAACTTTTCCTTCGTGGCTGAAAGTTTCCTATAGTTTAGTTCTTCAGGTTTTAAACACTAAAACTGGGAAAGGAGGAACTATTGGGTTGTACTGGAATTCAGCACGTGGTACATTTTGCATTTAAATTCCGTCAGACTATCTTTATGTCTAACATTTTCATACATGCTGGTTTATTTATTTATTTATGCAATTTAAAACTAACAATGAGGCAAGGTAAAAAGTTTTTTGCCTTTTTTTCCCTTGCATTATTATGGTCTTCCATGTAGTTATGGCCAGTTATTTCTTTAAAACTGAAGGTGCAAAGTTAAGTTACACTTCTAGTGGCAGTAATAACTTTGTTAACAGAAATGCCACTTGTGAATATAACCTACCAAAGAGCTTTAATTCTTTATATTAGTCAAACCCTGGTTCCACACTGTCTTCTCCACCCCAATTAATTTGCAAATTTTCATTGTTTTGTTACAGCTATAAAACTCACAAATATATACGTAGTCACTCTTCTCACTCCTCTCTTCAGCAGATGGTACAGAACCATTCACACACACACTCAAGTAGTTTCAGAGGCAGCTTCTACTCACACATATAGAACATTGCATATAACATACTGTGCACTGCATATATTTCAACATACTACTATAAATGTTATGTGGTTAAATTCCACTTATTTATTCTCTCCTCTAGTGAGGTTTTGTTCTAATTTTTAGAAAACTGGCAGAGTTTATGTAAATTACTATAATCCTTGTGCTTCATCCTTCAGTATTGTGGGATGCAGTTAAGCAGTTTCTCTGGGAGAAGTCAGTGGCATTGGAATTGTATCTTTCAGTTAATTGGTCAGATTGCTTTTGGGATTGCTAATGCAACTTGGATGTCATAGCTGATCTTTGTTTAGCACTTTGGAATATGTGTGCTTCTTTCTTGTTTGTTTCTGCGATGCTTAGCTGTTTGTAATAATCATGCAGAGCTGACTCAGTATTTGTTTCTGAATCCTGCATTTTGTCAGCAAGCTCAGCCCTCTGGAGTTGTTTATTCACTGCTTTGAAGAGATTCAAGATGCCACTTGTTCCAGCATGACCAATTTCCTTCACTCATGAACTCCACAATAAAACGTAATGACTTCCATCACGGTCAGATCTAACATCTGGGTCACTTGAGTGCACACCCTGAGGCCCTTGTCGCAAAGGGCCTTTAGTATATGCTAGAAATAAATGTCTAATAAAAGAAAAAGTCCACTTTTTTACCAAGTGGCATTCAGAGCAACCCAGTATCCAGCCCTCATCTCTACCTCACTTTGATTCTCACAATTAAAAACCTGTCAAATCATAACCTAAATAAAAGGTTTTTATAAGAAACATATGATTGGCAGGGTACAATTAGATCAAGTGCCTATTGGTCACTTTTATGAGAAAATCATGTGATGTTTTACCATGCTGCAAAAGACAAAAAAGAATGGTCAGTCATAGCAAAAGCCCAGGGATGCAGCAAATGGAAAAAATAGATGGAGAGGCAAAAGAGTATCTTTTGCCAACAACTACACTTGTACTGACATTTGCAATTTAAAAAAATTATGATTTCATCAAGCTTGTGGGACTAATGAGACAGGAACCAGTAAATATCATTGGTTCTAGAAGCCTTGCCAGCAATGTGCACTCCGATAACAACAACATAGATGTGAAAAAAACGGTGGAAGACAAAGAGACTGCAGCGGTCGATAAGATGCACCAAACAATGCCAAACTAGAATGAAAGTCCCCCTTTCTGTTTTTGATTTATTTCTTGCAAATATATGAACCCAAAATGCTCAATTAAATCTCATCTTTTTTTCTCATATTTTTAATATATGTGATGTTCATAATGTGTGAGTGTATGCGTATGCCTAGTGAGGTAGTGAGCTAAGCTGAGTTGAGGTGAGGGGGACCTTTTGAGTTTTGACACCCAGGGGCCTGTGGGGGTTTTAATTCAGCAAAATACAGCAGACGTTTACAGATCAGAATACTTAGAAAGGCTTTCCATGCTTCCTGGATCCGTTTTTGCTGTTCATATCCTGGCTTCATTCAAACAGAATCTCATTAATTTTATAAACATCCATTGGATTCCAATAATTATTGTGTGCTTCATGTGTGAAATCTGTCCTAGATTGGTATATGAGAAAATATCTTATTGGCCACCTTATATTTATGATATTATTTAACATTTTTGCACTTGTTGACACATGGATTCCAGATAGTGTTATGACCAAGATGATTGAGGGTACTTCTCTAGGTTTTACTTTTTAATAATGAAGAGGTATTTATTTCTAGAAGTATGCATTGCAATAGAAAAGTCATAAAACAACAATGAAACACACATTGCTATAAACGAAAGGCAAAAAATCACTCTAATCATAGATGCAATTAATCCAATAAACAGTTAGATTCATTCATCCTAAGATCATAATGTAAACCATTGCCTCAATTTCTGTAACAAAATTTCATGTGCTAAAATTGACATAATAAAACCAGTTTAATCTAGTATTATTATTAACAATTTAAGTTATTCTTCCTGGTTCACCAGTGCTCTTTAAGTAATGAAATCAGTAATATATAAAGTAAAAGAACCTGGAATTCAAGTAATTTGCAAAATCATAACCAGAAAAAAATTAAAGCATATAAAAACTAACGATTATTTCTCCCTTATTATAGCAATAAAATTCAACTCTCAAGTTTTATTTTGTTCAACTGAAAAGACCCTCACACATTCTGTCTCATCAAAAACAGGTTTTGAAAGTATCATATAACTTTAAAACTTAATTTATCCTATCCTTCTCTATCATTAAATGCAATAGTCCTACTAGTCTCACCAAGATATTTAACTCTTTAAAATTGCTTGTTGCTTAATAAATCCAATTCATTCATCTGCTTCAATGCCTAATCTGCTCCTATTTAATCTCGTTATCACTGTATCATCAATATGTCTATCACTTCTGGCACTCATTTAGATTTTCTCAAAAATGACATTTCCTTATATCTTAAAATAGTCTAATTTGTCTGCTCCTGAATTTGCAAATTGCTGACCTATTTCTCATTTTCCATGTATGTCTAAAGTTTGAGACAAATGTGTCACAGGTGTCTGGTCACACTTTTAGGTAATCTAACTTAGACACCCTTAAAATATCCGACTACGCCACCCAGTTTTATTAAGAGACTGGGAACTCCTGAAATTTACCAATAACAGCACACAGGTTTCTTTAAATTGGGCGGTGAGTAAACACACAATGAAAGACACAACAGTAATTTAGAAAAAAGCAACAGTAAGTTCTATTGTACAAGACAATATAAGGTACATTAAAAAGATAAACGAACATAACAGAACCTAAACATATCAGGAATTAATTTCCTTTTTTTGTAAAAGGAAAATACACAGTCCACACTCTAAAAGTCCGTAAAAACAAGAATTGGTGGATACAACCTTTAGTGGTGCAGAGTCCAGTTTGGGCACTGTGTTACCCCAACACTAAATTGTTCATGGATGCACTCTGTTCCCCAGCAGAAGTTGTGTCAAATTGTTGACTCCCTGTCAGCGTCTCTTCGTTGTTCCTTTTTCTTCCACTCTGGGCTCCTTGTGTTGCTGGGACCTAGGCATGCCTCATTCCTCGTCTGTCAGCTTTACTGGGTCCTCTCATGCGGCTTCCCTCTTTCGCTGGACCCACAACTGGCGTCTCCTTGTGGAGCTGTCTCTTCCTCCCTAGAAGTAAATGTTGCCGTCCTTGTGCCTCACGTCGTGCCAGCCAGGTACCCTTGTCTGTGGACTCCCTCTCTTGCCTTCTGCTGGCCAGCAGTTTATATTTACTTCACCCCTCTGTTGTCAGTCCTGGACAAACAGTTTAATCAATGGCACATCTAAATTGCCTGGGTTTAACAATTAATAAAAACACAAACAAAATGTATGGTTACCAAACATTAATAAGTACAGATATGCTGATTCGGAACCAATATTTCCAAGCCAGGTAAATACAGACATTCTACCAAGGCCAGACTTCAAAGCAGTGATTCTCTTGCAGGACAGCAAATACCACTAATAAGTACAGATAGCCTTTTAACTTCTCACCCCCCAGTCCCAACAGTGGGTGCCTAATGGAGCCACCCAGTGCACAAAAAAATTGTAAAAGTATCCCCCTCTGACAAATGTATTGCAAATCAATTGCATTATTATTTGTCAAACAGTGACCTAAATGAACAATTCCAGTCCAGTTTCAAAGAGAGGCTTGGTTCAAGTACTAAATTGTCTGTTACTAAACTGTGACTCTGAATAATGCTCTTGTTTTGCTTCTACTGGATTTTTTCCTCACCTTTAAACAATTCAGATCTTCTTGTCTTGTTCCATAGCTTACAACCACGTGCAGATATGTCTTGTACTGTTCTTAAATGGTTTGGTTTCTATCAGTTCACCCACAGTCAGTTCATATCGATAGATAATTTAAAATCTGCTACTATTCCCTTTCCATCTGGAGGTTTCCCAAAGCTCAATTTTAGGCCCCTGTTTTTTATTGTAAAGTACAGTTCTTACCTCTCTGAAAAAGTCTTGTCTCGTCCCAAGATTTTTTATATAATAGATATATATATATTCTATGTATGCCCTCACCCTGCCCGGGATTGGTTCCTGCCTTGTGCCCTATGTTGGCTGGGATTGGCTCCTGCAGACCCCCGTGACCCTGTGTTCGGATTTAGCGGGTTGGAAAATGGATGGATGGATGGATGGATGTCCTGTATAGAGTATATATATTATATATACAGTAGCTGTATATATGTTGCACTCTATATATGCTGTTTATTTATTTCTCATGTAACAAGAGAGTGTGTGTGTCTTTTCATTTGTATTTTATCACTCTCACAATTTGATGAGACATTAAATAAATTCATTGTGCTATGTACATATTATAATAAACTTGAACTTAAGGTTAAGGTATGAAATGTTTGTGATATGTGCCTTTTGTTACTCTGCTTCTAAAATGTAAACATGTTTGTAGTAAGCCAGATAGCTACAGTGAACAAATTTGTTTAAAACAAGACTAAACGCCTTTCTATTTGAATGAGCTTTTAACTACATTTCTTAATTTATATACATATTTACATATTTTTATTTTGTGTAATTAACACTTACTTCTTGTGTTATATTTTAATTCTAACATTTATTGCCTTTCAATATGTTTGTATTTTATGTATTTTAAGTTGAGGTAAACTATCTTACACTGTGTGGCGAGCGGCTGGGGGTGGTACCCAGCTGGGACACCCGGATGGACCGAAGGAGGGATTACACCTCTTCTGGACCATGAGGGGGCGACCGTCCTGGTGGCTATGGGGACCACGAGAAAGGAGCATGGAAGCTCAACCCTATAGGATCCCATGGTCACCGCCAGGGGGCGCCCCAATGCCTGAGGAGCCCTGGGCCTCAGCACTTCCACCACACCTGGAAGTGCTGGAGGGAAGAACACCAGGGACACCCGGAGTGCTTCTGGGTGCACAGCCGGCACTTCCGTCACACCAGGGAGTGCCGGCAGGAGCTCATTGGGAGGCACCTGGAGCACATCCGGGTCAAGATAAAAGGGGCCGCCTTCCTCCATTCGATGGCTGGAGTCGGGTGGAAGAAGGACGGAGCTCGGAGGAGAGGAGTGGAGGCGGACCAGAAGAGAGAGGCATTGCAAAGATGCCTGGACTGAGGGTGATTGGTGCTGGGGCACTGGGTTGTGTGTATCAATGTAAATATTGTAAATATGAATAAATGTGTGTGAGGTGATAAACCTATGGTGAGCACCTGTCTGTGTCCGGGCCAGTTTCCACAACAGTTATCGTGTAAGTGAATACTGAAATAAAATCCCTTGAATCCTTGGTATGAAGGGAATCCCTGCTTGTGTGTCTGAATTACTAACAGTTTAAGGCTTTTAGTCTCCTAGTGATGGTTTCAAGATATGACACACAGAATGTACCAGAGTGCTGAATTTAACAGGTCCACTCATTTTTTCTCCACTATAGTCTACACTGGACTGGCAATTTTTACAGCAAATTATTTTAAATACATCCATTAGTATTAGATCCACAGTCAAAATAAGTACTGTCATAACAAGTCCATCCATCCATCCATTTTCCAACCCGCTGAATCCGAACACAGGGTCACGGGGGTCTGCTGGAGCCAATCCCAGCCAACACAGGGCACAAGGCAGGAACCAATCCTGGGCAGGGTGCCAACCCACCGCAGGTCATAACAAGTCCATCCATCCATCCATTTTCCAACCCGCTGAATCCGAACACAGGGTCACGGGGGTCTGCTGGAGCCAATCCCAGCCAACACAGGGCACAAGGCAGGAACCAATCCTGGGCAGGGTGCCAACCCACCGCAGGTCATAACAAGTCATTTTCATAAAAAGTAACTTGCGATATTATTATGTCTGTGTTGACTTTACCAAAGATTCTGCTACCTACCCAAATAATATCGACTATTTTCTTGATTGGGGGAATCTCCTGAAATTGACCAATGTTGCATCACTAAAAATATTGGTAAAATTAATGATGCATTAGTTTTCATATGACTGGAAATAGTTTTTCCATTTTGGGACTAATTAATAATAATAATTCTTTACATTTATATAGCGCTTTTCTCACTACTTTCAAGAATTAAGTGTTGTAAAAGAGTCCCAAAACCCCAGATACCCACACTAAACAGTCCCAGGTGCAAAATAATTTTTATTTTCATAAAATACCTCAAACACAGGTCAATCCACAAACCTTCTTTTCCTCCTCTAGATGAGTTTTGCCTTCTGCCTCTCAACTCTGACCGACCGTAGGATGCTAGACGACTCGCTTTTATGTCAGACCTGAGAGTACTTCCAGTACCGTGGCATAACCCGATGGAAGCTCTTGTGGGTCAGACAGAAGTCTCGTGAAGCAGGGAGTCCCACTCCCTGTAGCACCCACAAGGACCATGACAGGAGTGTCCCTCAGGACTGTGACTCCCAGATATCCCTGCAGGTATCCTTACTGGGTCCGTGCCAGCCAACCACTGCCATCTGTCATACTGGGAGTGGAACTGCCCTGGATGCACCAAATCCCCCTCCTTATCCAGTAAGTTATCCCTTTACAAGGGATGTTACTTCAGTTCCATCCTGGCTGGGTTATGTCTCCTTCCATACTGTCCTTCAGCTACAGTGTCACAGCCGGGAAAGGATCCAGCATGGCACTCACATATAACATTTTTTAGTTTCTATTTTCCTTTTCACACTTATAAATGGTGTTGTCATTTGGCTCTGGGGGGCTATCTTCTTTTAAGGCTGAGCCACAGGCACTGAAATTGTCTGCACTTTTTGAAAACAAAGGAAAGACTCATTGGAGAAAATAATACTAGATTCTTTTTTGCTTGTCTGCTAGCTGTAAGTTTGTGTTCCCTTTTTGTTTAGTTGGCGGTTTTTAGTCCTTTGGTGTTTAGATCTGTTTACGCTATACATCCTTAAAAAAAAATCTCTAGCACTTCCATTTTGATCCATTTCAGCTCCTGTTTCAAAGGATTCAGTGATTTAGTCCTCCACTACTGAATTACTGAATGATCATGTTAATGTAACCTTCATCAAATAAAGCAACAATCTTCCCTCTATCTAAATTACAGACCACTATCATTAAAGAATACAGACACAAAGATGCTCTTAGACAGCAAAAGGACAGCAATATATTAATAAATCCTGATCAAAGTAGATTTGTGCATTCTGAACTATCATCAGTCGAAGGATGCATGCATCTGCATATTGTTGACATTACGTCCTTTAATGTCTCTGGATTCAGGCAAAATATTTGATGACTTAAAAGTGTTTTTTAATGGTTCGGCACCATATAGATTTTTGTGCTCATTATGTAGTAATGATTGTTGTGTTTTATTCTACCAATTCTGCTGTTATTGTAACAGCTATTAATATTTCTGGTTCACTTTGAATGCATAGCTGTTTTTTCATTTGCTTTGCCACTCAAACATGTGGTGGTGACTATACACAATCTTTTTACATCTCCCATTATCACAAAAGTACCATGCTATCTAAATCTAATGTACTGTAAATGACATTTTTTTAGACATCTCTCTCTAGCTTTCCCCATGTAGTACTTTGAATTTATTCAAGCTCTATGACATTATCTCAGGTTATAAAATGAATTGTTCAACATTTCACTGTTCCTTTAACAAAATGAAGCCCATTCTACTAGGTTGTTAGGTACTTGTTAAAAGTTAGTTCACTCTCCTGGATATTCACATTTACACTGCACTGATTATGATCATCTTTAAATCCCAGTCTCTTTCCTTTACTGTGATTATTGCCTCTGATTTCAGTGTAACAAGCTCTTTGATCCCTTCTCTTTTATAGTGGGCTAGTGTGAAAATTGTATCTACATTTTTTCTTTTTTTTTTGCACAGAGCTAGTTTCAGGCTCCACGCACAATGCACATTAAAAACCTAATAAAAGAGAGCAATTTTATTAACGAATATATAAACAAATGAAAACAATATAAAGTGCATTAACATTATAATCGACATATGGATAGTAATTGGGGCTGTGAGAACTGGGTTTTAAATTGAGCCCAGATGAGTGAGTGTAGCTGACGCGTATGGTGGTCTGATACCCCAGTTGGTTCCTATGTTGTGCCTGATAATATTTTCCTCTTTTGTTAAATTTATTCACAAATAGATAAAACTAGATTTCAATCTTCTAACATAAGCAGATTTGCTTTTTAACTGTCGTGACATCCACATGTACTGTTTTTCACAATTTGACTGTGATTTTTTTTTTTTTTTTTTTGCAAAAATCCCTTTTTGGTGCCATTAAAAGAAAAAATGAAATATAGCTTTGAACATAATTTTTATTCAGTAACAGCTAGCTAAGAGGGATTATTTAAATTACAGTTCCTTAGGCAAAATATTCAGAAATATTTCCAAGAAAATGATTTAAAGTAATATTATACTGAGAGTGAAATATAGCTGAATTTTATTATAGCGTACAAATTCCTGTTAAAAAAAAAAAGTCTTGTTTTCTTCTGCAGACTATATATGCTATTAAAATTTCTCATAGTGATAGTTTTGATTTGCATATCATTCTCAAATTGATAAAAACTGGTTTGTCTCCATCTTTATGGGAAATGTTTGATCACATATAAAGCTTTATTGTAATTTTAATTGGCAGATTAAAAAATATTATACACCTTTATTACAGTATGGTTACTGGCACCCAATCGTTTGGCTCACTGTAATGAGGTAGGAATTATAATGAAAGTCCCATGCACAGTCCCTTAATTGTCCTTAACAAAGGGCCTACATAAAACAGTCTAATTTCTGAGACAAATAGCATCATAACTTACACCCTCATAACAAGGCCTGAAAGTACAGAATATTTCTCCATTAGAAATGCGAAGGTCAATGGCTTTCTTTTACATCATTGTGGCTATATGTTGCTTCTCTTTTGCTTCATGAGCAGTGAGTGGTAAACTGCTAAATGAACCATGATGACACAATAAAATATGCATAGTGTTTGTAAATTATCATTAAGGTTGAGAATACATTTCTAGATACAATAGTCTTTTTAAAAGGGACAATTGCCTGCTGTCCTGATAATTATGTTGTTTGTTGTTTAACATTTATCTTAGGACTTCCGTTAAACAACAGAAAATGTGAATAAAATGCTCTTCTACTCTTAGGCAAAATATGCCAGGTTGATGCTAACAATGGGCAGGGTAAAACATGCTGTATTTGGTAATGTTAGCTTCGTGAATATTGCTGTTCATGGTCTTTTTGAAGATTACCTTAATGAAATTTAAGAAATCTGCTTGTACGGATTGCTGAAAAAATATTCATTCCTGCACACAAGAAATGGTAAATTTCAAAAATCAGATTTATATGACACCTTCCATAGACACATGTCGTTACATAATAATTTCATTGTATTTTTTCACCAAATTTAATTATACACAGCGGCCACTACCAAATTGATTGTTGATATATGGCGACACACAAATAAGTCATTAATAAAGGCTTACATAGCTCAATTATCATTTCAGTGGCTGCACAAAGTAATTTCCATGCTTATTTTTTTTTGCAGCAGATCCTTTCCAATGTGGTGTAAGTCAATTATTTTTAAAGACATAAACTTATTTTACAGAGGTTTTGTGCATTGGTCTTCTCAACCAATATTTATCTATTCATGAAATATCAGACACTAGACAGGAGCCAGCCTTGGCTGGTCAGGCAGTTAATATCATGGAGCAATCAAACATCGATGCATTCACTCACACTGGGCCTAATAAATGTAACGAAGGAAACCATGAAACCAAGAGACCATGAGATTATTAGAGTACAACTTGACACAGGACTTATAGGCATGCCGTACTCCCAACAGACTCAGAGAATTAAAACCATTTAGTCTCAAGCAGAGGAAACTGCATGAGGACCTCATTTCAGTCTTAAATCCTCAAAGATATTGATAAAGCAGATCCAGAAGAATTCCTTCAACTTTACTGTGAATCACGTACTTAAAGACACCAGTGGAAAGTACCGCCAGAAAGTACATTTATACGCTAAGAGTTTTGAGAATCTGGAACAAACTACTGAGACATGTAATTGAAGCCGAAACATGGAAGAAGTATCTGGATGAAACATTGAGACATCTTAGCTATTAGCTAAATAAACAAGCTTGATGGACTGAATGGTCTTCTCTCATTTGTCACGTTTCTTATGTTCTTATGATCTTAAGTTGTGGTGGGTGCACATGTGCTGAAGGGCTCGGTGGGGCCAATCACTTTTTACTCTTTTTTTTTACTTATGTTCTCCCATTTCCAATACAGATGCCTTCATTTATTTACCTTTCCTTCATAGGTTCACATAATGTTGTCTGCCTGAAGATCCCAGGCCAAGGTTTCCAATCTAGAGAACAATACTTCCCATACTAAGGTGACCAGAAATGAAGATCCCAGTGAGCCTTTTTTAAAAAAATAAAACAACATATAAGCAATTATCTACCTGAACAACTGGCTGCTACGAGAAGAGCTTAGTGTACCTCATTACCACATGTATGAGGTCAAAATTTCAAAACTGAGTAAAAAAAGACAATTCACAAGACTGGAGCCATGTTTAGTAAATTTGGCTACTATGACAATTGGATTCAAGAGTGTAATGTCAATATACATCCCTGTGTTCCAAATGAATTGATCTAGGAAAATTGTCGAAAAAATGCCCATATTATTAGTATTAAAGAAAATGCAGAGGATGGTATTTCCAGAGTTTTTGAAGAAGCTGCGGTCAGCTATATATCCCAGGTTGTTTCACTCCTCTGGAGTGATTTAAACATATCAGGGGTGGATTCTCCCTGAAGATTTTAATTGCATCCAAAGTCCCTGATAATAAGGTTTGTCAATTATGGTGACTTTTCTAAAGGAAGTCTGGAGAGTCCCCAGTCAGCACCATGGTGGTCATCAAATTCATCCACCCCACTATTTCATGCCCACCTTCAGCCAAAGCCAAAAAGGCAATAGCATCTGTATAATGAAAATTGACTGACATTAATAAACTTTGTTCAATTTTGTTATGAATAATTTCAGAAAAAAATACATAATTTTACTCAAATTTTAATTATTTTCTAGAAGGTCTTGCCCTACCTACTGTAAATCTAATGAGAAAAATGCCTCCCTATTAGACTCCCATCTCTCATCTAATCTATGCCACTTTTCCAAGTATTAAATATCTTCATCCCCCACAAATGGCTGTGATCACACATACCTTAAAAAGAAAACACAAGCACCTTTTGACTGCACAAACTACCCCACATTTTCTTTCATGAACTCCGATGTACAGTTTATGGCAGAACTTCTTGCCTGCTACAGAAATGTTTCACTACCTCCTTTACATACAGTATTAAAGCAGCTTCAAGTTTCTCCATCTCCAGCCACCATTCCCCCACTAGATACACAAAATACTATTGGCCTTTCATTGGTGGTGTGGTTCAACACTAAGTGTTAATATTCTCGAGACTCTTTATTCAACCCCTTCAGAAATCATATTTACCAATTCTGATATCTCTCCGCACTTTCACATTTATTACAGTGCCAGGCAAGGCTATCCTGTATTCTCTTTATGTTTAAATCTTCCTCTTGATCCTCTAGACATTCCTCCTCATAAATTAATTCCTGTCACCCAATTAATTAATATGATGCCTGACAAAAAATTCTCTTTTTATGCTGATGGCCTTCTGCCCTTTTTGGACACACCCCCTCTGATATCCCTTATATCCATAATTGTTTTTAATTCTAAAAGTTTTGTATCTGTTTATAAAATCAATTGATTCAAATTGGCTTTCTGCTATTAAATATCCTTCTCTTCCATTCTCTGTTCCAATGACAAATGTATTAATATAATATGGCATAGACATTGCTGACTGATTGCAGGACACAGTGTTTTCTAACTTCTGCAGCATTAAAAAAAGATTTTCTTCTGTTCTCCTCCCTTACTGTGTTTCCATTCTTATTTGGCTATTATTGAAATAAGTATTTTTCCATGCTTAAACATGAATGTAGACCATTCGATTTTGCATGTATTCTCAGTTTGGCAACATGACCTCCTATCCTCCAGCACTTTATCCTAGAATACTATTTTTAAAAACATCACTCCTTTTTGCAGAAGTCCCCAATTATGTGCATATTCAGTTAAAACATGCATCCTTAGCAAATGGCCTGTTTTACCGTCAGACATTGAACAAGCATTGTTCTTCAATAGAACCTGGCACATTCCTCCTCATGTTTTGGGGCTGTCTACATCTTCTCTATCTGGCCATTAACCTAACTCTCTTTGACATTCCTTTCTGGCCTCATAAATTTTGTCTTCTATACCTCTCAGCTCTTCAGTTTATCTCTATTCAATTAACAATATTTTTGTTGAGCTCAAGGGTTGCTGAGTCATCGACAGTTCCATACTGGATGTTTCTTAACTATGATTCTGTCAGTTTCTGGAGGTCTTCATTTTACAAGATGATACTCCATAGGTTACCTGCATCATGGATCTATAGGTCGTCTGGCTGCAATATTAAGAAATGGAAGCAGCTAAATAGCAGAGATGTGCCACATAACCGGGGCCATGGAGACTATGGTTTCTTTGTTGATGTCTGACATTTTCTGGCCTGATGGTTGGGCTGTAGTTCTCTCTCATGATTGACTCTCATGGGTCCTAGTAATCTTTTAAAACTAATTGTTCATTTCTTCCTTGTATTTATTTAATCCATCAAAATTTAATAAAAACAGCCTATCACACAGCATATCATCAGGGATTCATTAAAGACAAAACCAACAAAGACACAGCCAAAATGAACTCCCCACAAAACTTGTCAAAATCTTTAATCTTT
The DNA here is from genome assembly GCF_900747795.2 of Erpetoichthys calabaricus. Taxonomy (NCBI): domain Eukaryota; kingdom Metazoa; phylum Chordata; class Cladistia; order Polypteriformes; family Polypteridae; genus Erpetoichthys; species Erpetoichthys calabaricus. Next base: position 83,044,769 of record NC_041397.2, on the reverse strand, counting down.
AATTGGTTCTATTTCATAATGTCATAATTTTATGTTTATGCTATATGCATAATAAATGCAAGCAGGAATCAAACTCTTTTTTAATTAGAATGTAACATATTAGGCAAAATTAAATCATTATAGCAGATGTATTGCCTGAAACAGTTACAGTCCAATAAGCAGGAACTGAAAGATTCTTAAAAGTAGAAATGAATGATTTAATCCTTCAGGTGATAAAGAAGGATTTTATTGAGGCAACATGCAAATGTAAATAAGTATTGTGACAAAAAGAGATTGAGACATACAAATGCTGGAATACTCCATTTAATGTTTTGCAGATACATGTAGGAAAACCAAAGAAAGTCAATAATAGAAAAATTACTACGGCAATGCCAGGGTTATTTAGCCTGAAAAAGAGGCTTTGTTGGCAATGGTTCCATCCTTTTCTGAAGCTGGTCCATAAATAAATGATGACATCTGGTATTTTGCATCTTATAAATCAATTGGAATGGACTTTCATGAGCAGGGTGGACATGACATCATTGTAAGTCAGAGTCGTCCTCCTCCACTCTAAAGGGAAAAGGTAAAGTTAGTCAATGTCTGGGCCAGCCATTTTTTTCTTCCACTGGGTTCTTACCTCATCAGAGCCTATAAAAAACTCTCTTTAGGCTTGCATATCTGACACCACATACACAGTACACACTATCACTATTAAGGATCTATTTGGATCCCAAGCCGTAGGTCTGCCTTTGATTTAATTACTGACCACAGCATAAAATTTTAATGATTGAGATGTAATTAGCCAGCTTCTGTAGCCGAGGATCAGACCACCAAGGTTCTCGCCTTTGGCCACCACCCAACTCACACTGCACCCGACCTCCTTGGCCCCTCCCAAAGGTGATGAGCCCATGGGAAGGGGGACCCACGTTGCCTCTTTGGACTGTGCCCCGCCGAGCCCCATGGGTGCAGGCCCAGCCACCAGGCGCTCGCCATCGAGCCCCACCTCCAGGCCTGGCTCCAGAGGGGGGCCCCGGTGACCCACGTCTGGCCAAAGTTCTGATTCATCATTGAAGGTTTGTTGAACCGCTCTTTGTCTCATCCCTCACCTAGGACCAGTTTGCCTTGGGTGGCCCTACCAGGGGCATAAAGCCCCGGACAACAGAGCTCCTAGGATCATTGGGACACGCAAACCCCTCCACCGCGATAAGGTGGCGGTTCAAGGAGGGGCCACTGGTGAGGTGTTCTGGGCACGTCTAACTGGGAGGAGGTCCCGGGGAAGACCCAGGACACGCTGGAGGGACTATGTCTCTCGGCTGCCCTGGGAACACCTTGGGATTCTCCCGGAAGAGCAAGAAGAAGTGGCCGGGAAGAGGGAAGTCTGGGTAACTCTGCTCAAGTTGCTGCCCCCGTGACCCAATCTCGGATAAGTGGAAGAGGATGGATGGATGGATGGATGGATGGATGGATGGATGAGATGTAATTAGAAGACATGAATCACGTTAACCATTTATTTCATCAACAAAACATGTATTAATTATGATTGATGTCCTAAAGTTAACTAAGTCCAGGTTTAAACTGAACTCCTTGCTAGATTAGATTTCTTTTTATATTGTTTGTTTAAACTGTGATGTGAGATTTTCCAGATACAGAAAACATACTCGCTCATCATGGCACTGATGAGCAGTGTTGGGGGTAACTTGTTAAATGTAGTATGCATTACATAGTCAGATTCCTTTTTAAAGTAAGAAGCAAAGAAACACAATACTTCTTTTATTGAGGTAGAAAATACCACATTGTTTAAAAAAAACATTCTGTACAATACTGTGTTACCACCAAAGCTTTTTATTGTATTATTTTGCAGAAGTATTAAGTTTATTTGGTATTGTGCATGTGTTTTCTCTGGCTTTCTGGTGACAGATAGTGATGAAGAGTTTAAGCACACACATAGCATGTAATCAAATGAAAAGAACTGAGCAAAAGTTATAAGTATGCATTTAATCCAACATATGCTGAGGAGTAAATTTAATCCACTCATTTTAGGGTCACAGAGTGCCAGTGATTATCGCAACACCACTGGGTGTAAAGCAACCAGCAAATGTGATGGACGCTGGTCCTTTACAGGGCTCAGTCGCTTAGCCAAGCAGAAAAAAAGTGTGCTGCATGCAGTCCAGGAACAGAAACCATGATAAATAAGGTGTCAGTTTAGTTTATATCCAGCTATTTGTTATTGATATTTTGACACAGTGTGATCTGGTTACACAAGTGGATGCATGCTATTTACTTTTCAAGGCCTGAAAATTAAACATGTTTATAAAATACAGGAGGCAGCACGGTGGCGCAGTGGGTAGCGCTGCTGCCTCGCAGTTGGGAGACCTGGGGACCCGGGTTCGCTTCCCGGGTCCTCCCTGCGTGGAGTTTGCATGTTCTCCCCGTGTCTGCGTGGGTTTTCTCCGGGCGCTCCGGTTTCCTCCCACAGTCCAAAGACATGCAGGTTAGGTGGATTGGCGATTCTAAATTGGCCCTGGCGTGTGCTTGGTGTGTTTGTGCGTGTCCTGTGGTGGGTTGGCACCCTGCCCAGGATTGGTTCCAGCCCTGTGTTGGCTGGGATTGGCTCCAGCAGACCCCCATGACCCTTTGTTCAGATTCAGCGGGTTGGATAATGGATGGATGGATAAAATACAGGAAAATCATCAAATGTGGCTGTGTTTCAGTCCAGTTTCAAGATTATTCATATGAGTTTAGGATTAATAACAAATGCTGGCCAGTGAAAATATGTGATTTTCCATACAAAAGAAGAAGTTAGAGTAAGCCACCTGAATACGGGGAGTTTATAATATATTTAATAATTTACTTAATGAGGTGGAGTACATAATTGATAAGAATAGTTGTGTCAAATATTTGAAATATAAAAACGTGTTCTTCAATTTAAATGGTTAAAGTCTAAATATTCTTGACTTTAGTAGAGGTCAATAGAAGGCTAGTTCCCTAGTAAAGGATCGAAAATAACATCAAATTTGTAATCACTAACCTTGAAATAGTCTAAAATGATGCCCCCATACTTATTCTTGAAATATGTCTATTTTAACCTTCAGGGAGTGGCCCTTAAATGACTAAGACCACCAGTAAATAATCAAAAACTGTAGCCTTGAAAGAGCATAAAATAATAATTTAAATGCCTATGTTACAAATTCCTATTTTTGTAAAAATAAGTAACTTTCACCCCTTGTATCCCATTAGGGGGTGTTTCCATTGGCTTTGGTGATTGTAGCATGCACAACTTTAAATCCTCCCGATCATTTGTGCTGAAGGCACCTATGAGTTTATTCTTTATCATAAGGGTGTAGTTTCCCGCAAAAAATGTGGCCCAAAAGTGGCCTACATATTAGGGTTTTATGGATCTAGAGGGTAAAAAATGGAGGGAACCCCAAAAAGCTTCATGTCATGCATAAATAGACATCAGCATGAGTCAAATGGGTGTTTTCTTATACCGGTGAGTCAGGAGGTGCCGGAAAAAAAAAAGTGATTTCAAAGCATTCATAATTCTTATGAACACAAAAAGGTAATACAAAAGTAGCATACTGTTTTTAACACATTACATTTTATAATATGTAACCATGTTACAACTTTAGTTAGTTACATTACTCTTTACTTATAAAAAAGTAAGTCTTTTTCAAAAGTAATATTCCCCAACACTGCTGATGAATGGGGACATTTAGCATGTTGATTAGCAGGACACTCAAGTAGGAATTTCACTGTGCATGTGACAATAATGACCCTATAAACCTATAAACATTCTCCAATCAGCTTAATCAGACCCTAAACTCTTGACAGCTTTGGGCAGAAGGCAGGATACAATTTTGGAGAGGGCACCCAGTCATCCCAGGGCAAACCCATGTGCATAACTAAGATCAGTTTAAAGTCTCCTGTTAATCGAACCTTAACGTATTTGGAGCTGTGAGAGGAAAACCCACACAGAAATGGTGACAAGGTGGAAACTCCACAAAGACAATGACTGGATATAAGACTCAGGACAGCAGCACTAAATACTGATCCATCATGTTACCTCCTCTTACTCCTACTCTGTCTTTACAAATATATTTACTAAATAAGTTTGAGCATCACTGACACACTGAATTGACCTGATTACTCTCTGCTGCTGTGCAATAGAGTCAATAATCTTAATGGATGATTGGGCCTGATAGATAGATAGATAGATAGATAGATAGATAGATAGATAGATAGATAGATAGATAGATAGATAGATAGATAGATAGATAGATAGATAGATAGATAGATAGATAGATAGATAGATAGATAGATAGATAGATAGATAGATAGATAGATAGATAGATAGATAGATAGATAGATAGATCATGGCCATCATAGAATTGTAGAATATGTAAAGAACACAGTCTCCTAAGAAAAAAAGAGGACCACTAAGTACATGTAGCAGTGCAGCACCTCTGCGTCTACTCCTGGATACTGACCGTTTGTTTTGCACAAACACAAAAATATTAAAAGAAGAAATGAGAAGAAAGTACGTAATTATTCCCTCTGGTTGCTCTTGTCATACACTATTGTTTCTAATTCTGCAAAATTTATACGTTTGATTGTTACTTACTGGATTGATATTCTAGAAATTATATGTCTATAAAATATATTGAATCAGCAAAATGTGTTTAAATATAGAGAGAGATACATCTTTATGGCTTTAATTCACCTTTACAAAAAACAGTGTATATTATGTGTTTAGAGGAGACACAAGTATGTCTGAAGGTCTTAATATTAATCTACATGATGGACTGCTTGTAGGTACATATTTTATGCAAAAAATATAAATGTTAGATTAATTTTTTCACTCAGAATTCTGAATTGCATTTAAGCTGTCAGACTATTAAATCCAAAAATTTTCTTTTTTCCCTTTTCTTTCCACTTATCCTGCTACTGTACTTGTTGAATACCCTGAAAAAAGGAAGGAAAAGAAAGGAAGAAAAACACCTACATGAAGACATGCGATTCTGTTGGATGTGGTGGAAATAAACAGATATAAAAAGAATTTCAACAGATCACTTCATAAAAGGTTTTAAAAGCCTGGAACGTGGAGCTCTTTATAACCTATCTTAGAAGCATCAAAATAAAAAAAATTTACCTAGCTTTCAAATATAATGGAAATGTATTGAACCAAGGCAATTTCATGAAAGGACTTTTGAAAGCAGCTAATGCTTATAAAGGGAGTGCACAAGTAATTGCATACCCAAGAGCACTTTTCATTCTTCACCCCCTTGAACAAAAAAATAGAAAATTCCTAAAGGAAAACTACTACATTAGAAAAGTTGAACAGAAGGTGTACACATTTAATATCCATACTGTGTTGGAACTAAAATCCAAAATTCTCTAAAACAGCATTAAACATTTTAAGGAAGACTAGAAATGAGAATATTGTCGTACTTAGGTTTGATTTCCAGTTTGATCATTTTCAGTACACAACTTTCATATTCTCCCTTTAGAAACAAGGATCTGCTGTAGATGCTTTGTCTTTTATTTTTCTCATTTTAGTGAGGTGCATGTCAGGCTTATTGTTGAGTGTGTGTTGTGTATGTATAATATATTTGTAGCAATTGCCTGGTGTTACATTTAGAGATGGATCCATAGAGTTGTAAGGCAGCATACTAAGCAAGTCACTTAGTATTTTAACTGTCCTCCACTTTTATGAGTTTGTATCATTAGGAAGAACTGTGACTTATACTATTTATATCCTTACACCCTTTATTATCTATCTATATCCTTGTATAGATAGACAAATAATCGGGTGAAGAGTTACGGTTCCAGAGAATGCCACCTATGATGACTGGAATGGCCAAATAGGAAGAAAATAACAAATCAGGGCAATGGCAGTGCACTGTTCTTTCAATAAGGCTTCAGATCATAGAGCTTTTTAGAAGACTATTCAAGAATGAATGCTAACTTCCTGTGTGCAGGTATCTTAAATAACGTTGGAGCCAGAAGTGATGTCATCAGTCTTCGGGTCACTTCTCCTTCATTCTAGGAATGAAAATGGATGACAGGCTACTAACTGTGAAACACCTTTATTTGTTCCTCTGCTTCACTTAACCAGAACCCGTGAAACACTCCCCATATTCATGTATCTGACAATACATAAAGCGCATATATCGTGAATAGTGTTGATCGGTGAAGTTAGACAAAGTGTGTTTTGCAATGAATATGCAGTATTTGCTGATGACTTTGTTCATCAAATATTTTCCTGCAAATTCGCCCTGTGCCCGACATAAGTGAACATTTTTTTTCCCCAGAGCCCCATGATGCTTCATTAGGCCAGTGTGATAACGCAGAGCTGTATCATCCATGCACAACGAAGTCCGCAAATATTTCAGTGATTTCACTGAAATCCCAATGAAGCCATCTCTGCAGTGTTCACTAATCAAGAAGTACTGAGCATCACAAAGCATCAACAACTGAATTATGAGTGGTTGGTTCCCCGGTGGAGTTTAGGGAGTGAAAGGTGTGCTAACACCGGCACAGCAGTTCAAAAGTGCTGCCGGCACACAGATGAAAGGTGTGTTGCCGTGCACCCATACAGCATAGAGGAAACAGGCTCTGATGTTCTGTTGGTGCCTGTATGTTATCAACCATCGTCACCGCCAGATATACAGTACCTGCATTATTCTCTTTGTACAGTATTCTTTAAATCAAACTACAGCATCATAGGTGGAGAATGAAAGCCTGTCATTATTTGTTGTTGCTGTTGTTTAACTGCTGATACAGGTATTCTGCTGATGCTACTGTGCACAAAATTAAAAATAGTGTATAAAACTCCCTTCAGACTATATGTTTAAAGTGAATATGTTATGTGTTTAGACTCTGGGTCCCAACTCCAAGATATCTCATTGTTTACCATATTGTATATTCTTGTAGAAAAATTCTCCCGTGTATAAATCAGGGCTTGATTTTACCATATAATTTCCAGTATTTTATAATGTCGGTTGTATGTGGAAAACTCATGCTATTGGTTCAAGAGATGATGATATGCTAACAACCACCTGAGACAGTAACCATGGAGCACACAGAGCCTTTTTTTCTATGTATTGTGCCTACGTGACCACATGGTAATACCGGAACTATTCCGAATCGACATTTGCACTGTTTTTTGTTTTTTGTATCTCACACCCTTACACACCTTTATCGTAAGAGCATCCCTTATCTATGATGGAGCATTCGATCAGAGGAAAATATGAAGCTGGTTTTAAATTAAAAGTTGTTAAAATGGCTAAAGAAATAGGTAACTGCACTGTTGCAACAAAATTTGATGTGCCTGAGGAACTGGTGCGAGATTGGAGGAAGCAAGAAGATGTAAAAAAAATAATGTAAATTGTATTTTTGAACGGGTGTATAAGTCGGGGTCTGATTTTATGATCAATTTTTAGACCCCTAACTTATATGCGAGTATATACGGTATAGGCATTTTGGATTAAGAATGCTTAACCTGTATATATAACTATATCAGTAATATTATAACACTAACTAAGTATTCTTATGACACAGTTGAGTAAATCGGCATACTAAGTGACTGGCCAACAATAGTTGTGGTCAGACCAGTAAATGGCTAGGATGCCTTTTTGTTCATATGCAGTTGTCCAAACTACTACCAAAACCTAAAGGTTGTCATATGAAACTGTATCACTTTATAGTTGTGTCATCTTAATAATAATAATAGCAATGATAATAATACATTTATTTATATAGCGCTTTTCCCATGCTCAAAGTGCTTATTTTGTATCCCATCAATATAATCTCATTTTCCAAACAGAAGGCTCGAGTTCATTACACATTGAAACTTATCTGTTTGCCAACGGTACAGCATCTGCAACATGGGAGCATTAAAATGGCACACTGTATTGACTGGACTTGAGCATCATTTAACTTCATGTAGCTTGATTAGTCTCTTTAGTCTCTTTTACTTTTTGTGTTTAGGCCACTGACATCACATTACAAAGACAAATGTAAGAGTGAGTCCCTTGTGTTCAGTTTCTACAGTTCTTGCACTGTTCTATTGCAGTTTCTGTTTTTTGGTCACTTTTGGTTCCTAGACCAGCTGCAATTTTACTAACACCACTGGATTTATTTTTACATCACAACAGTTTTCTATGTGGATTCAGTCTCAGTCCCTTTTGTTCCTGACCATTTTGTTAATCACTTAATATTTGTTACTCACTCATTCGAAATTCACATACAGTGTCTCAATTACACTTCACCTTTCTGCTTTGTTATTCCAACAGAAAAGCACATAATGGAGTTGTCTTTTCTGTTTTTCTCTTTCATTTCATAGGAGTAAGTAGCCATAATCTAACTTTTGAAAACACAAGGTACACATATTGTTTTGCAGTCAACAAGTCTTATTTGTTTTAAAATATTCCGTCTAAGAAAAATCCTCCCACATTTATGTTCATTTTAAAGCACTTGCAAAACATTGTAAAGATTTTAAAATTAATTTTGGCTTTCTTATCTGTCCAGAGTAGCCACTGAATACATTTTTTTTCATACAGTGCCGAATTCACAGTTCATTTCATATGGAAAGTGTTTCAGATCTTAATGAAGAAAATTAACCCCAATTGGACACAATCACCTCCATGCTTGATCACTAGCACAAGATTCTTATTGACAAGCATTACCTTTTCTTTAGACATAAGCTGTCCCTAATGTTTCACTTTTAACTAAATGGTCCATGGGAAATGACAATTATCATATATAGTTTGGCAGTTTTATGTGATAAACTTATATACTCATTACCACACATCAGGGGTCTGTAAAGTCAGTTCTGGAAGGCCGTACTGGCCACAGGTTTTTGTTGCAACCTGATTGCTTAATTAAAAAACAATTCTGACTAATGACAGCTCTGATTTATTTTATGCCTTTTGTTAGTATTTTCATTCTGCCATGTTGGTTCATTCTTATCTCGTAGATGTTTCTTTTTCAACATGTCACACATGCGTGCATACAGGACACATTCAAGGCTCTGTCATGGTGAGTAATAGCACTCCACAGAGACAAGGGGCGCTGTCACTGTCATCCTCACATTCATTCCCACAGTACAGAAGGGCCCTTCATAGATGATGCTTGACATCAACCCTGCCTCGTTGCGATAGCCCCATCCCTTCCATGCAAGGATCCATAAATTCTGACCATCCAGAGGAAGTGGCCGCCACTTGTGGACCAGTTATAAGAGTATTCAGAGCTCCAGATTGTAACTATGGATTCTGAGACAGCAATTGCCAAATGTATGTGTTCTGTAACAATTCAGCAACTCTTTCAATTTTGAGTTCAAAATAGATGGATACGTCAAGGGGGCGAGCCAGACTTGAACCCATGTTTGTATTGTCTTTCCACAAAGGATATCATCCTAATATTTTATTAAAGCAGACAGTTCATTGTTCATAAGAAGGACTTAAAAAGCAGCAAATTCAGCAGTTAAGGGTTTTGAACTTTAATAAGCATGACTAATAAAATGAAGTGTAAAAATTGTGCTTGAGCAATAAGTGCTTTAACAGCAATAGTTCACCTCTCATTAAAAAATTAGGCTGGACCAAAAATCTGCAGCCACAAGAACCTTTAGGACCAACTTGCAGACTTTTGCCTTTAGAGATCAGTTGCTTCTGTCTATGACGCTGCCATTGCCAGTGCCCTTCTCATGGTAGGGATATGAACCCAAATGGAGGTCTGCACATTTCTAGATGTTGATCTATGGATTGATGTGATGTTACAAACATTATTACTGCTTGCTCTGTGAGAGATATTGAAATGACTGGACTGGACTGATACTATCTCAAACTGTCTCCATTTCCTGACAGATTCACATCTGCAACAATCATCCTGAAGTTTTCACACATTACTTTTGACATGGCATGCTATGTCTTTTGTGAGCTAACACGTTCACTGTGCTGGTAAGGGTCAGCTTTAATCAGATTTGTATTGGCCAATGTGGGTTTAAATTATAAGTTTGTATTCAAAGAGTTAACCCTTCTTGCTCATTTAACTGCACTTAGGTGACAGCAGGTACAAGGATATTTTACAGCTAAAATTTGTAAGCTTGATTATTATATTGCTTAAAATAAAAAAGCAAAACTTTGAAGTAATTTTTTCATGGTGATTATTCTATATTCTCTACATCTACCAGAAAAATCCTCATAGCCCTCTATACCCACGTGCAACCCCATACCAACAACCAACAACACACTACTGACGAACTCCAGAATCAACTGGGGAAATGCAGAGGTTCTCTCTCAACTCTGCACAGCACTCACAATACCAGTGTACAGGAAGGTCATGACATCCAGGAACTTTGGGGTGGGGAATCCTGTCAGCAGACAGGAATCCTTTCTGCTCTCCGTGGGAGTAGAAGTTAAAAAACTGCGCATTTCAGTGGCGGCACTCTCTTAGGTGTGCAGACTTGGGACTGGCCAGGTCTCCGTAGGTGGGTACACATTTTATTGGTCTGGTCGCTCTGATGGCTGTCAGACTCAGGGAGTAGCTGTTGCTGTGGTGGATCGGCTCCTTCTGATGGCTTCCGATATCATTGTAAAACAAGCTATCACAATAATTAGCTCATATTACAATACAATTCTAGCATAATGATCAATTATAACTTCAGAAGTGATTGATAAATAAGCAAAGATTGAGGTAATGAATTATGACATTCAATTCCATTTTGAGATTGACTAGGTGCATCCAGGCACAACTAGTCTGAAACTTTTCTAATTAATATTAGAGAATTGTATCGCCTATTCCTATCTAATAATTTCAGAAAAAAGATAGGACTACAAGTATGCTGCGGCCACAGGTTAGAATCACAGAAAATCAGTAATAAAACGTAAGCATCAGCAGGGTGCAAGACACTCGGATAACTGGATGGATATAACCAAAGTTGTCTCGGCAGTTTTGTGGTGCGTTAAGCATAATCAAGGTGTTATTTTTTGACCTCCTCAGTTTCACAATCCTCATTGTCTCTGTTTTTCGTTTTCTTTTTTATTTTTAATTAAAATTATTCAGATCTATTTTGTTTTAGGTTTACATTTGGTTGGCAGTCTTTCATATATAGTTCATGAATAATGTGAATCATCAGTAGCAAAGCTTTTTAGCAGGCATCATGAAAAGCTGTATTTTATTAAAACCGGTATATATGCCACTTCAGAAGTTTATTGAGAAGGTGGCACAGGCTATGCAAACCACTCTAGAAAGGTTACCATTAGACATAACAAATGTGTTCCTCCAACAGAATAAAACATAATGTGGGTTTTTTCTGTTTTTTTTTCTCACTCAATCCATGCTATAACCAACAATGCCATCAACTAGTCACATTATGTTTTAAAATGTTTAACAAAATGGTCTATTTAAGTAAAACCATGCCATGTTTATTTTCATTGTAAAGCCTCTGCATTCTAATTTACAGATTTTAAAAATGCATTGCTGCTTCCTTATCATTTTAGAGAAGCCACTGATTGAATCAATTAGCTCACCTGTGACTTGTCACTCCTCATTAAATTCTACCTCTTCCCACTCACAGTGGAACATTTGCTTAATAAATGTTCCCAAGACCAACAGTGCAAGAGTGGAAATCCAGCACACAGCAGTAAATTATTAACTCAGTCACAGGGGGAGTGCCACATCTGACTCCACAAAATGAATTATTATGTGGATCATCATGTAATTATGAATCTTTCAAACTCTGATAGAAGAAAATTGAATATTTAATATTTCATACATATATCCAATACCAGGGACATCTTTAAAAATTTCATGATCATTTTTTGGAATAAGCAGAGGGCAGAATCAAAGTTACGAAAAGCTGCCTGGTGGAATATTAAAGAGTTATTGCGAAAGTTACTAACTTGCTGCTCATAAAAATACTTATTATTTCACGTATAGTGCATTTTCTTTTACAATTTTCAAGCCAGTGTTGTTTTGTATTGCTGAGCATGTATTATAAACTACTGATTTATTGATTATGCAGTATGCTGAAGATTAGATAAACATGTCAACACTCAGTTTTTGCATAGATTATTTATATACTCATATAGCTACAAGTGTGCAGATAAAATTAGACTATTGATTAAATTCCACTTCACTTTCACACTTTCTACATTTGTTCAAAAATAATAATAGATTACAGTTGTTCAAAACGTGTTAACCAGGAATGCTCTAGCAAAATGACAATTTAATAATAATATTGACTATTATTTTAATCATGCTTTTAAAACTCACTGTAAATTATAAAGCTAATCTTAAAATATCAACTTGTACTTTATAAACAAATTATATATTTTGCATTTGATTCTAAAGTTTTATATCTTTAAATGTAGACTATTCATTCATCCATTCATTCTTAAAATTTTTTGTCCTATTAAGCACTACAAGGAAGCCAGGGCTGACCCTGATTGGTGCAATGCAGCAATTTATACTAAATACTGTAAATATAAAGTGAACTGCTAACAGATACATTGATCAGCTGAGCTTCTGGAAGCAGTTTTGACTTCTAGATGACTATGACATTATTGAAATGTAACTTTAATGAGCCCACTTGTGGTGTCTTAACTAAATCTAAAGTGGGAACTGCCCTATAGTGGCATCAAATTACAGGTATGAGGTATGTAATCCTCACTTTTTCACATTAGGATTTAGGAATGTACAGTATATTGGAAAAAATGCATTGTGCTAGAAATAGTTGGCATTTCTCAATATTCAATACTTGTATTTTTTCTAGAATGAAAGAAGTGCATTAGTCTTTGTCTCCTAAAATGACTATGTATGGATTTAACCTAAAGTCAAAAATTGTACAGCATATAGACTTCATAGGTTATCTTCTTATATTTAAACTCATACTTAATGAACTAATGTATATTATGGTGTGTGTCTCTTCCATACCTAATTTTTAATTTTACTGCTTTATTGCAATTAATTCCATATTTTCATTAATGCCAAGTATTAGAGTGTTAGCTTTCTATTGCTGTTATATGTTTTATTCTTTGTTATAGATATAATTAATTTTTAATCCTTTGCCATCTTTGAAATGTAACTTCTTCTAATCCTGTTAAACAGTCAACCTAAAAACCCAACCGTGATTGTTAGGTTTCTAAAATCTAAGCCTTCCTCTTTATTATTTCCAGCAGGAGTTTTTCAAGTTCATTCCCTTTCAAATTACATCCCACCCAATTTTTACCATCAGTAAGTCATTTTTATCTTTAATTGATCTCATTGTTTAATTAGCTAACCTGTTTCTTTTTCCTATTTTGCATTCACAAAAATGCATTAGTGTGAGATTTGAATTAATAAGACATTTTTAACCATTTTTATTTTTGCCAGATGATAAAATGTGTTACTATCTGTTCTTATTTTCTTTTTAGTTGACTTTTTTTATGATGAGTTTGCTTTTTTAATTGTAAATGAATACTGACAATGAACAGAGCGGACACAGGACCAAATGACACTGAACGGTAAAGAGTGGAAGCTATATCAGTGTTATTGACTTGTGTATTTATTAGCAAATATTGTCTTAAATAACTTAAACATTAAAAATAACACAATATTAAATAACAAGATAAAAAGAATAAGTTGATCTCTTTCTAACATACATAAATTCTTGCTTCATGCAGTAATGATTTAACCAGTTTGTAATCTCTGGATTGACTCAAGAAAACATAAAAACTACGAAATACCAGCTTGCGTAATTATTGGAGGAGTGCAATTAAATGAAGATATTGGCTGGGACAAAAATCTGCATCCTCAGTGTTAAACACACAGGAGCAACTGAACCATAATACTGCATGTCATTGAAATAAAGGAAATAGATGTTGTTGTACAAATCCCTAAAGTGGTCAATTTGTGCTAATACATCTTTTTTATTTCTGCACTGCGAGAAATGATTAAGAAAATCATTGGCAACCAATACAATGAGAAGAGGTGGCTGAGATCTGAAAGATAAATATTTAATTTACAAATATGATGATAGGTTAACTGATGGATAACGGAACAAATTTCAGCCAAGCTTACACCTTTAATTTGGTGCTGCTTTCCAAATTTTAAACATTGGACAAGACCTATTTTTAAAGCTCATCCCAGTAGGACCCAATGATGTGCCTCACCTCTAAGTACTGTCCTCACAAAATTCAAAATGCTTTAAAATGCAATCAGGAAATCGAATCCAATCCAATATAAACCTGTTTCTTTTTTGCTTGCACCAGAATCTGCTTGTAATATCTAAGTGATGTTTTGAAAAGTGTACACGCAAATTTTATAGCTGCTATGATCACACGGTCGACATTACAGAGAAAGAGACACTGAATGGAGTTTAAGCATATTCTTTGCAACTGCACACTAAATTATACAGAACTTTCACTGAATAGCTTCTATCACAGATCAATGAAGATTTTTTTATGTTTGCATTGAAAATAATGCACAACAATTTCCAGTAATAGTGCAAACCTTAATGATAATCATTTACTTTGTTTGTGGTTTGTCGAAATGCATATCCCCTGGCTAAATTTGTTTTCAACTATTGAATGCACTCAGATCTGTGCAACGTCCATCCATCCATTTTCCAACTCGCTGAATCCAAACACAGGGTCACGGGGGTCTGCTGGAGCCAATCACAGCCAACACAGGGCACAAGGCAGGAACAAATCCCCAGGCAGGGCGCCAACCCACCGCAGTCTGTGCAACATTGGCACACTAAAGTGAACAAAATTTCTTCTCATTGGTTCTTGATCAACTCTACTATGATGTGCTTCTTCTGACAATGACAAAATTATATGATTCCAACTGGAATGCATTTAATATGTACTTGATTTTTATTTAAAACCCTTATACATCATGTATTATTGCTTAAGCATTTTTTTTTTTAAACAATATATGTCACTAGCCAAAAAAAAAAGACAGTGGTGATGCAAGTTTATTTAAAAGTAATCTCGGGACACAGTGACATTTTGTTTAGCACTGTGGCCTTACAGCTTTGGAGTCCGGGGTTCAAATTCCATGCTACATATGGCATTGTATGTGTGGACTCTGCATATTGTCCATGTGTTTGCTGTGTCTTTTCTGGGTTTCCTGATGTCATTCCAACTCTGCATCACCCTGACTTGGATTAAGTCGGTCAAATAATGGATGTATGACTTATATACAGCATATGCTGACAAAGGATTAAAGATATCCAGTGTGACGAAGGCAAAGCCTGGCTAAACAAGATACAAGAAACAAAGGTGAAAATAGCGTTTAATTCTAAATGCTAAAATAAAATGAGCTACTTAACTCCAAGCTTTTTTTTAATTCAGTTAATGAATGCTTTTTATGCTAATAAAAGAAAACATGGGTGAACAAAGAATTAAGAGGTCTTGAAGAAAACTTTCATCTAAACAGACTGAAATACAATTTCAATTATTCATATTATTAATAAGCATAGAATTCAGCAGTCTACGTGTAAAAATGTTAAATTATGGGACTTTCGATATGTAAACCTGACAGGGCATTCTCAAGCTGTCTCCAATCTAGGAATGACTCCAAGGAGACCCAAAGCTTATTACATAAAAGTGTTTTATTAAATAAACATTACATACATGGAGCAGAGAATAATGGAAAACTCAAATAAAATGTTACACAATAAACCTGCTTCCCCTCCTTTCAAACACAACTGAAAATCATGTTATATCTGATGGAATGCCTGCTACAATTTCCC
Source organism: Erpetoichthys calabaricus (assembly GCF_900747795.2). Classification (NCBI taxonomy): domain Eukaryota; kingdom Metazoa; phylum Chordata; class Cladistia; order Polypteriformes; family Polypteridae; genus Erpetoichthys; species Erpetoichthys calabaricus. The sequence goes on along the minus strand of NC_041397.2, from coordinate 83,029,054 downwards.
CCCTCAAACACTCCAATGTCCACCGCCTTCTCAACTCCAACACCTTCTTTCCACCATCCATGGCCTCTCTTCCTCCTGCTAGTTGAATCTTTGCCTGATTCTACTTCTGATTCGAAATTCTAAGCTCCTCTGGCTGCTGGAAAGGCATTTTAAGACCCAATTATTTACCACTTCTTGGTTCCCCGGGAACTACCAGGGCTAATGATGCTGAACTATGGATCCTACTATTAGCACTTGTCCCCCTGAAACTCCTGATGTAAATTCAGACTAATAATGTCGGAATACCATAGTAACCCTTCTGCAATATCATATGAGTACCATTCGCACCTCTTGCTACTTGAATGTTGTATGTAATACATAAATAAAATGTATTACCATCATTGGGCTTAACAAGGCCTCCTCCACACTCACATTTTCAAATGTGTGCATTTATATTCCTTGAAGCTTTTAGCCATTCTCTTTATCAGAATCCAGTGTGTAGTTTCAAGATTTAAAAAGAAAGATAAGCACTGAATACCCAAAATGGTGTCTCCTGCCGTTTTTTGACAAAACAACCTTTCAATTTTAAATGACTTATCATTTGGTTCTCATTTAATGTTTGTCATACAGAGGACACAGAGTACAAGACAAAGTTATTTTATGTTTAATATGAAACGATTTCGCGACAAATTCTTAAATACAGAACAACTGTGAAATGTGAGTAGTTTATACTTTTCATTACTGCAGTTTAAATCATAGTAATTCCAAGATCTATAATCATTAATTTGTCGTGTCTCTCACTAACATTTTGGATATCCCTTTGCTTTGTGCAATTTGGAGTGCAAGAATGAATCTTGGGCTCAGAATATGGTTAATGTACAGCCTAAATTATTAATCAGATAAAAAATGAACAATGAGATCTACAAAATGTAGTTTTTAGCAGGCAAATGAACCAGAATGAATAACAGCAAAACCAATAACTTGATCAAGGAGTCAAAAAAGCAGGACTTACAAAATTTAATGGTAATCCAAAGATGGGAGCTAAATGACATGCGGAAGAGCTAATTCCTAAGAAATAGTTTAGAAGCATCTCAGACCTTGAATAGGCCAAGGGTGGTCCCACAACTACAGTGTCAGTGGTCCAGGTCTTGTTGGTACAGTATACAAATTTCAAAGTAAATGTCTAACAGAATAAACATACATAACAATAATACAATTAGTAACAAACCAAAATCATGAGGAATTCATTACCTTGAACTTTTGCGTTACAACCAGAATTTTTGTTTATTTTCTGTTTTACTGTTGTTTTTGTTAATTTTGTATAATTATTTTGTTTCACGTTGTTGCTATTTCTGTTAGTTTTGTTTATGATTTGTTAATGAAACACTGTCCCTTTAAATGTGAGGTTATTACATGCACCTTGTGGGTGCCCCAAGAGGTGGGTTCTGCCCTTTGGTGTGATAAGCAGCCCAGAAGAAAGGATTCAGCAGCGGTTCAATAAAGTTGTTTAGAGTCAGTAGTGAGTATGAAGTGAGTGAATTTTCTTTTTTTTCTGCTCTTGTTTCTGATTAGAAATAGTGTTGTCGGGATATTTTCACTTGACGATTTCTTTTTAGACAATTCCTTTTTGCTCTTTTGGTATTCTTTTTTCATAAGTAAGTATTTTCATTTATCAAGGATCATTGTGGTCTTTTTGGTCCTCAACCAGAGCTTTGCTCATTTTCTCTCTCTTGTAAAGCATTTTGGAACATTAAATATATTTTCAACTGTTTAAGCCAGTTTTCTTCATTTTGGGCCTAAACAGACCAAAGCCTGCTTTTAGTAGTTGGAGCTGACTGGTTTGGGGGAAGGTTGCTATAGGCAGAAACACTAAAGTACTGTCCTGGTTTGTGGGACCTTTTGTAGGCCTCACACCCCTCTCGTCCACAACCTTATTATTAAGTAAGGTCTTTTTAGGAGTCCAAAAAAAATTTGGGTCATGACACACTGCCATTTTCAGGTTTTGATGTCATGTGTGGTGATCCATTTTTAGTGGTCATACTCTTAGATGTTGTAGGCTGCGATATTACTAGCACGACATCTGCACCACAGACCTTTCATTGTCCAAGATTCTGCAGAAAAGCAACAATTGTATTGTGTATGTCTTTAATTGTGAATATAAGATTATTTAGAATTTTTTCCAAATTATTTTTTCTTCTTTTGACAAGCCTTTTGGGCTTTGTTCTCTTTTGTAGTATTAATTGTAGTAATGCTTATATGTAGACTGCAATATCCATCTCCTAGCCTCCTGGCAGAACACAAAAATATTGACATAGAAAAATAACAATCAGTAAATAACAGCAAAATAAACAAAACATAAACACAAAAGGACACAGACCAGGAATGGAGTCCACCATAAGAAGGTGTAACCTGATTCCACCATAGCAAGTAAGAAATACTGTAAGAAATACAGAAAATCGTTTTGTTTGTCCAATGCAATTTTTGCCAGTTTTATTCTTACTGTAATACTGAGCTCCATAAATATAACTGTTATACAGACATATATTATTTAATTTAAATTACAGTGTTTAATCATAGTGTTGTGTTTCTGGGTTTTCTAAGGTACATGTGAAGATGTATATATTTTTTGGTTGTTTTTGAAGACTGGAAAACTATTTTATCAACCAATAGTGCATACAAAAAACTAGAGAGAAGTAGATCACATTGACTGGCTTTGCCATACTTTTAGAACAAAATGTACAGTTAACTTTAAGCTGTTAATTTCAACCATAAAAAATCTTTCAATTATGAAGCAAAAATTCTAAAAGAAAAACAAGAAAAGAATGTATCTAACACAAATTACACACCTGAGAAACATTGTTATATTGCATAAACATTGCTATACCAGTGTAGTGAGTATCAGTTTATTCCAGTAAACTTTAAAAAGTGAGCAGTTTGTTAAAACGTCCATGTATTCCTTCAGTTCCCTTATTATATCATTAATAATCAATTTGATTTTTGCAGCTACAATTTGTTTTTACTCCAATATTTAGTTAAATATTACATTTGGTTAGTCAGCACATATTAGAGCCAATAAAAGGGAATCCTCTTCAGAAACTGAATTTTTGATGATCATTTCTAAAAAAGCATTCATTTGTCATGATCTAATGAATGGATCAATAAACAGTGACCAAAAATAAGATTTTAAGTAAAAGCTTATAATTATTGTGTGAAAGAAATTTAAAAATGTGTACTTTAATTAGAAAGGCGGCACGGTGGCGCAGGTCCTCCCTGCATGGAGTTTGCATGTCCTCCCCGTGTCTGCGTGGGTTTCCTCCGGGTGCTCCGGTTTCCTCCCACAGTCCAAGGACATGCAGGTTAGGTGCATTGGTGATACTAAATTGTCCGTAGTGTGTGCTTGGTGTGTGGGTGTGTGTGTGTCCTGTGGTGGGCTGGTGCCCTGCCCAGGATTTGTTCCTGCCTTGTGCCCTGTGTTAGCTGGGATTGGCTCCAGCAGACCCCCGTGACCCTGTGTTACTGTAGAACTATTGTCAATTTCATTAGATAATGTTCAAATTGGTTTTATTTAGTTTTAAGGGTTTTTATGGCCATTATATTTTGTTGTTCTTGTAAGGGTCTCACTAGAGTATGCTTTGATTCATTTTGTGGAGCATGTGAAGTTGTTGCTGTGGTTATTTTGTTTTAATACATTTTTATCAGTGTTCTGGTGGGTTTCTGACAGTGACGGCAGTGATTCCCATTGCTAGTGTGAAGTTAGTGCACCATCACTAAAAAAGATGGTGATGCACACATACTGGTGTCCAAACCTTTCAATTACAATATAAACAAACAGGTACGTAATTGAAAACAACCCACAGAAAATGCAAAAATTAAGGCATAGTGTGGTAACAATTATGAAAGGATTTTTGAATACTACTGACATCTTGGTATTCACAAAACAGTACATCACACTTAAATAAATAAATAAAAACACTGACATTTTTCCTGCTCCCTAATAATCACAAGGTCCTTTACAATAGTGGACTTCCTGACAGAGAGACCCCAGACAGTCTGCGTCAGAAACACCATCTCCACTACCATCACGATTGGCACTAGTGCCCCCGCATGGCTGTGTACTTAGCCCACTTCTGTTTACTCTGCTGATGCATGATTGTACAGTTAAAACTGCTATAACACCATCATTAAGTTTTGCAGACACAACAGTGATGAGTGATGAGTCAGCTTACAAAACAGAGATACAATGATTAGCAGACTGGTGCAAGTGCAACAATCTGCCTCTTAATGCGGACAAGACGATAGACTGACTACAGCATGGCCCATGCAGTCTACACCCCTCTGCACATTGAGAACTCTGCAGTGGAATTAGCCAACAGCACCAAATTCCTTGGAGTGCACCTGGCAGCTGACCTTAATTGGTCAATTAACACCTCCTCCATAGCCAAGAAGATGCAACAACATCTCTACTTCCTTCAGGAGCTAAAATGGGGCAAGCCTACCTCTCCCCATTCTCACAATATTCTACCATGAGCGTTTAGACCAACTGCATCACTGACTGGTTTGCAAACTGCTGGTCCTACAACAGATAATATACACAGCAGAAAAGATCACTGGAACCTATTCATCCTCCATTAAAAACATCTTTATAAAGCTGTGTACCCAAAAAGCCTATAGCATTGTGAAGCACTGCTCCCACATCTCCCACAGTCTCACTTCCATCTGGCAGAAGGTCCTGTAGCATCCAAACCAGTTCTGCCAGATTCAGCAACAGCTTCTACCCTCTACCTGCACTGCCTGCCTGCTCTTAGCTTTGTTTCTAGTAGCTTTTATATGCAATACATTTATTACACTTGTTACTACTGTTGTTTTCTTAGTATTAGTTGTTAATTGCATCCACTTAATAGTATCATCTCCAGACAGAAGAGCAGCTTCGGCGACAGACTGCTGTCACTGTCCTGCTCCACTGACAGATTGAGGAGATCGTTCCTCCCCCAAACTATACGACTGTTTAATTCCATCCGGGGGGGTAAACGTTAACATTTAACATTATACATAGTTATTGTCTGTTTTTCACCTGCATTATTATCATTCTTTAATATTATTTATTGTATCAGTATGCTGCTGCTGAAGAATGTTAATTTCCCATTGGGATTAATAAAGTATCCTATCTATCTATCTATCTATCTATCTATCTATCTATCTATCTATCTATCTATCTATCTATCTATCTATCTATCTATCTATCTATCTAATGTAATTTATTTATTACTATCTATTCACCTACCTATTATATATTTATCTGTTTATAGTGTAGTATAGTTCTTTACCTGTCTTGCACTTGTTCTGTGTTTATGTATTTGTTGCACTGTGGTGCTGGGGAACATTATTTAGTGTCATTGTATGCTGCAATACTGAGTATGGCTGGTATGACAATAAAACCACTTGATTTGACTTCACTTGATTTGATTGGTCTAAAGAAGGCATTGGTTTTAAAATGAATGTAGTCAAATTAAAGGACCAAACATTCTAGTCTTTTTTAAACTTTTAAACTTTACTTCTATCCAAAACTGAACCATAACAATTCCCTGCAAACATTCCAGTGTTTAAGCATGATGGAGTATTATGGTCCTGGAAGATTTGCCACTTGCTGTTTCTTTATTCTGAATGGATTTTGAGTTTCCAGAGACAGTGCTGATCCCAGCAGCTGTGAACTGGAAAGTAATTTCAGCCACTAGTTACTCCTGAGCTGCTTAGCACAGTTTTCTTTGTATTCCACTGGGTAGATTTACTCCATGTCTGCTTAACAAGTCTAATGCATTTTTTAGTTATTTAATTTTTATTTTCTTTCTAAACTGCTTTTTGCATTGCAAAGACACAAGGGTCTTGGAAGTATTGGGTGCATATAAGGAACCAGTCATGGACAGAATGCCAGCTCATTGCAGAGCACCCTTTCATGCACATCAGCACTGGGCCACTATGGAGTCACCAATAACTTTATGATATGGGAAGAAAGACAAGTGCAGATTATTTAAATATTCTATATAAAATATGATGCCATTTTCTGATTTAAGACTCTGTGGTAGAGAGCAGCACTGCACATGATCTGTGTTTATGAACTATAGTTCCATTTTAAAAAGTAATTGCATAAAATGGTGCAGTTCTGCCGAATCTTGAGCATAGTACAGAAATTAAAATGAAGAAATTTCTGAACAAAATCTGCGAGTGCATGCATCTTTGATTTGTAACTTGACATTAATTTTAAATGAGATATAGAGTTAAATGAATACATCTGTAAAGAGCTGTGTCCGCAGGCAGAAATTCAATTCCTCATATACTCATATGCAAGTTTGCTGCCTGGGGGGTTTCAAGTTTGTCAAGCCTCAGCAATGGCAATGAGCCCTCAGTTTTGTGCAGGGGGAGTGAATGTACTGTATATAATATTGTTGGTAGCTGTAAGGTATCTTGGTAACTGGATACATTAGTGCATCTCTCAACATATCCCTCCACCAGCCTTCTGTGAATCTTCAGACCAGCTTAATCCAATTCAAGATGGCCTGGATCACAGCCTATCCATGCATCTTCAGCATATCAATTACTTTTATTACCCAGAACCTGGATTCATCCTCCATCTTGGAAGTTTTGTCGTGGGCTGCCAAATAATATAACCACTTTTTACATGTTCCCAGTACAATGTTTTAATTTCCCCTACTGATGATGCTTAACAATTTCAGACTACTGCAAATCCTAATTTTTGCATATCGGAGATTTCTGGTCTACCTGTTTATTCCTTCTGTTATTTCTGCTTCTGCTGTACCTCTTTTCTGGAGCTGTTGTTACCTTTTATTTTGAATTGTTGCTTTGTTTTTTATGAACAGAAGTACTGTTATTTGGGATCACTTGAAATCTGTGCTGATTACACATGAAAATTCATACATTGTGTAAGTTTATTCTTTTTACTATTTAATGAAACAAAAATTATTCCCAGTGAGGATTAATAACATTTCTAGAAGACCCCTCGAGCTGTGGTCCAAAGCAGCAGTTAATTTAAATGCTGATATTAATCAATTCTCCTTTATTGCATTATGCATTTATTGCTAGAAAAAGTATGTGTTGGTTTTGGATCACATTTTGCTTTTGTCTTTCTCTTTGCAAGGATAATAAACATTTATAATACATATAAAGAGCAGCATGGAGGCACAGTGAATGGTGCAGGAGCCTCAGAGCTCCTGGTACCTAGTCTCAATTCAAAGTACGTTACTGTCTACATGGAGTGTAAATGTCTTCCTTTTACCATGTGCATTTTACATTTGCCTGGTGTTTAGTTACCTTTCATAGAACATGCATTCACTCAGCAACTTTTCAGACCTTGGAATCCACTCTTACTAGGATGAAACCCTGAACAGGCAAGTCAATCATAAGGTGTGCATACTCACACTCACTCATAGTGGACAAATTCAGAGTTGACAATTGATCTAAATAAAGTAAACATTCAAAAAATGGAAATTTTAATAAATTGGAAATGGTACAAGAGCTCAAAAGAAATAGTAGACGCTGAAGGAAATCAGATTGGTTTCAGATCAGGATGAGGAACCATAGATGCAATCTATGCATACCCAAATGGAGAAATGCAGAGTAGAAAGAAAAGATCTAGCAATGGCTTTTGTAGACCTTAAGAAAGTCTAGAGTGCCAAAATACAGTATGATGAAACTTGAGATGATAAGGAGTACCTGAGCAATCTATAAGACTCATTAAAGATATACATGCTAATGTGAGGACAGCAGTCCTGTGTGAAGCAGGAATAGAAGAAGAGATTGAAATGACAGTGTGGTTCAGAACCATACCCATTGTTCTGTATACTGTAATAGTATTAGATGAGGTTAGTAAGGAAGTGAAGAAAAAACTTCTATGGATATTGTTGTTTAAAGGGGATATTTTTTTATGCGAAACTATCAGGGAGGACCTGGAAATGGAATTAAGAGGGGTGGAGAGATGCTCTACAGGTACATAGGATGAAGATCAGCAGATCAAAAACTCAATTTATGATCTGCAACTATAGTAGAGAGGGTAAGAATGGAAAAAGCAAAGCTGGGAGCAGATTACTTACAAAAAGTGAAGACCTGTTGGTGCTTAGGATCATTTATACAAACGGAACAAAGGCTAGAGGCAGAAATTAGGCATCGCATGGTACTGAGATTTTGGAGAAAGTGTAGCAGAATACTCTGTGACAAGAGGATAGCTGCCCAGTTAAAAGGAAAAATACACAAGATAGAAGTGAGACTGGAAATACTCTATAGTGCAGAAACATGGAAAACAAGTTGAAAGACTGAAAATGGAAGTTTACTATGCTGCAGTGGTTGTACATGGTGAAAAAAGGGATTTAGTAGAAATTAAATACATTGGGGAAGCTTAAAAGTAAACGGGATGTCATAGAATTTGAGAGAAGTCTTCCATAGGCTCACAATGTATTAAGACAAGAGAAAGATAATAATAAAAATATTAATAATAATAATACATATTATTTATAGTGTGCTATGGAGAATATTCAAGATGGAGTTGCCAGAAGAAAGAAGGAGAGGAAGACCAAAAACCAGATGGAATTTTGCATTAAGTAAAGGATATGCAAGATATTGGGTGTAATAAAGAAGATGAAAAAATATAGAAGTCAATGGAGATGGAGGTACACCTCCATGATGGCAATCACAGATAAGGGAGAAGCCAGAGGGAAAGAAGAAGAAAAATTGACCTAAAATACATATTCCTGGTGTGAGAGAGGAAATTGAAAAGCCTTGAGAGTAAGCACATATAAGTGAGGACAATGCACAAATTCTAAACAAATACAAACAAAGAAAACGTAGTTGGTGGCAGAGTGTGCGCATCACATTTGGGTGAATGTGGCATCTGAGGCACTGTTGTTCTTTGAATGAATAATTTTAAGTGAGCTTCTGACTCCCTATGGCCCTATAATTGAAAAACTGGTTTTAAAAATAGATAAATGAATTCATTTGTTTATAAAGTACAACAGATTTAACACAACTTACAATAATGATCAATATTATATATATAACAATTTGTAGAAAGTTGTTTTCTTTAGCACAAAGCCCTCATGTTTATCCCTTAGATGAAGATAGACTGTGTCATACTGTATTCTTATAAAATGAAACATAATTTGTCCAAACAGAACAAGTTAAATAAATTACTTTTTGTGATACACTTCAATACGTTTTTCAATACAGTACCCTGAACATTGTTTAAAAATGCAATCTGAAATTACCTGAAAATTTCACATTAGGAGCTTTGTAGAAATCTATTATATATATATTTTTGTTGATTTTCTAAAAATTACATTACAGAGAAAAAGACAAAAATCACTCAAGGATGCCATCAGTACTACATTCTGTACATGTAAGAAGATTTCTGTATTTAAAATTGACGTGCCTAAAGAGAAAAGAAATGTAATTTACTGGAGGCAAAGCAAGCCACTTCATCTATTAAGAGTAATTGAACTCAAAAAGCTATTTCTGTTTTTAGGTAATTGTTTAATTTTAGAAACAGTATACAGATTAAGAGATTCTAATAGTGGTGTGGGTGAAGTCAGGAGTGAAGAGCAGGAGTGGAAAAAAATAAAAATAAGACATGGAAAATCTGTTGTAGATGTGATAATTCTAGATGAACAAGAAAAATAATTTTAAATACAAGCTTTCAAGATAAGTTGGCTGAGTGACTAACACACTTGCCTCAAAGGTCTGAGGGCCCTGGGTCAATTGCCAGTCCAGTCACTGTCAAGGTGAAGTTTATAGATTGTCCCAGTGTTAATGTGAATTTTGTTTACTCTCATATTCCAAATGTTATGTTGTTTAACATATCTAAATTGACCCTGAGTATCAGAGTACATCATGTGAGGGACTTGTATAAGAAGGGTTGCTTTTTACTTTAGGTGTCCACCGTCACAGCCGGACTTATGCATGGGTTCAGCTGGGCTACAGGGCCCAAAATGTATAAAAATATTTCATAATTGTTTTTTAAAGAAAGTTTACTGCCGCTCGTGCCCCTAATCCCTTTACCATTATCCTTGAGATAACATATCCACTGCTACTTGAGTGCATATCGTCATCTGAGTTTGGTTGTCTCCAGTGAACTTCAGTTAGTGACAAAGGGTGGTTGTTGGAAAAGCATTTGCGATAGCAGGACAGATGAATACAGGCTATTGGTAATAAAGTGTGGGAAGAAGAAAGAGATTTGTTGCATTACCATAGTGACAGCATTAAAGATTTTAGTTCTAGTGATAATGAAACATGCAAAGTAGATGATTTTGCACAAACGTTAAACTATCACACCAATTATGAATGTACTTGGTGGAACAAGAATGCTGGTCATTTTCAAAGATGCTGTTCACTTGATCCCCAGGGCATAAGACAGATGTATAAAGATACAGATATCACCGTAAAGAATCTCACTCTGATTATAAGGGATGGCATGTCAGATGTAATTATGACTGAATGTAACAGACATGTACAGCTACAAATGCAGCAGTGCACATTGAAACTGAATTACAGGGTGCACATGCAGTATGATTTCAATTATGATGAGCTTCTCATTTTCTTTGTACTTACTGTATTTCAATGTGTAATTCAAAAACTGAAATGTTCTGGTTAACAAAACCATTACTTGAAACACCTTATGGACAGCAGATCATAAATGAAAAACTTTTTGTCCTACTTATCAGATGTTTGCATTTTGTTACTTGTCATTTTGCACTGTAGTGAGAAACATTTCCTTTTTAATTCAGCGTTTCTCAACCTTTAAGTATTTGCGACCTGAGTTCTCATAACAATTTTAATTGCACCCCCCTAACGTTTTTTTGAAAGGAGCCCACTAATACCAATTTGTTCTTTTTTAATTAATGATATATCATAGATGCATATTTTATTATACAGTACCTACTTAACTTTTATCGACATTTATCTAACTCTATATTTATTTTTCTAGTATCAAAATGTAGTTTAAGTTCATTTATTTTGGTTTCAATAGATGTATTTTTCATATTTTCGATTCTTGTTTTCTTTTTTTCACATCTTCACGCCCCCCCTTTTTGTTACTTCGCACCCCCCTAGGGGGGCATGCCCCACAGGTTGAAAACCACTGTTTTATTTAGATTGTTGTTTGAGAGGTTTTTTACTTTTTATATACCTGAGGAGAAGTAATGCAAGCAATGTACAGTTACTGAGTGGACAGTTTCTGTACTGAACAACAGGCACAGTTTCTTAGTATCTTGACAAATGTGCCAAGGGTCTGCAGATTGGTCAAAAATTAAACCTGATAATTGCTTTTTTATTTTTTAAATTTATTTTTATTTTCATTTTTCATAGCAAAAAATATCTGATATTGTATAATAATCAGGTGTCTAAAATATTTTTTTAAATTATCCCCCTCCTTCTTTATCAAAACTAAGGGGCTCCGCCCCCTGTTCACTTCGCTTGCCCACCCCCGGGTTTGGTTACCCAGATATACAATTTAAAGAGGGATGTAACATGGGAATTGTTACATACTCTTTCAATTCTATGTCGCATCACTTCTCCATGATCATAAATATAAACGTGACTGAATTGTGGTTTCTTTGAAATTAAACATGTTGTAGCTTTAATTGTTGCTGGACCACAGATTCTCATAGCGTATGGTCTATTATTGTGTAAATCTACGTTTTGAGCATTGAAAGATGCAAACAGGAAAAGATTATTGTAGACGCAAATATTTTGCCTGTAGTGTCTGTGGATTTCACTTTCACCAAACAACAAATCTTTTCATTCTCGCGGATACGCCTCTTCATTGGGAGGCAACACTACTTTTCCCTGATGGCAACACAAATTAGATGATCTACAAGTCTCCGACTTAAACTTTAAAGCCTTACAATATTTACATACTTCTGACATATCACTTATGTCCATATATTCAGTCTCTATTTGCTGTTCCGTTATTTCACCGAGTAATAATTTCCGTTTCTTTGTGTTAGCGCGATCTTTACTTTCGTTTTTTTGATACTTTCGAATTTTACTACTTTCATAATCTGTAACTTGCTCTGCATGTGTATCGCGCCAACGTTTTTGAACGTCTTTATGAAGTCTTTTATTTCTGACCCCGATTGGACCTACGAAGTTTTCAATTCCACTTGATCCAGGCTGATTATTACTTTCCTTATTTTCAAATTTGCATATAGCTGGTCTTTCTTCTTCGCTTAGTCGTTGACGTGCCATCTAGAACGTATACAATTTTTAAGAGCTGGGAGCACATTAAGTGTGTCTGCCAAAAGCATTCCAACAACTGAGAGGTTAGATGTCCGTGATCTTGTTTTAAACTGTCTGTAAGTAGGGCGTGACCTGCAAAAGTGACCATCTCACGGGTCTTGTTTCCAAAGGTTGTAAAGTCTAGTCTCGCGGGATGTCAAAGTGTCTTTCCGAGAAGATCACGTCTCGACCCAAGATTTTTTTTATTATAATAGAGAGATAGGTACTGTGTTAAATGCACTTCCTATTAATTTCCACTGATGCCCTTGAGTACATAAGTCACTCTTTAATTCATAGAGTTCTGCTGGATCAGATTTATTGATACGTTTGCTAATTTTGATAACCTGGAGAATGTACAGTACCTATGCAGCCTTTTTTTTTTAAATACTGTACCATAATAGACTCACAACCCATTGGGTAGCGCTGCTGCCTCGCAGTTCGCTTCCCGGGTCATCCCTGCATGGATTTTGCATGTTCTCCCTGTGTCTGCGTGAGTTTCCTCCGGGTCCCCCGGTCTCCCCCCACAGCCCAAAGACATGGTGCATTGGCGATTCTAAATTATCGTGTGTGCCCTGTGGTGGGCTGGCGCCCTGCCCAGAGTTTGTTTCCTGCCTTGTTGGCTGGGATTGGCTCCAGCAGACCCCCGTGACCCTGTAGTTAGGATATAGCGGGTTGGATAATGGATGGATGGATGGATGGTTATTCTTAATCCAAAAATACAGTTAATTTTTAAGATCTATTTGGTTATAAACAAGGCTTTTTACTAGTCTGTGTGCTGCTTATCAGGGTAGGGACCCTTTTACATATTCGATTTGTACACTGACCAGTTTTTTAAGTTTAGTTCTTTCCTTGTAGCTGCCAAAAGTAGAATGGGCCATGTTTGTTACTGTCCCTGTTTTAAAATGACCCTTGGCCATATGTATAGAAAGGGCAGACATCTGATTTCTGGACTTCACCTTCCTGGCTTTGTCATATTCCCTGAAACTTCAATGCATTTATGATTCATGTCATACTCTGGACCACTTTTGTAATGAGAAAAGAATATGCATTGAGCCATCTTGAGGTCCTTTCCTTTTTCCCGGGATCCTGACTATTCATCAAGGAGAGACAGACAGGACTATGGCAATAAAAGAAGATCAGCATTTTGACAAATGCTCAGTTAGATGTCTTTAACTTTTACAATTAAACATTATTTATTATATAGGAATTTTATAACTTTCTTAAATTGTGTATTTAAGGGAGTAAGTAAATGGAGAATATTTCTTATACTGTTAACTTATAATTGTTTTATTAGGCTGCACTGTTTTGCTTTGTGAAATTCAATTGTTTTATTTAGCAACGAAAAAAAGAAGAAGTTTTTGAACAAGTGTACCTGTAAACAAGTGCTGAGTTCCACCATTTGTGGAGCTTTTTAGGTTCATTTTCAGTTATTATCCTCTTTCTTAAGAATGTGATGGTTCACAGCTACAGACAAATTTTAATGTTTATTCTTTTGTCTTGTCCATGGGGGCCCCAAACCTCTGAGGAGCCTGCTGATGAAATAACTGGAGCAGGAACAAGGTAAAGATTTAAATTTTACATGATGTGGAATGTCAAATTTATAAATAAGTAACAACAGAATAAAGTCTCCCATGATTCCCTTTTCCAAAGTATTTGTTTCTCTTATATAAAAAGCTGCATGTTGTGAGTGAGAGCCAAAGACTTGAGTGATTTTACCAGAAAAAAGCTAGAGGTGTTTGTTATAGGTAAGCATCACTGTGAGCAGAATGAATAGACAAGGTAGGCTTGCTGCCATGAGGGATCTGTGGCTTCCAGTACAAAACCAATTTTTGCCTGCTGTTCTGAGGCCTGTTAAGTGAAGATGAAGAGAGCTAAAAAGGATGTTCCTGAAAATATGACATGTGCGCCATTGTTATATTGTCTAAAGAATGTCTACTGGGGAAAGTAAATTGTATTTGCGGAGAGAACAATTCAAAAAAATTGAGTTAACTTTTCTACCATGTCATTCACTCCCCATACAAATGGCTCATTTTATATTATAACTTATGAAACAGTGATATACAGAAGTTCAACATAAGGAATTACATTCTTATATATTAGATAAAAACACATTGGATCTATTCTACAACTATATATTTTCCAAATCAACCTTTTCTATTATTTGTTTGTGGGGATCTTTAGTTCTGCCAGCATTACAAGTAGCAAATCAGCCTTGGAGGGAATGACATGCACAACGTTTAGAAGCTGAAAATATATTATTCTTTCACTGTGATAATAGGTCACATTTAAGGCCTCTGCTCCAAGAATCAGGATGCAAAAAGGTATAAACATGATGTTATTTTTGTAAATCATAAACTGTTTCTCCTCTCTCTTAATCAGAAAACTGCATCTGTGTGATTATTTTTGTGTAGTTCAAATGACTAAGCAACTGATCAGGTTCCTTCTCTGGAAACTGGCTCCTGGACTAAATATCCTACCCCTACTGACCCAAGCTGTGTGGTTCAAGGAGTGGACTCCTCAGCCTACACAGAACACAATTGAATAAAGATAACCTTTATTCAATTTGAGTGACCACAGAAAGACAGCATGAGATAAAGAGAAAGAGACTTCTGCCTCTTTTCTTTTTTTCTCTCTCAGACCTTGACCTTTCTTGCTTGCACTAGTTAAGTGTATGCCCTCTCATCACCCAACTCTACATTCAGACTGCCTCTGGTTGTGAAGCAGTTTTAAACACCAACCCGAGCGTTACTTTCTTCCAAGCCCCAGAATCACTTCTGAGCTGAAGTGTGGTTTTCTGTTTGACCCTCAGACTACAGACTACCACCTCCTCCCACAGCTCCTGGTGTCCTCACATTCTCGCCATCAAAACACCAGATCCCCAAGACAACATAATCATATACAGTCCCTTCTTTCCTCCTTTACCACACTCTTTTTTTCTCTTAAAATAGTATCAGGCCACCCTAAGAACTCCTGGGTAACCTGCCTTTTAGCATTCTGTGAGAGGATGACATGCACCTGCCTACTGACCTTCTGGGGCATATGGAACATTCATACAGACCCCTCTTTTTCCTGTTATCAGCACGTCTTTCCCCACACCCAGTGTGTTTTTATCTTTTTCATGGAAGTTGTCTGTGGAAATCAGTCCTACCTGTGCCATTCTGGTGGTGCCCTTATCCTATTACAATTCTTTAAATCTATACTAATTAATAAAAGGCAAAGCCCTCACTGACTCACTGACTGACTGACTGACTGACTGACTCACTCACTCATCACTAATTCTCCAACTTCCCGTGTAGGTGGAAGGCTGAAATTTGGCAGGCTCATTCCTTACAGCTTACTTACAAAAGTTAGTCAGGTTTCATTTCGAAATTCTACGCGTAATGGTCATAACTGGAACCTGTTTTTTGTCCATATACTCTAATAGAGGAGGCGGAGTCACGCATCGCGTCATCACGCCTCCTACATAATCACGTGAACTAAAAACAAGGAAGAGATTTACAGCACGAGTCAAACGCGGGAACGAAGGTAAATGACGTTAATTTTTGAGTGTCTTTTAATACTGTGTAAGCATACATATTAACACATGTGCAACTAAACGTGTGCATTTACGAGGTGATTTCTCAGGCTTAAAAGCTCGCCTTTTATTAAAAAGGTACATGCAAACTGTTTTCATTCTGAAGGGCACAAACCACGTTAGATTTCAGACGTTAAATGCGCAAAAATGTCGGTACACCAGATAAATAAGCGCAACATATTATCAGTTGTACTGTATGCTTACAATACATATAGAAATGTGTTAATCGTTAACTAATATTATGGGATGGTGTTTTTCGACTCGCGCCTTGATTTAAATGATTGCATTTCTTGGTGGGTTTGCGTAGCTTATTGTCAATATCTTTACACCTCTTTTTAAGACTTAATTTAAAAAGGTTTTCTTTTCTTCTTAATTAAAATTTAAAAGCAATACTTCACCGCTGCGAAGCCCCTCTAGCGCTGACGTCCAAGGTTCGATTACCGTAAGCGAGTGCAGTGAGTGTGTACGCCTGATGAGCCAAGAATAAGGGGGAAAGACACGTTGTGTACTCTTTGCATTATTTGACAGTAAACTATTTTCAACCATTCTATGATCTGCTTCTCACAACTGAAGGCACCGTGGCTGATGTTACCTCACTTGCTGGCCCACCATAAGCGTTACCTGGTAGGTAACCAGCCACTCACTTCACTCCCTTACGGGAATCAAACCTCGGATGTCAGCACTACAGGCGAAGCCCCTAAAATTGCACCACGGTGTGTGGTTCGTTTATTTGACAACATGTAGATCGGGGTAATTACATTCACGGCATTCGTAGTCTGATTCACAATCTGATTGTATGGGTGGTTACCTACCAGGTAACGCTTATAGTTGGCCAGCAAGTCAGCTCGAAGTGATCACTCGAGTGAAGGCAGCTTCACAAAAAAACAGATCCTTAACAAACTGTTATTAGTATATTTTCCCTTAATTTAAAAAGGTTTTCTTTTCTTCTTAATAAAAATTTAAAAGCGGTACTTCGCCGGTGCGAAGCTCGTGGATTTGACCGACTGACACATACAGACATATTCATGAGTGCAGGTACTTCGGAAAGAAAGCACCGTGTAAACCTAAAGTTTAAATTAAGTTCATAGACCTACAAAAGGTTGCCATTGATTTGAGGCAAGATTGCTTTTCTCCTGTACAACTATACGTTGCATTCTCAAGAGTGTGCTTGCATGGCTTCGGATATAGATATATATATATATATATATATGTATGTATGTCTATATATATATATGTAAACTTATAAGTACTGCCTTACTTCTCTTTAAGAAAAGAAGATGTAATGATACTTGATTTAAACGATTCCATGTCTTGCTGGGTTTGCGTAGCTTATTGTCAATATCTTTACACCTTTTTTTAAGACTTATTGACTGAAACGGGCTTTCACGAAAAAAGTTAGGGCTTTGCTACAGGATACACCCTCAACAAGTTAAGCAAGTAAAAATAAAAGTATATATTTCTGTTTTATTTAAACCTTTTAAGTTCGTATGCATAGCCCCATTTGGCTGTTTTACTTTTTTTTTTCTTTCTTCAGTAATATTTAATCTCCTTAACCCCTTAACCGCCCTCTGCCGGATATATCCGGCACCGTTGTTTTATTGCTAACGCCATACTGCCGGAATTATCCGGCACATTTGCCTGTGGTTATATGAATGCCTGGCAAGTAGAATAACTGACGGTTTGGCAGGGGTATTATTACTACGTTGTATTTCGACAAGTCTGTGGTTGTTTTGGCCGGTCATGTGACGTGATTCGCATGTAACAGCTGTGAATATGGCGAAACGTAAACTGACTTCAAGTGAGGCTTTGCAGGCGATTTTGGACAGTTCTGATCATGATTGTAGCAGTTCTGAAGAAGATTTTAGCGACAATGATGAGCAGCAACGTGCGCTGCATGATACTGTGAATGAAGACGCATCGGATGACAGCGATGAGTGGGTGTATCCCCAGCATCTCAACTGGACTGCTGCCCGAGGTGAACTACCTTTTCTGCATCCGTTTGAGGCAACGTGTAGCTTTATTGTTGATGTAAACAATTACACTGCTGAGCAGTTTTATGAGCTGTTTGTGTCACCTGATTTGATCAGACATTTTGTTCATCAGACAAATCTGTATGCAGCACAGTTTATTGAGAAAAATCCCAATTTACCTCCACATTCCTGTGTTCGTGCTTGGTTTGACACTGATGAAAACGAAATGAAAAAATTCATTGGGATTTTGATGTTGATGGGAATAATCAGAAAACCAGATATTGAGATGTACTGGTCTACAGATCCTATGTATGCAACACCTATTTTTGCAGCTGTCATGACACGTAACCGATTCTCTTTGCTGCTGAAATTCTTTCATTTGAATGACAACAGAAATGAGCCAGATAAGAAAGATCCAAACCGCGACCGCTTGTTCAAGCTACGTCCTTTGATTGATCATTTATTTGAAGCATTTCAGTTGCCCTACATGCCAGGACCGTCAGTTGCAGTTGATGAAAGTTTATTGTTGTGGAAGGGCCGCTTACAGTTTCGACAGTATCTACCATTGAAAAGGACACGGTTTGGTTTCAAGATGTTTTGCTTAGCTGAGAATTCAGGTTACATTTATAGATTTCGTGTATAAACTGGCAAAGAGGATCCTATGAGTAGTATTTCAGCAGTGTTGCCAGATGAATGTAAGGACTTTGGACTTTCAGAAAAACTCTGTCGTGTCTGTTCAAAGAAGGGTCAGCATAGAGACGTCAAGACCTTCTGCTCAAAGTGTCCCAGCAATCCAGGACTTTGTGCAGTTCCCTGCTTTGGCCTGTGGCACAGCAAACTCAAATACTGGGAATGAAACTATGATTGACTGAACTACTTTTGACTTTTGAATTACTTTTGACTGTTCCGTTTTGTAGTAGACAATAAATCCAGAAGCCTGAGAAAAGGTACATTTTGTGTTTTATTATGTGTTTGCCCATTTCTAGAACTTGCACAACATTTAGTGGTCAATACTGCTTGAATAAATGTAAAAAATGTAAAAAAAAATGTAAAAAAAGTAAAAAAACGAAAATTGTTCAGATTTCGCCTGGCATGGGGAATATTTAGGGAGTTGGCGGTTAAAGGGTTAAAGAAAAATAACATATGCATTTTACTTTTTTTGTATCTCTTTAGTAATATTTTAGTGTAAAAGGATAACCAGTATTTAAACCTTTTATGTTACTTTATAAATTTATTTTACACAATGTTGAAAAATTAATAAGAAAGCTACATATTTTGGCAGCTGCTGCTTTAATTTTCAATGAAATGAAAAAAGCTCTCCAAGAGAAAATGACAATGAAGAAGAAACAGTTTGCACTATCTAAAAAGGAGAAACCCTCATTTATAAAGGTTTGCTGCAGATGACTTAACTGAAAATAAATTAATAGTTCCTATGTGTATAATACATATTTATCTATTTTACTTATGCCTTTATTCCAGCAACTTGCAACATCTGAGGTACAATTTGCTACATTACTTTTGTTTTTTGCAGCACAGGCAGGTGAAGTGACTTCCTCAGGGTCACACAGTGGTGTCAGTACCAGGATTTGAACTGACAAGCTCCGGGTTTGCTGAAATATTACTGAAGAAAGAAAAAAATGAAAACGGGCAAATAGGGCTATGCATACAGATGTCCATCCATCCATTATCCAACCCGCTATATCCTAAATACAGGAGCCAATAAGTAGATATGTATATATACAGTATATATATATATATATATATATATATGTGAATGTATGTATGTATGTATGTATATATGTATGTCTATATTTATATGTATATATATATATGTAGATATGTAAATTTGTATATGTATATATATATGTATATGTAGATATGTGTATATGTAGATATGTATATATATGTTGTGATAGACGACCGGCTATGGACTCCGGTCGTCACCCCCAGGCCGCTAGGAGGAGCCCTCCGGACAGCATATTTGTGCCCCGAGTTCCAGCAGGGCCTCATGGACTTTGTAGTGTTTTGACACAGCCCTGCTGGATACCTTGGGGGCCGCCAGGAGTCGCTGTAGGGGGGCTAGTGAGCTCTTGTGTGCCCTATAACCTGGGAGTGCATCCCAGTCACGTGACTGGAAGAAGCGATGTGCTCCCAGGATGAAGAAAAGGACTGTTTGCCCTGATCCGGAAGTAAAACGGACTTGTGGGTTTGGCCTAGAGCCACTTCCGGGTCAGGGGCTATAAAAGGACTCTGGGAAGCCCAGTACATTGAGCTGAGCTGGGAGGTAGGGTGGCGACGTGTCTGGGCGAGGAGGAGAGTTATTATTGAAAGAATTGTGAATTGTTTAATGAGTGTGGAGTGGAGGGTGCTTTGTGCACAGTAGAAAATTATAATAAAATATTATTATACATTCACCTGGTCATCAGAGTGGTACCTGAGGGTTCGAGAGGTGGACGCGAGCCTCTACCGCTACAATGTATATATGTTTATGTATATATATATGGTTACATAACCTCTTTAACACACTACTTCTCCGCTGCGAAGCGCGGGTATTTTGTTAGTCTATACTAATAAAAGGCAAAGCCCTCACTGACTCACTCATCACTAATTCTCCAACTTTCCGTGTAGGTAGAAGGCTGAAATTTGGCAGGTTCATTCCTTACAGCTTACTTACAAAAGTTAAGCAGGTTTCATTTCGAAATTCTACGAGTGACGGTCATAACGGTCGACAACGTCCGCCATGTTAAACTTTCGTATTTATGGCCCATTTTCTCCAAATTTGGTAGGCGGCTTCCCTGCACTAACCGAAACCGATGTACGTACTTATTTCAGAAGCTGTGAGAAAACAGTAAAAAGGAGGCGTGTCAGACGTCGTCGTACATTTTCTGATGCAGCTAGACGGAAATAACTTCGTGACGCTGCCGCCAAATACTCCCAGAAAAGTCCACAAGTTCATAGACACGCTGTCGCTAAATACTCACAGGCAAATCCACAAGTTAATAGAGCTTCTGTTTCTAGGTACGATCCCAATAATGAAAAGCGGCTCATACGAAAACAACAAAACAGTACACATTGGATCCATGGATGTTGACTGTGAGTATTGTCAAGCTCATAGGTGGAAATGCGAGTCTCCTGGTTTGTGCTGTAATGGTGGTAAAGTCTCTCTCACTCCTTTACATAAGCTTCCTGAACTTCTTGAGGGCCTGTTAAATGGCGAACATCCTCAAAGTGAGCATTTCTTGAGCAAAGTCGAAAGTACAACAGCGCATTTCAAATGACGTCATTTGGTGCTAACCAAATCGTTGAGGGAAATTTTATGCCTTCATTTAAAGTCCAGGGACAAGTGTATCACTTGATTGGCAGTGTTTTACCTATGCCGACTGAGGAACAAAAATTTTTGCAACTTTATTTCGTCCGGGACGATGAAAAGGAAGCACAAATGCGGTGCGCTAATAGGCCGTCCGTTGCTCCGGTCTGTTCATTCCCTTCCTTGCTTCGCCACGGTATTCTTGTCTCCTTGCTGATAACTGCAGCCTTTTATTTAATCCACGGCTTCTCTGCTGTTTTATTGTTCGTTTATTACGATTATAGTTATTGTGTAGGTATTTTAGACTTAGTTTACATTGTTCAGGTACCCATTTCCTTTATCATTCCAACCGTACCCCCATTAACATGTCTATCGAGGTGATCACCATTGATCAAACAACTGTCACTTACCGAGTGCTTTCCATGCCCGGAGATGGCACCTGCCTTTTCCATTCTCTGTGTTACATATTGCACGGCCATATCAGGCTCACTCTTGATATCCGGAGGAAGATTGTGTCTTATGTATTGAATGACTGGGGCAGGTTCAAGGTGTGGACTGATGACGGTACAGGAGATAATTATACTACACAGGAGCACTATAAGAGTGAAATGCTTAAGCCCTTCACCTATGGTTCTGCATGTGAGTTGATGGCTGCCGCTGAATTGTCCGGTTGTCGCTTTCAAGTGTACCGAAATGGCCAAATATTTTACACCTTTGGACAACCGCCAATGCCTCTTAAACATCTTAGATTCACAGGTGACGATTTGAGTAGTGGACACTTTGATGTTTATGAATGTTTAAACTCTCAAAAGCTGGATGCGAAGTTATGGATGAAACCCATCTCAATTCAAACGCCTCCAATTTCCAGTAAGGCTCTGCTTCGCAATGACAATTAATAAGTCTCAGGGACAGACCCTACAAAAGGTTGGCATTGATTTGAGGCAAGATTGCTTTTCACATGGCCAACTATACATTGCTTGGTCATATTACAACCGGAGGGCCGAACTGACAACGTGGTATACAAAGAGATCCTTAACAAATAATTATTGGAATATTTTCCCTCAGTTTAAAAAGGTTTACTTTTCTTCTTAATAAAAATTTTAAAGCAGTACTTCGCAGCTGCGAAGCACGGGTATTTTGCTAGTGTTTTATAATACTGTGATAGCCAACATGATTTTATACGTTGAGCGCTGGGCTGTTAACATCACTTGAAGAGAGGCCAATCAGGAATGAAAACCAAACTGATAGCCATTACGAACAATGCTCTGTCATCATTAAGTACTTTTTGTCATCAGAAGAAACACTACTGCTGCTCCTTTATACTGTACATAAAGTGTTTGGAGGAGGTTATTATTTTTGTTGTTATTTTTGTTCTTTATAAAATTTCTTGAGCTTCTATAAAAGGATAAATTTTTAACTTGGAACAAATTAACTATCCATACAGTATTTCCATCCATCTATCTATCTAGGCAGCATGTGATGCAAGGCAGGAACTGTCTTTGGATAAGAACGCTACAGGACCCTCTAACTATTGCAGGGTTAATTTCAAATTTCCAATCAGTCTAAACAAAATGTGTTTGGGATATGGAAAGAATCTCGATTACACCTACCTGTAGAAAAAACCACAATGTGTTTGAGTGGTATACACATTCTCCTTAATGTACAACTGCCATCTTCTCACACAGTTGTCATAGTTTAATTACCAATTCCAAATATGCTAGAATGAGAGAGCCTTGCATCCAGTGCTCGTCACATAAGCACACAAATGAAAAATATACATTGCTTGCTATTCACAGTAAGGAATCCTTATTATGTGATTTTATGTTAATATTTTAACACATGATCAAGTTGCCTATGATCATTAATCTCAAAAAGCAGGTATACAGAGATATTCAGCAGTAATAACTGGACATTTATTTGACTATTTGTGTGGGGTCATAAAGTAGCATTCATTGAGATCAATGATTTTCAGTTATTAATGTGACTTGTTGCTAATTAGTTAAATTGTTTGGATGACTTTATTAAATATTTTTTCTTTTGGTGATGTAATACAAGTCCTCTATTCTCTGGTTAATGGGTGTTTCTCTTAAATAAATGCTCAGCCAGTTAGTCAAATAAACAAAACTGAGAGGGTTTTTGGGAAAAGTCAGGTCCATTTCCAAGGAATTTTTGCTTTTTTAAATCTTAACACACATTAATTAATTTCAAATGTAAAAATCATGTCATAAAACAGTTGATTTACAATTTATATGCCATGGTTTTTTAATCTCTGCAGAGGAGCTGTCGACTTGTCTAGTGATTCTGGAGAGCTCGGTACATTGGAGTGGTAAATAAAAGGTGTTTAAAATGTAAATTCAATGCTGCTGTTAAAAAATGTTCTATGCAGTAGTCATAACCAATTGTAACATCTATTTGTCACATAACAGAAAATTCTTCTCACTGAAGAGTCTGAGATAAATAATTTAACATAATCTGTACTTTGGGTTTTAAAATTGGTACTGCACTGAGTTCATGCAAATTCAAACTGCAAGTTAAAATGTAATAAAAAACAATTATATGCATGCATGTATTGTGAACAGGTGCCCTGCTAGTAGGAGGTTGCCAGGACCAAGAGCACCACCAAGGACAGTGGGACATAATCTAAAAATTCATTCTAAACAGTGAAATGTACTAGCAGGTTTCTATTATGATGGTACCCCGAAGTTGAAAAGGGCAGGCATACCAGTGCAAGAGAGAGAGTGAGGAAGAAGATGGAGATAATGGAGGAGTCGGAGGAAATTCCTATAGAATTCCAGATAACAAATGAGCAGATGTATAGAGTAGCTACTCCTCTGTTGTCATCTATCCCACAGAAGCCATGGAAGACACGGCCCCTAACAGAGAAAGCTGAGGCCAGATTGCTACTGTAATTGTGTCAGAAGGCCAATGCTCCTTTGCTCAACTGCTAAGCAGCCACATAGGTTGGCCAATGAAAGAGAGTGGAATCATTTTACCACATTAAATGAATGGATATCAGAACGTACAGTATAAGGGATGCCATTGGCCTTCCTTCTGTCCACTATTTGTGCTTGGTCTTTCCTATCTGTGTAGATCAGCAATTCTAATTATGCAGTTGCTACCAAATGGATTTACAGGGCAAAATATAAAGGGGCTCACAATATGGCACCACTTAATTGTTTACCAATAAGGAGATAGGGGCTTATGTCCTTGGTGCACCCTGTCTTGAGTTTACATATGCCCCCTGTGTTTGGGTAGGTTTCCTCAGGGTTCTCCAGATTCTTCCCACAATCCAAAGATATGCAGTTTAGGTGAATTCAAATTGCTACTGTAATTGGCTTGTATGTGTTCACCCTGTGATGGACTGACACCTTAGCCAAGTGATGTTCCTGCCTTACACCTGATAACTGCTGGGATAGACTTCAAATGCCCTGCAATCCTACCATGGATGCAGTTCAGCATATTTATTGTAAATTGCAGGATGGACGGAACTTCACAGGAAATATTACAGTACAGTACAGTAAACTGATGCAAACAAAAATCAGTTAAAAAGTGTCCATTCATTATCAATCCTATGCAGTCTAATAAAGGGAGCTGGATGCTATGATGACACAAATGTACCCTTTAGTGGGACAGTACAACACACACACATACAGTATACATTTGTAGTGAGCAGAGGTGGAAAAAGTACTAAAAAAACTACTCAAATATAAGTATTATACATTGTAAGACAAAAATTGACTTAAATAAAAGTAAAAAAATCTTAAATGAAATGCCCGAGGAGCATTGTGTAATTTTTTTTTCTGGGGATTTTTCTGGTGCGCACCAGATAGTATGAAGTGCGAATCAGAGGGAAACTACTCAAGTAAATGCAAAAAAAAGTAGGCTAGGAAAAAATTACTCAAGTAAAAGTATAATTTAGTTTGAGACGTTAACTATCTATTTATATAAATATAAACTGTGTGAATGTGTATATGTGTGTAATACATAGTTACCAAACTGGCAATCAGAGTTATAGGGGTTTGTGTTGGGTCCGTTTGCTGTGATGCATCGTTACATTTTTGCGGAGATGCGCATCAGGCTACAGCATAGTTATGGCGTAGGCTCGACATAGAGGTATAAATAAGCATAAAGAGGAACATAAGAGTTCGAAACAGACAGACTACCATTGTGCCACTGTATCCTTTTCAATAAACTGGCTTTTCACTATGCTAGGTGTGTATACTAACTGAGATAGTGAGTTCAAAGGCTTCAAGAAAACTAACTTTATTCCAATCAAAACAGGCATAGTCAGGGTATTTATTCAAATGTGGACAAGCAGTGACAGGGCCTGGTCAGTGGCCGGGTTAGCATGTTCACCACATCAACCACTGGGCAACAAGTGTGTGATACAGCTAGGCCACAAACCTGTAGTTGCCTCAGCAATCCTGGACAGATGCGTCAACCACGTTACAGCGTGCAGCACAGTTGGGGAGGGTCTCAAATATCACACAATAGATAGAACTGTACTTTACTATGCCAATTGGAATTTCAAACAAATCTAGTCTGTACATGACTGTGAACTGCAAAAAATCATTTCTAAGAAACTCTAAAGTAAGCACACAGCAGCCTTACTGATACAACTTGTAATTCTCACTGTACACTTCTAGTAAAAGGGGCCCACCATTATTTGCAAGGTAAGTTATACTCTTTTCCATTGAAATTAGATTTAAAGTTATGGAAGGCAACCATAGAAGAACACATTGAAAATTTAAATATTAATTTAATAAGTTAAAATAATACATTTTATTTAAAAAAATGTAAAAATCTATAACCTCAGTAGAAAACCTTAAATGCAAAACTGCAACTATCAATTTTTCTACTCATTATTAATAATTGACTGATTAAATACAAAAACTCCAAACATCAAACAAATTTGACAGAAGAATCCAGTGCCTTTTATTGCAGCTATCCACTGTATTCAATATAAGAAAACATTTTAATTTTCATACCAAAACCCAAATAAACAGTACAGCAGCCATGGTGGTTTAAAACTGTAATTCTTATTGTGTACTTCTCACACACTGAGCCCTTCATCAACTGCAATGTGTCTCATACTCTCCCTGCCTGGAATAAGATTTAAATTTATGAAAGCAAGTCAACATACTTTTATTACTAGACGTGAAATATAATAATGACAATTTGAAATCAATATTAAGGCTGCTATATTAGATTGCTATTAAATAGTTGTTGGCCACACTCATCTCATCCTAAAACACTAATAGTAAACATCACTGCATATTCCAAATACTAAAATATGCAAAAAAAGGAATGCTAGGTAAGCAAGTAATCAAAATCACCTCTAAATATCAGCTGGTAAATAAAGTGTGGAGTTATCATTATACATTAGAATTTGAGACAGCAAAGATTTCAGCGGAGAGAAAAGAAGAAGGGTTTTGAATCACGTTTGACAACAGGCGAGATCAATCTGCATAGACGCCAACCCTACAAACTCAAGCCACAGTTAATATGTTATCTCTAAACAGCAAAGCAACACCAGTTCATGAGCTACAAAAAAATTATTGTGTTTGTGCCACATATTCTTAAATGCATGAGTGTTGACAAAGAATGAACTGCAGTCAGGTCAAGTCAAGGTTTTTTTTTAGTTAAGAGGACATAGCCTTTGTCAGCAGCCCCCCGATGTAACAAAATCTCAGGTGTTGTCTGTACCGTGAACAGTGGGCACTACAGGCATTCATCATTATATTTCTCAGTGTGGACCTTTTATTTTAGCCTTATACAAACCAAAGACTGTGTAAACTGCACACTACGCATTACTATTAAATGATTATTTATCCTAAGTGCCTGTCACATACCATATGTATTACACAGTGAAGGGAAAGATCTTTTTTAAAAACAATGACACCTGTTATTGTATACACTTGGACAACTGGGCACTGCTTCATTTCCAAGAATAAATGGCTATTATAAATTTACTGTGGTATTTATAAGTGTAGTTAAGTAGAATTTTTATCTTTTATGCTGTAGTTTAAAAATTCATGGGGTTTGGTAAATTTGAAGAAGGGTTCTTTAATGCAGGTAACATCACAGTTTTTAGGATACAGGTTACTCCACATAATGAAGCTGTTTTGTCTTATGTCCTTGAGATTGAACATTTATTCTAAATGTGACCAGTGATATATACTTTATTATAAACAGTGCTGCAGGACTTTCCTTGGTGCTTTACATGTAACCGGTCTCTCCACATGCAGCAGAGACATAAAGTCGCCAGTTTCACTGCACACTGGGTTAAAGGCAGGAACTTCTACAGCACCTACTCAGTTCTTGCCCAATCAACTGGACCATTACAATGTGATATGTTGAGATGCATCCATATACTGGCCAGAGAAATGAGTTACATCATTAACTAAAAATACTTTGCGCTTCCAGATTTTGGAGAAGTATCCAGCTGCAGCAAGGACAGTTTTTAGCCTCTGACAGATCCGTGCACCTCATACACTGGGAAGCCTGTAAAGAAAAGCTTATTACACAAGCACAAGCATTCATTCTAGAACAGGAGTGGGCAATGTCAGTCCTGGAGAGCCACAGTGGCTATAGGTTTTCATTCCAACCTAAATGCTTAATTAGAAACCAATCCTTGCAAATTGCTGACCTTATTTAATTTTATTGCTTGTTAGTCTGCAATGCAAAGTTCTTATATTGTAGATTTCTTTCCTTTCCAAAGATATCATTCAAATGATATCTGGGTGTCCGCTCTGCTAGTTTTTAATTGTCATTATTAAGATACCATGAAGGGAGCAATCTGCACAGAGAAAGGGAAAAATATAACGAAAGCAACAAAAGTGAGTTACGCATTTAAATCTATAGCAACAGCAGAAATATTTCTAAATGTCTTATAAATATAAAAATCATGCCTCTGTGCTTTCTTAAAATAGAATAAGAGAAGAGAGAAAAAAAATGGTTAATTAATTGAGATCAGCGTTAGCAGTTGTCACTGGTTATGAATCTGGTTAAAGCAAAAACCTGAAGCTACAGTGGGCCCCCAGGACTGACTTTGAGAACCCCTGGTTTTAGACTACTGCTTTGGTGGCATATTTAAGCATATAAGACACACGCACAACTTTGTGGTGATTTAAAAAGCTGCATAAGGATCTTTTTTGCTGACAGGAGTGGCTATCTGTCATGTAAAGGAGGAAAATAATGAATATGAAATATACAAGCTAAAGTGACTTATTTCAGGCTTAATCTGAAACAGTAAACTAATCCATAATTTATGTAGGACAGAATGTACCTCTGTTTTATGGGTCGGTGACGTGCAAGATAGAGTTGCTTAGTTGGGATAAATTCAATTGTCGTATTCGTAGATTATTAGATTGTTTATATTATCTGTGGCCTTAAAAAAAAATAAAAAAATAAAAACACAAAAACTTTTAAGGTTAAAAAAATCTCAATTTGAGATTTAGTTTAGTAACATGTGCATCCCACCCTTAACCTCTGCCTACAGATTAACCAGGTAATTATTTAATTGCAGTTTATGTATGGAACATAAAAGACATTTAATGTAAAACATCAGCCAAACCAATAAATCAATTTGAATGAACATTTATTTTTGTCTTTAACTACTAAAGTTGACTTTGCAGAAAAAGATTATATTAAACAGAAAAACTTAAAAGAAATTTCTGTTTAAAAGTGCATGTCAGGGAATGAACCTGTCATATTCTGTATACTTCCTTAGAAGGCTGGCATCCTTCAACATCTGCAATAAGATGCTGTAGATGTTCTATCAGACGGTTTTGGCGAGCGCCCTCTTCTACGCGGTGGTGTGCTGGGGAGGCAGCATTAAGAAGAAAGACGCCTCACGCCTGGACAAACTGGTGAGGAAGGCAGGCTCTATTGTTGGCATGGAGCTGGACAGTTTGACATCTGTGGCAGAGTGACGAGCGCTCAGCAGGCTCCTATCAATTATGGAAAATCCACTGCATCTACTAAACAGTGTCATCTCCAGACAGTAGAGCAGCTTTCAGTGACAGACTGCTGTCACTGTCCTGCTCCACTGACAGACTGAGAAGATCGTTCCCCCCCCAAACTATGCGACTCTTCAATTCTACCCGGGGGGGGGGGGGTAAACATTAACATTATACATAGTTATTGTCTGTTTTTACCTGCATTATTATCAATCTTTAATTTAATATTGTTTTTTGTATCAGTATGCTGCTGCTGGAGTATGTGAATTTCCCCTTGGGATTAATAAATTATCTCTATCTATCTATCTATCTATCTATCTATCTATCTATCTATCTATCTATCTATCTATCTATCTATCTATCTATCTATCTATCTATCTATCTATCTATCTATCTATCTATCTATCTATCTATCTATCTATCTATCTATTCTTAGAAAACTAGCAAAGGTTGAGCTGTATAAGGGATTGGTGAAGGAAACTGCTCAGCCAGATATTTAAAACAGTGGGGTCACACCCAGTTACATTCCTATTTACTTAAAAAAATATATATAGTCAGAAGCCTATAGATGAGCTCCGTAGTGTTTGCTTCATCTAATCAACCTTGCAGGAGATAAAATTAGGTGCCTGCCTACAATATCTAGCTCCTGCAAGCAAAATAAAATAATGATGTATGAACTGAACTCATAAACACTGAAACTAAGAAATGATCACAAAAACAATGTTCTGGCACAGTTACAAGCAACATTATAGATTTTTTTCTGTATGGTTTCAGGAATCTTGAACTCAACCCACTAGTATCCACATTGTCACTAACAAATTTATAAGAGTATCAGGAGGCAGGCAAAGCGATGGGTGAAAAGGAAATGATCACCAGCTACTGAAACAAAATCAAAAATAAAAATTAACAAAATTCAGACAACATTGAACTGATATTAAGTTACTCTGTAACCACAACGACTTGTTTCTGGACTTATGTCAACTCATGTTATATGTTTTTTGCTTAGGGCAGCATGATGGTGCAGTGGTAGCGACCAAGGTTCCTCCAGGTGCTGCAGTTTCTCCCACTCTCCAAAGACATGGAGGTTAGGTGAATTAGTGAAAGTACATTGGCCCTAGTGTGAGTGTGTTCATCCTGCAATGGACTGGCTCCCTGTCCAGGGTTTGTTCCTGCCTTGCGCCCTATGCTAGCCGGGATACGCTCCTGCCATTCCAAACCCATGACCCTGGTCAGGTATTGAGCAAGTTAAAAAGCGACATGACATGTCTTTGGCTAAAGATTATGTTTAAACTGCAAGATGTATTAAAATTGACACCAGCTAATTTTGACAAATGCCTGTAATTCCACAGAATAGGACTGGAAATTTTACTTGAGTTCTAAGTGATTATAAATCTTTTTGAAAATGTTCACAATATTCAGTACATGTTCTAGAGAAAATATCTGTTAATTTAGTGCAGTTTAAAATATTTTACTTCAGATGTTTACTTCAGTTAGTCTTCCGGCTGTCACTTATAATGCATTGTCTATTAAGTGTAGTTGCATAAATGTACTTATAATCAATGGGTTGGGCACTACATTTCTAATTTAAAACCAAATACAATTTATTGATCAACAACAAATATGGTTAGCTTTTTCCAATTACATTACAATCCGTTTAAGAAACAAATTAGGAATTGTTATTTGCTAAAGTATTACGAAATCAATGTATAGACCCAATTAACTAAATATTAGTATCTTTGACACAAGTAGGTGTTTGTTTTATTTTTAAAATATTGCATTTCATAAAATTGCTACAAATCACAAGATGGATTTCTCGAGGAGGACAAAGCCAAAAATTGAGAAAATAGAAAATACGAATAGATTAGTAATTCAATTATTCATGATTTTGCTGTGTGCCAGGTTTGATAACAAGTCGAGAATCTGCTCAAAGCCTGCTTGTTCCATATATTTCAGAGGACTGTTAAATCCTACTAATTCTTTTCTCTTTCATTGTTCCCTTATGCGTGGCCATTACCTCAGTGGAAGGATGTTTAACATATTGCCCCACAAATATCAGGAAATAACTGTTATAAATTTGTTTTTGTTTATTTTTATAATTAGACCATACTTTGTAATATTTGCATGTAAATGATTATTAATCTCTTAATCTGATGCACACTCTTATTTAAAGTTTTGTTTGTAGAATTTTTATTTTTTTATTTTTAATGCAGTAAAAAAGGACTTATGTGGGAATCTTAATTGTTAAATTAAAAAACAGAAAAATAAACCCCATTTTATTAGTGCAAAAAAATTAATTTTCAGACTTATATACTTACAAAGCTTTTTGATTTAGAGTTAATTGTTATGTCCTTCCATCCATTTTCTGAACGTATTAACATTTTCTGTTATTCAATTGTTAATATGTTGAAGCCCATCCTGGCAGGTTTGGGGTCGATCCTGGTACCAACCCTGACTCTCATGCACACGCCTCATACCTGTCCCATTCAGTGTGGCTCATCCTGTGAATGTGTGAGGGAGAATGCCTAGGGAAAACTCTCATGTGCACGTGTCGGAAATATTGAATACAAGTCCCAGGAGCCGTGCCCCATTACGTTAGGTTTGTACATATACATTACATGTAAACAAGTTGTACGTAATTACAAAAATGCTTAAAAATAGCATACAGCATGTAGGCAGCTTGGAAATTTTCTCTGAATTATTTATATATACATTCATGTAATAAATAAAAAAATCTTAAAACATAGCTTTGCTGCTATCCAAATAAAATTAATAAATTAAGTACTGCTTATTTTCAAATGTGTTGTATATTTTTATTAATGAGTAAGACTGTTTGAGCATTGATTGATGTAGCAAGAACAGGCAACTCACAATCAGTACCAACTCCATACTGTTTTCTATATGCAAATCAGACAGAAACAAATGTTCTATCCCAGATGGGCTAGTTGTTCTACTTAGTATTCTTTTTTTCTCTTCTTTGTTCTTTGATGTTCTGTAAATGAGCTTTCGAACTCCACTCTTCCCACAATTCAATTTTACAAGCCCATTATCCAAGATATAATGTGGAGGTTAAATATATCAGGGCAGCCATTATGTGAAAATAATTAACAGTAATGAATAATGCACTAATTCTGCTGATGAGAGATGGTATTCATGTAATGAAGTGTTAGGTCTGCCCTGACAAATGAAATTAAAATATTTAAACACTGTTTTATGATATTACTATGCTCATATAATTTCCTTTACCTACAATGAGCCACTCCGATTATCACCATTATCATGACAGCTGCGTCGAATGAAATAATGCAGGTTAATGTGACAGCAATTAGTCAGGACGGAAATCCATCACACGAACAAAAAGTAAGTCAAAGATGAGAAGTCTTCTGCCATAAAGTCATTTCAAAATGCTATTAGCCACAAAAGTGCAAACACATGCAGACTGCTAGTAATAAACTTCAGTGTTCATCTGTGTTACATTTCACAGTAATTATACCAGCTCTTTTTTTTTTTTTGGAGAAATTAATGAAATGGTTCATATCAAAAAATAATGTAATAATAAAAAATACCTAGGAGCAGAATTAAAACATTACATTGAGTCAGCATATCTACCCACAAAAGTTACAAAACTAGTTTCCATCAATGGCTGAATTGCCTTTCCCTAATGTTGAGTAATCAATTAGTCTAATCACACCTTTTTGCACAGTATTCAAAGCTCATATTCATTTTTTAGTTAATGGAGAAAGTAATAGATTTTAAAAGTGCCATAAGGTGTTTCTCTGTGAAGGTTATTTCTAACACAGATATTACAATTAGTGGAAGCAATAATGACATTTCCAGGAAGAAAGGTTTGGAATTTAAAATTATCTAATGAAAGGAATGATATTTTTGCATGTATTGTAATGACGTTCAGAGAAGCAGTAGATTAAAGTAAGTTAAATTCAAGATGATAGGCATCCTTCTTCAAATATCCTTCCTCTTTGCTAGCAGCTAAGCAGTAAGGGAATATATTATACTAAAATGTTATTATCTAAGTAATTCAGAGAAAACTATCAAAAATGACTCGGAGCGCCCATAGAGAACAGTAACTGCAGTTATTAAATTAACATATAACTGAGCCTCCTGCCAAAAATAACAATATTTCTTGAAAAAGCAAGCATGAGTTATTTCAGAGGAAGATCAAACTATTATGGGAAAAAGCCTTTAAGGTATTGAACAACATTATTAAAGTAAATTTGTTGTATTTCAATGATTACCGTGATTAAAATAAAATGTTACAACCTTCTCCTTTATAAAACCATCATATTTAATGTAACTAATGCATTCACTTTCAACATGAGCTCAAACACACCTTTTCAATTCAAACTTAATGACATTGTGTATCTCAATAGTCATATATGTGACAAAAGCCTTCTTACAAATTAAATATAATAAAAAATGATACTGTGTATAATGACCATAAAAATAATCTGACTGAAACTACAAGTCCTACACAAAGCCGCCATATAAAATTCTCATCATTTGATAAACATGTTTTCTTAATATTATTGTGCAACATGATTTTCTAATCCTGCACCTATCTACAGTGCTATTTATTTGGTTGGATTTTGCTTTCAGTTGAGTATAAATAATTCCTTATAATAAATGATACAATGACTGGATGGTTTCTGAAGAGTTTTTGAATTGGCCTACCCTATGATTGCCCTAACCCTATGATGAATACATGTGAGATATGCGTAAGGAGAATGGAATATGGTACCCCAATAAATGCATTGACTGTTAATCAGAGCTTTTCTCAGTTACTACAATTTCTCAGACATTCTATGTCATCAGTCTTGGAGGTGTCCATGAACAATATCAAACAATCCAGGTTTAAACCTACCTTTGAACCTACCACCACTCAGCTTCATCAGCAAACAATCAGAATAGACCCCTGCTTTACAGCCCTGTGGAAGACAAAATATTCAGAGACTGAAAATGTAAATTTTTAATTTAATGCAGTGTTTTGATGTTAAAAAGGATAAAACTCATACATGCAGGCATGTCTACACTGTATAAAAAACTAATGGCTCATTCACCTAGTATTAAATGGGTATGTTTGATTTTCTCATAATTATTATTTTCATGTGTCATTATTTTTTTTTTATCATTTTTGAACATGGTTTTTGTTATTTTGTTATGGCAATGGTGTTACTGTTCTGCAATGTTAACCTGAATTTTCATTGTGGGTGCAGTCATTTAGTACTCAGTTTCAAAGGCTGTGGCCATATTGTGTACTAGTTGAAATATCTAAACAGGGGAGAACTGTCTTTTGGAAGTTCAACAAAGCTAAACACAACCCACGATGATACAAAAAGACATAATCGTAGACAAAGACTGTAATCCAGTGAGATAATGAAATCGTTATCCAAATAAATTGAGAAGAAAACGGTACACAACCCAAAACCTTGAGTGCACTAATAATGGTGGCCTTCAATCATCCCCAATGCACTCATTCTGCCTGATGAGAATTACAGTCCCCGATGTTGGCACTGGTGTTTGGGTTGCCTTCCCAACCATTATAACCATACTCTCCAACATACCTAATAGTCTATATTTTAAGTTGGACCAACAGCAATGGACATTCAAAATTTTGTGACAATCATTTCAACCTCTTTTGTGTGATTGGTGGACAAACAAACAAACAAACATTTTTATTTGTATAGATGACAATAATCTCTATATACAGTATATACAATCCAACATCTGTCTGTCTGTCCACTTTTCATGAGAGAACTACTTAATGGATTTAGATTGGGTTTTTTTCTATAATCTACTTGAACATTCCAGTTGATTTTGCAACTTCTGTCATCATGCTTAGTATCATAGTTCACTCACAGGAGCGATTTATTTGCTATAATCTGAGATAGAGGCTGTGAGCTGAAGGGATGGAAAAGCGTGACGTTAGGACTGGGGAGCTGCACAGGGCCCTCATCACCCACGCGCCAGCCTCCATTTGAATCGGTCTACCTCTGGCCACGTTTTGGAGCATACCTTGCCTCGGCTTAGCTAGCGATACCTGTTTGTTTATTGATTTTTTAAAGGTTGTCCTGTTTCTCTGCTACGCAGGCAGAGGAGCCAGGTACAGCTAGTCTATCTTAAATATGGAGCACTTCTTTGGTTTATAGGGTCATTATTGTCACATGTACAGAGTACAGTGAAATTCTTACTGTGCTAATCAACATGCAACACACACTGCAACTCCCTGGCACCATGATTAGTGAGGATAAAAAGCTTACCATGGAACACCTGTCTGCCTTATTAATCTAGCAAGGAGTTCACTTTGAAACTGGACTTGGCTCTTCTTAAACATCTGTCAAAATTAATACATATTATTGTATAAACTACAATATGTTACTCTTTTTCAAGGAAGAAATTTTTAAAAAGCTCCCTAGCAACATGAAGGTTTTGCTAGTTCTAGCTGGCCCTCCTTGACCCATGCATCAAGAAATTCAATAAAACTTATAAATCACAAATTACCCACTCATTATCATTCTGTACAATTGGTGCCTGACTCTTCCTATGCATCTTGTAATGATTTCATTCACCTTGTTAAAATCACATTTCACAACTCTCAGAGTAAGGTATCTCTAACACTTGCTGAACCCTCACTCAACTGGCCTCTAGTGTCCCCGAGGAATGTGACATGTAACAGAACAGGCTGCCACTTTCTGTTTCTTGCACTCGTGCCACTGCCTCCTGTTGGCTCCTAATGGCCCCTGCCATTAAAAGACTCATTCTTTTCTTCTGAGAACCAATCAAATACTCAATCACACATCCAAAGCACTTCAATTGGCATGAACACAGAATGTGAACTTTCATGAAATTATTTGGATGCAATAGAATAAGATAAAAATATATTATATTCACAACAAAATTAATTAATAATTTGTTTTATAAGACTGGTGATGTCAACAAATGCGTATGAGTATGTGTCCAGTACATTTGTTTACAGGTTCTCCTCTATTTACTTTCATTTTCCTGTTGCATATTGTGCATTGCTAGGGCCCGACTCTTGTCCAGAGTTTGTTCTGAGTTGCAAAAGTAGACATAATAATGGATAGATAGCTTGCTTAGGAGTTATGTTTGCAATTCAAAGCTACATTTAGAAATATGGATCGCAAAACTGCCATCTAGTAGTCAATGGTTGCATTAACAGTTTAAAAGACACCCTTTTCAGAACATTCTTACTGCTAATAATACTGTGAATCTGTTGACAACAAAATTAATTTAATACTTCTTTGCATTTATATAGCGCTTTTCTCACTACTCAAAGCGCTCAGCAATTGCAGGTTAAGGGCCTAACAGAGCAGAGTCCCTATTGGCATTTATGGGATTCAAACTGGCAACCTTCCGAATGCCAGTGCAGATCTCTAGCCTCACAGCCACCACTCTGCTTGAATTTACCATCATCTTAGCACTTAACAATTCAAATGTATTTAAAATTATATATTTTTTTGTTTCATTTATTTGCAAAGCACATCATAAATTAGGCTGCAGTTCTTTACACATTTCTATTAGAGGACCACAGGATATAGGAGATTTTTTGCAGGGTGACACAGTGAGTAGATTACAGTTTACCTTAAATCCTTTACTCAAAGCCACCCCGTTTTACTTATCGCCACTTTTTCAAAAATGTAATAATAGCTATATCATTATATCCCTCTTGTCCTATCATGTTTTGGTTTTAACTTTATCTTCTATAAGAACATGTTTCCCTTACATCTTTAAATATTCAGACAATTGCTGAGAGTGCCAGACTAACCGCGTGTTCATTTTCTAAACCTGCTGTTTTCAGGGATTCTGGAGGCAGGGTGATTGTCACAGCCACAGTGAGCACAATGCAGAAAACTTGACGATGGCAGTCTGTTGCACATGCACATTCACCTTAACTCCACCAGGACAATTTAGAGTCACCTGTCATGCTAACCTGCTTATCTTTTTGATTTGGAAGGAAACCAAAATTTCCAGAGAAAATTCAGATTGATAGAGGGAGATGGACAAACTCTACAGTGACTACGGCCAGGCCAAGAATTGATCCCACGTTGACTCATAGTGTTATGTACTGACACTAACCAGTATGCTGCCTAGCTGCCCAAACTAATTTTACATTTGCTTTATCTTACATTGTTTGAATCTTGGCTCTCTCTCTCACACACACACACACACAATTTTTCAGCTCTCTAATATACTATAAGCAAAATGAATTGTCAGAGCAGCAAATGAAGTGACTGTTAATTTCCAAATCCTCTGCATTAATTATAATAACTACAGCCATGTGATAAAACTGTATACCCTACCCATGCATCAAGAAATTCAATAAAACTCATAAAACACAAATTACCCACTCATTATCATTCTGTACAATTGGTGCCTGACTCTTCCTATCCATCTTGTAATGATTTCATTCACCTTGTTAAAATCACATTTCACATCTGTTATCTGACAATGAAGTGTTTCAGTAATAAATCTGATGTTTAAAAATCATTTCCCAGTAAATTGCTCCAATAAAATCAATAAGGTCAACGCTTCAAGTAGAAACAGATAAATGACTTTATATTGATACGCTGGGATGGCTCGCCTCACCTCGCCACGGCGCAGGTTTGACACAGAAGAAGTAGGGGCTGCACTATACAGGCAGAGCTGATGATGGAAATTAGTGTCCATGGTGTTTTACTTCAAATGTTATCCTATAAATTATTTAATTTCAAGTATGGTCTACATGTGTTTGAATGTTGCACATATTTAAGACTTTTGATATTAATGAAAAACATTTTAATTTATACCTTATAACATGAAAATTCACAATTAGGAATTGTCACACTGGGCACAGTTCATATTTTTCTAGAGGTTTCTACAGGTGTCTTAGTTTCGTCTTACATTTTGAAGAAATGTGCTTTTAATTGATTAATGTGAATTGGCCAGGGGTGCGTTTGGCGGGTGCAAGTGAGAAAGTCCAACACGGCAAGAAGAGACTCTAGCACTTTTACGCTGCTGTGATTAAAAAAAAAGTTTAAAAAATGTAAAAATAATAAATATCAATGTAGCTTTTCATATTGTGGCAGGAGAAGTGTCAGGTTAACTCCCATAGGATGTTTTTGCTGTAAGAAAATACACTTTCTTATGAATTTAAATCACTTTGATACAGGATCAACTGATATTGCTCTGATGCTGTTGAAGTATCATCACTCACGTTAACAGAAGTCTTTATAAGTGCCCATTTCTCTAATGCAGGAGGACTTTCCCTGACTGGGGTTTCTGTCTTTCAGATTGATGCAGTTTATTGTCAAAACCATTCTGTCTAAATACAGGAGGACAGCCCAGATTGTAACTTCATTGAATTCTACTGAATAATAACAAAACACCATCTTTTAGGCTTTTAATCTGTTTTGTAAACACCACAGTTCTTACACTGAGATTTGCCAAACACCGCATCTCCAGAACATGTTGGACATGTTATGTGTGGAGCGCTGAGTCTCAGAATACAAAAACATATTGTATATGTATAGACTTGAGAGTTAGCATGGTGGTACAGTGGTTAGTGTTGCTATCTTACCACACCCCAGATTTGAGCTTGACAGCCTAGTCACTATTTTAGTAGTGTGGCCTATAGTAGTGTCATGAGGAAGGTGCAATAATATTATGGTAAAAATATGTACTTAGAAAAAAATAATACTTTAGAAACCAATTGTTGTAATTACTACAGGTTAAGAGTAGTAATGATAAAATTTCAGAAATTGACTGAGAAGCTAGCCTAGGGGCATACAGAAATGAAAAGTCATTAAAAAGATGGCATTGCCTGCAATGGAAGGGAAGAATGAAATTTATGAAACCCCTTCCCCCTACAGGAGGAAAGCATGGGCTGACATGAGGCTGATTCTGACTGAGCAATATTCATGTCAAGAACGAGAACACTGGATCTAAATTAAAGACTGACAGAAATGCAAAAGGTTTCTCGGTTTCATCCATGTAGAAGGCCATGTTCTCTCTTCAATTTTCCATCCTAAAAGAGAGGCCATTTCTGCTGCCCAGTGTAGATATCATGCTGGATCAAGGGCCACACCAGAACAGTGACTAATAGACATTAAGACAGTCAGCCACCTGGTAATCTGTTATCAAGGTGAATGATCTTTAACCCTTAAACCACCACATACTTGGGGGGTTAATGTACCCCCCCCGGATGCCAAATACTTTTTTGCTGCACTTTACAGTAGAATTACCAAAGCCAACGAAAAAACTCATAAATCTGGCCCACCTTAAATCCCTTCGCACCTCTCCGTCAGCCTCTTTTGTCTTGTACATGTGTCAATAAGCCCAAGCAGCAAGCAGCCTGCTATATATATCCCTCCCCCCACCGCCTCAGAACGGGCAAGAAGTTCTCCCAGTTCCTGCCTTGATTGATTATCTGGGAGTGACCTACCCAGAATTGTAAGGGGAAATAATTTGAGGTGTGTTTTGTGTCTACAACAATCTATGTAAACACATCGTTAAAACAGAAATGTTTTTCATGTTTTAGTAATAAATAACAAAATGTAGACATGAACTGTATAATGTGTGAAGGCTGATGGCCAAATATCAAATAAACACTTTCAGAAAAGGTGCAAATACAGTACAACAGCTTTCGTGGTGCAGTGGTAAGATCTTCTGACTTCTAATCCAGAGATCGTGATTTCGAAACCAGCTCCCCAGCAAGTTTACTGTTTTGAGTAGTGAGCTGTTCTTAATCCTAATATTATACAATAAAAACATACATTTGATGTGTGTCTGTAAAAGCCGGTGCAAATTTAAAGTAATTTAAAGTAAACGCTAAGTAAAAGTTAGTGGTTTTTTTCCACTTTTATTCTCTCGTTCACGTTCACGCTCCAACCCCTTATGATCTGAATATAACTAACAGCGCCAGTATAAATTCACACCTGATCTGATGCTGTATGTTTTCAAATACAGGTCATGTCTACATTTTGTTATTTATTACTAAAACATAAAAAAACCCATATTTCGTTCTATTTTAACGATGTGTTTACATAGATTGCTGTAGACACAAAACACACCTCAAATTATTTCCCCTTAAAATTCTGGGTAGCTCACTCCCAGATAATCAATCAAGGCAGGAACTGGGAGAACTTCTTGCCCGTTCTGAGGTGGTGGGGGGATGGTATAGCAGGCTGCTTGCTGCTTATCAACACATTTAGAAGACAAAAGAGGCTGACGGAGAGGTGCGAAGGGATTTAAGGTGGACCAGATTTATGAGTTTTTTCGTTGACTCTGGTAATTCTAGTGTTAAGGAAACGTCACAATTCACCAAGAAAAAGTGAAATTTTAATGGAACACATTTTTTTCATGCAAAGAACACCACAATTACTGCAACACTGATCAATTTACACACTGCCAATGAACTGTAAAAACTATTTTAAAAACTACTGGAACAATATATACAAGGTGCAACTGACGCCACTGATGAAATTCAGTAAATCACCGAGTGTTTGAACTGGCTGCACGCAAGCACACAGAGGCCAACGCTGATGCTTGCAGGCTAGTATAGTTCAGCGGCTGAATCCCAGGGACAGTGATGCTGATTCGCTAGGAGGCAGCAGTGGTCATGAGCTGGCTACTCAACTAATGTATGGCACTGACTGATCAGCTCTGGCATGTTGGCAAATTGCATTAGTGAACCGACTATAGCGGTTGCAGCGGTTTAAGGGTTAACCAACACTTGTTTTTGTGTTTATTATCTATTATACATGGAAAAATGTGCAACTTTTTCACCTGCCTGTTCTGGTACTCTCACTAGTTTCCTGGGGTTATAGAAAGTTAAACACTCGAGGAAATATTGAACTACAGTAACAATCAATGGGAAATATTGTACAAAAATATATTAATTTAAAAACATTGCATCTGTATATATCCATACATAGAAACAAAAATACTTAAAAATACATATTGTATATAATTGTTTATATATACATCTTTCTATTATAAAAAAAATCTTGGAAGGAGACGAGACATGATTGTGTTAGAGACACTTTCACGTCCTGCGAGACGAGTCTTCGTGCCAAGTGATGTAACCATGCCTGGGGCTGGAAGCGAGACAAGAGCTAATGCAAAGAGATTTGGAAAAGTCCTATGTGGTTATGTCAGACACATTTCTTGTAGAGAGAAAGAAACGATATTCACTCACGGGCAATTATACGTTACATTGTCACGATGTAATTCCAAACACGGAATCAAAATTCAATGCGATATTGATGAAAAGATAAAAGCAAAAAGAGATCGAATATATGGACATAGGTGATATGACAAAAATGCACACCGAAAATGCAGATAACACAGCATGGCAGCAGCAGCAAGCCAGCAGCTGATTGTGCAAAGAGGAGGTAAAAAAAACTGTATTTGTTTCCCATTTTATCACCATTTAAGAGGGGGTTTCAGAGGAGCGAAATGCTAATAATAGTTTTTTGTAAATGTCTTTTTGTTGGATTTCATTGCACTGAGTAAACTTGACGATAAACTTGAATTTCAACTTGAACATAAAGGACTTTTTCTGCCAGCACTAGGAAAGAGGCAGAAAAAACAAAATAAAAAATACCTGCCCCTAGACCATGAGATGAGAAAACTTGTTTGTCAAATCTATACCACGGCCTGAGCAAAAACATCAAGAAGACTAAAATGCCAAAGCAAAAGCACAAACTAAACCCATACTCAAAAAGAACTTGGTTAAAAACCTGTAACAGCTAAATACAGCAAAAAATTATTTTTAGAATCCAGAAATTTGGGCACAGAAAATAGTGTGCTACCATCTGACATAGGCAGAGAGTGATGACATAAGATGTGACCCATGTCACATAACCAACAACAGATATAGAGTAGCTGTCATGATGTTGCCAAGGTTATATCTCTAGCTCCAATGTTTTTTTAATGCTGACTCTAATTCTGATGTTAGTTTTCAGTTTCACTTTCATTTTGAGGGCTAAGTAAGTGATTATTGGGGATTATCTGTCAAATTTCCATAAAGAGTAAGTGAACAGCATGACCTTTATACTGTCACATGGCTGATGTCATGTGTCGCCACCTCTGATCCCATTAGCAGACAGCACAAAATAGTAGCAACTACTAATAACAAAATGGATCCAGAAAATGATGAAAATAAATTATAACAATACAGTAATCCCTCGCTATATCGCGCTTCGACTTTCGCGGCTTCACTCTATCGCAGATTTTATATGTAAGCATATTTAAATATATATCACAGATTTTTTGCTGGTTTGCGGATTTCTGTGAACAGTGGGTCTTTTAATTTCTGGGACATGCTTCCTCAGTTGGTTTGCCCAGTTGATTTCATACAAGGGACACTATTGGCAGATGGCTGAGAAGCTACCCAACCAGAGCGTGTATTACGTATTAAATAAAACTCCTCAATTATATTGTGAGCACGGGAGCTGTTCGCACCCCTAGACAATACGGACGCTAGTCTAAAAATGCTGAAAGATTATCTTCACATTGCTCCCTTCCGGCTTTGTCAAGCGACATGCTTCCCGCACGGTGCTTCGCATACTTCAAAGCTTGAATGGCATGTATTGATTTTTGATTGTTTGTTTTTCTCTGTCTCTCTTTCTCTCTCTCTCTGACATTCTCTGCTCCTGAAGGAGGGAGTGTGAGCAGAGGGGCTGTTCGCACACTGGCCGAGAGGATATGGACGCTCCTCTAAAAAATACTGAAAGACTACCTTCACATTACTCTCTTCCTTGCAGCTGCTTTATACGGCGGTGCTTCGCATACTTAAAAGCCAAACAGCCCTATTGATTTTTGACTGTTTGCTTTTTTCTCTCTCTCTCTCTGACATTCTCTGCTCCTGACGCTTACTCCTTTGAAGAGGAAGATATGTTTGCATTCTTTTAATTGTGAGACGGAACTGTCATCTCTGTCTTGTCATGGAGCACAGTTTAAACTTTTGAAAAAGAGACAAATGTTTGTTTGCAGTGTTTGAATAAAGTTCCTGTCTCTCTACAACCTCCTGTGTTTCTGTGCAAATCTGTGACAATATAAAAATAACCATATGGTTTCTACTTCGTGGATTTTCACCTTTTGCGGGGGTTCTGGAGCGCAACCCCCGCGATCGAGGAGGGATTACTGTATTTTTAATAAAAGTTAAGCAGAAAACAGAATTGGATTCAGCACCCCCCCCCCCCCCCCAAAAACAAAATTCCCAAGTAGTGATTTGTTCTATATCAAGCAAATCTCCTGAAGAGCATAAAAAGCAAAAGGAGTTGTCTGCAAAGGCAATCCAATTCAAGCAATGTCCCAAAACCCAAATCCAAAGAATAGTTGAAAATCAGATAGAAGTTCAAAAATCCAGTTAATCAAAAAAAGCACAGTAACAATAATGACTAAAGGACCTCACCACCACCATGAGCGCTCTCAGAATGAACCGCATGGGACTGTGAGTTTTTCTGAGCCTTTATTGGGCAGCGGGCACTCCCTTGAAGTTGATGGGTGGTGGCATGGTGGCTGCCCACAAAATACACAGACCATAAAAAAAGGTATATAGATTTAAAGAGACTAAATTACCAACACCAGTAATATAAACAAAAGAATCAAAAATGAAATACAGAAATATTCATTGTGGACGTTTATTCTTTGCAATGCATATTTTAATGCTGCAGCTGAAAGATCTCCTTCAGCCTTTATAAGGACTTGTCAAACT
Organism: Erpetoichthys calabaricus; assembly: GCF_900747795.2. Lineage (NCBI taxonomy): Eukaryota > Metazoa > Chordata > Cladistia > Polypteriformes > Polypteridae > Erpetoichthys > Erpetoichthys calabaricus. Next base: position 82,985,256 of record NC_041397.2, on the reverse strand, counting down.
GCAGTTCTTTGTTGAGACATTGGTTAAAATTCTCTTACTGTGGTTATTCAACAAACTTTTTTGGATTCTTTGTGTGCTTTCATTTTTTTAATTTTCTAGTTTTCATCGTTTACCTCTCATTTCAGGTTTTGATTTTAAGGTTCACAGATGTTTTATTAATTTTCAGATGTGCCTATTGAAGGCAAATCTATTTTGATCATCTTTGCTCATTGTTTTGTTTTAGTGTAGAATTTTTGTTAATAAAATATTTAATTAGAAACACCACTGTTTTCAGAAACACAGTTGTTAATCTTTTGGGGCCGGTGGTGCTACGGCTTATCTTTCTTTTTAGTGCTGTCATAATGGAGTATTACTCACTGGTCATGGCACCATGTTTCTTGACAATGCTGATTTGTGCTAATAAGGCCCACCCTCTGAATACTCCTTCACAGGTCTGATTTTTGCATTGAGATCCGCCATCCTTTTTGAGTATTGGAAGTCAGCAATGTCATAACAATACTGGCCATAACAATATAAAATATGCATATAAAAACACACAAAATGGAGGCATCTACAATCCAAACAGTTATACAACAAGTGGTGTGGAAATGTGCAAGGAAAAAGAAAAAAAGTGCTTGAAACTGCCTGCCTGTTAAGCTTTGACATCCTGGCTTCATTTGTTCCAGCACATTTTGGATTAGAAAATGAGATCATATTTTAACTATGCGCTTTGTTCTGTGATAACAGTTTACATGTGAGAAGTCTTATTTCCTATACCTAGAACTTTTAATATGTTTAACTAGTTTAGGACTTTATGTAATACTCCATTCAAAGGTGTGTCTCTGGAGTATCCCATTTATCTAAAGTTGATTAGTGAAAATTAAAATATATTGAAATTTGTTATGTAAATGAACCTAGAAAACCATTCTTTATCAGCTGTTAGTCTTTTAGTCTTCCTTGATGCTTTGAAGAAGGCACATCCCGGCTCCATCTATAGGTACAGGTAAAGCATGGCCATGTTTGAATTTCACATATAACAATGGCTCAACAAAATGCCACAAAGATAATGATAAAAGTATTATTAAAGTTATCAATATGATTTATAATAAGAAAGACTAACACAGAAATGGATGCTGTATAATTCAAAACCTAGTATAATAGGGCCAAAAAAACTAAAACGTTCAAAGAAAAAAATTATTTCACAAAAGTATAAAAGAAATAGCAAGAGGAAAACAAATCAAGTAATCCCTTTGTGCCCTTCCTAAACAGTTTAATACAACTGACTGAATCGTATAAGGAACCTAAAATACTTTCCCACAATATACCATATAAAACACTCCTCCAAATCCCTTCCAATCTGTTCCATCATCTTTTTTCATTGTCCTTTTTTCCTGCTAGTTGTACTCCTGACATCATCTGCTCTCCCAACTCCAAGCTTTCGTACCTCTTTCAAGGATTTCTTCCTGGTTTAGCCCATTCTGGGCTCAGGAATGTTCTGTGACGTTTCTGGAGCTTCTCACCCAATACTTCTCCTTAGTCCCTAAATGTCCTTGCATTCATTAGCCAAAAATGTGTATTTAAAAGACTTATGCACCATAATAAGCAGATGAGGGCCACATATAGTGCAGTGAAGTTCTCTGATGCCATTCCCTGGGCTGGGCTTTACAGTCCATTGACGGAAACATTTCATGATTGAAAATGTAGCTCTAATTAAGGATGTTTAAGCAGTTTGGAAAAACAGACGTTTAGGGTGTAATTTTTGGTTTATTTTATTTTTTTGTGTTTTTTCCCTACTATATATTGTTAGAGTTGTGTTTACCACCCCTGGTGAAAAAATGTTGGTTCACAGATAAAAACATCACCAAGAGGGTTGAGACCTATCAATGCACCCAGGGTCTTTTGCGGTTTGAATTTGTAACAGCCAGTGTAACAGCTGATCGACATGTTTGCAAAACAAAAGACACTAATTGAGAAGTGCGAAGGAATTTAAGGTGGCCTGGTATTAATACTTTTTTCGTAGGCTTCAGGGATTCTAGTGTTAAAAGTATGTAACTATTCTGATCTGAATTTAGTTTTTTACATTTTTATAGTATTCCTAAGCCTTTAAAAATATTCAGATAGCGAGTCCAAGGATATAGAGACAAAGAAATTCATTGGTCACATTTATTTATTGTTTAGATACATTTTTAACAATGTTAAAGAATAAATCTGTTATTCCACAATGCCATTTTGTGTTATATATGAATCTGTTTATTTTATGTTTTATTGTCACTTTTGAATTATTATTTTGCGCATTTTAATGCCTTTTCTCTAATGTAATGTGTGCTTTAAATGTTAGGCCATTCCGTGTACCTTTTGTGTGGAGCCCCAAGAGGCGGGGCCACCCTGATAACACTGCTGCTGGCTCCTCCCTCTGCCTATATCTGGAAACCAGACTGAGAGAACCAACCAGTGGATCAGTGTGAGTTGTTGTTGGGAGAATTTGTAAATATTTCTTTCTCTGATATTTTCTGGTTTTGGACTGTTCTTCTGTTATTGGATTTTGCATGTGGATTTCGTACTAGAACTTGTTTACCTTGGATTGCCATTGTAGGCAAATCAATTTTTGCCTCTTCTTGCTCTTTTGAATATTTTGTTATATTCTGTTCTATTTTTTACAATGAATAATTTCCTTTGTAAAGATTGTTTGTGGGACTGGTCTCTTCTAGTTACCATTTTTACAGTTCCTGTCTCAAGTGAGCTGTTTTTTGTATTTGTATTTTCTGGGACTTTTATATGCTTTTTAAATTTTTTGCCCATTTTAAGCCAGGCCAAGCTGGTCTGAAGTAAGCTTCATCTAGACTGGCCAGGGAAGGTTCCTGGCCTGCTTTATGGTAATTTTGGAGGCCTCAACCCACTTTTTGCCATGTTTGTGTCTCCATTTCTCAACATTTTGTGTTTGCTTTTGTTGTTGCCATATTGTGTGTTTGCTTTGAGGTAGGATGAGCAGGAATATCAAGCGTATGACCTCATTTCCATACAGTATTAAGGTCAGTATCTCACACTTCCTAGCTGTCCAAGTTTGTAAATATTCTCTAAAACCTTAACATGTGATTAAAGAATTTTAATTCTTGATTTCATGGTTACAAATACATTTTGTTTACTGACTATAAGTTTCACCTTTTATTTTGGCTTTGATACTGGTTTCTGACCCTCTCATTATGTTTTTATTAACTCTGATTCCCATCTCTCACTCTTGGCTTTGTTTACAGCAATTCTCTCTCTCTCTCTCTCTCTCTCTCTCTCTCTCTCTCTCTCTCTCTCTCTTTCTCTCTCTCTCTCTCTGTGTGTGTTTGGGATGCTGTCTATTTCTTTTGTACTTTCTATCTTCTGATTTTACATAAAGTCATTAGACTGCTTTCTACCTTTATAGTCATTACAGTCTCAAAAAAGTCCACTGCATAAATAGAGGTAGTTTGAAGGGTATAGCATGAATTTTATTTTTTCTTATAAAATAATGCCATCTCAAAATAACAAGTAAACTCTGCCACTGTGTAACTGTACACTAGAATTTATTTCTGGATACCATAAATGTTTGCATAGATTTTCTTAGTATTTTCTAGTTTCCTTCTTCATCCTAAGCACAACTACATCATATGATGGCCTATTGTAAATGAAAGTGGGTTTATGAATCAGTGAGTGAGTGTACTGATGGTCTGTGGTTCTATGTATGACCATTCATATCCCTAAATGGAATAAACATGGATGGTGAATAGAAAGATACAGGTTTAATATAAAAAAAATGATATATGCATATCTGAGATGTGCAGTTTAATGCAATTATTTTGCATAATAATTTGTCATTCACAAGTCTTAAAGTATTTCAAAACAATAAAACAAATCTAATATAAAATGCTTCTACATTGACGCTTTCACCATTAAGCATTCATCCATGTTCAAAGCTGCTTACACCTTTTCACAGTTTTAAGATTTTATTAGACAGCATTAAATTTATCTTGTCAGTTTTATCAACAGACCAAAAACAACAAAAACATGAAGAGACAACAGGTGAAAAATTCACACACTTGCAAAAATGCAAGATTTATATCTTTCAAACACAGCACTAATAATAATAATAATAATACTTTTTATTTATAACATTTCTTTCATAGTCCAAGGATGTAGTACAAAGAACAAGAGGTGTTAAAAATGCAGAAAAGGACAACAAAACAAATTAGACAAAGGATATACCGCAGCAAGCGGATATGTATTAAGTCTATTTTTAAAAACTAGTAGTCACTTGACTTCTTTGTGCTTCTGAGGAAAGAATATTCTACATGGTTGGAGCTAAGACACAGACGGCTATATCACCGATAGTACTCTTCCTAGTCCTAGGAACGATAAATATGGGACACACATCAGATGATCGAAGATGGCGGGCAAGAACATGCAGTTATAGAAGATCAGAAAAATAAGATGGAGCCTGGCCCTTTAAGACTATTGAAGTTAACAGAAGTATTTTATTGTGGATACAAGATTCAATTTGGGGCCCATGAAGTTCCCTCAGAGTTGGTGTAATAAGTTCTGCTGGGGCTGGTTTGAGTAAGAACCCCAGCAGTAAAATTCTCAACATACTGCACTTTGTTTAGAACAGATTTTGCAAGGCCACGCAGTAAGGCAGTATCTGCCATCAGGTTGACTTGGGTGTGCACCCTGCTCACAAAGCATATGCAAGAAAAATTGTCTAATAATAGGAAAAGTCTACATTTTCGCCTATGTTACAGCCAGTCAGTCATCCAATGCACCCCTTCACTCCGCTTCGATCATCATGTGTATAAACCTGTCCAATCAGACCTGAATTAAAGCTTTTAAAAGAAAAAAATTTGTCCTGGCTAGCTGACACGGGTGTGACATGATAAGAACGGGTGTCTATAGGTCACTTTTATGAGACCATACATTAGATGTTCTACAGTGCCACACAAAAAAAAAAAACACTACCGCCAAAAATGTACCCAAGGGATGAGCCAGTGAATGAGGACACCACGCAAAGCAAGGGGCTGGTGCAAAAGTGCTCCAGTGCTTTTATTATAACAAGTCAGAAACAGTGTCAGAAAGTGTAGTGCAAAAAGTTCAACAAATAAATAATACAATAAAATGAAGTAAAAGTGGAGGTTAAAATCAAACAAAAATAATTTTAAAAAATCTGGGTTAAAAACACAGGCAGAAAACTGTGTTTTAAAATCTGGTCCCCGGTGCATCCATTTGATACTGACATCTCTTCCCGTCCCACACTGAGCCTCGCAGCAGAGGGGACGCTCTGCCAACAGACACAGCCAACCTTCCACGGGTCCAGGTCCCCACTGTTCCATGGCTTCAACAGGGCTTCCCCATTCAAACCCAAAGCTTGGGTTCCCAAAGGCTATGGCACTGACTATGCAGCTCTCAGTCCGAGCCTCACTGACCCCAACTGCTTTTCTCAGACTTATGTAGCAAATCACCCCTATCAGCACTGCATCACTCTGGCTCTCTAAACCACTCAGCCGGAGCGATCATTTCTTCAGCCTTTGAGTGTTGGCCACATGATTCCTTGAAGAGGCTCTCCTTTCTGGGTGCCTGCCTCTTCTCTTGCTCGCTCCAGCACCGGTTCTCTCACCCATCTTCCTGCCTGCGTCTCTTTCATTCCTTTAACCTCTGTCTTGAGATTCTCCCTTCATTTTGTTTCCCTCAGTTCCCCTTTTCTCATGCCAGCTCATCTTTAAATGCCTTTGTGGGTGCAGCATTGCAACGGTACACCACAGGAAGCTGATGATACAATTGAGACAGACCGGACCCTCATATGCAGGTGCATTTCGCCCCAGTTACCTCACCAACCTCCCACAGCTGTGAGAGCATGCACACCTACAGAGATTGAGCCAGCCATTTATTTATTTAAACAGCCACCTTTTTTGAGCCACAGATTGTTATACCACAAGACAGTCATTCAAAATGAGAGCCAAGTGGTGCAGCAAGAAGAAAAAGCCAAGTTTTGGTGAAAACTATACCTGATATTTTCAAAAAGTAAGCTAAACTCATGATTAGAACAAGAATATTGAACAAGCTTTAAACACTGCAGTTGGGACTAACAAGATGGACCTTACAGTTGGTCAGGAGATGACTGATATCACTGCTTCAAGCATCAATGTGTAGTCCAGTTTTGTGGAGTCACCAACATAGACAACAAAGTGGAAGACAACAAGGTCACTGCATTAAATCAGATGTACCAAACAGTTCCAAACACAAAAAAATTAATCACTGCTGCAATGTGGCATAGTCCATTTAAAAATATTGAATGCATCTGTATTAACTGCACCATCAGAAGAAAGTTTATTTCCTACAAATGTGATGTTGCACTTATGAATATACAAGGAAGGTGAAGTTGATCTGATACAACATTTTCCATGTTTTGTTTCTATTTTAATCCCTGTACCTGATTTATAATGTGTTAGTATATGTGTATGCCTAGTGGGGTAAACTGAAGTGAAGTGAAGAGGGGACCTTTTGAGCTTCAACACTTAGAGGCTGTGGGGGTCTTAATCTGGCTTTGGACATTATAGTCTCGATGTAATAAAAGCATGGGCTAAACATTCAGCATCTGCCAAGGTCAAAGATGGCCGAAATCAGGTATGATAAAAGAAAGTTTTTACTAAGTTATGAACATGTGGAACACATGAGAGCGAAATGTAACAAACATACATCTTGCTACTTCCAAAACCTGGACAGAGATACGTACCATCGGCCATTAATGTAAAATGATAAATCTGAGCCAACTGAGACTTATTTGCAACAAAAGTATTTCAGTTTTTTCACTGTTTGATTTTAACAATTTGACTTTTACTTCAAACAATTCACAAAGCCCTCACCAACTTATACATAACATGATCATGAACATCCCTCTGTACTGTATATTTCTGTAGTACTAAGGTGCTGTACCATGTTAGCTATTATGAATGTAGTGACAGTCAAGCAAAATGACACCTTTTATTGGCTAACTAAAAAGATTACAATTTGCAAGCTCTCAAGGGTCCTGAGTTGCATTGAAAGCTTGCATATTGTATTCTTTTTAGTTAGCCAATAAAAGGTGTCATTTTGCTTGACTTCTCACTACTATATATTCCTAAAAGTTTTGCTGGTAGTTACGCTTTTGTTCAAAATCTGTGAGGAGACCTCAGTGTCTGCCTCCCCATCATTGGGTGCAAGGCTGGAAGTGTCCATCACACCAATAGGCACACATAATGGTCCCATTTTCAGTGGCCAGTTAGCCTAGAATGCATATTATTAGGAAACTGGAGAAAAAACAACAGACAAATCAGGTAATCTCCAAGCAGACTGACACCAAATATTAAACTAGAAATACAAGCTCTCAAATTTCTCTGTGGTGATGTACATTTTCATATTTTCCTGTGCCCATGTATCCATGAAATGCATTATTCCTGCATCCACTAATTGTTTTGCACCAGTACACCTTCTCTAAGATACATTAAGAATCATGTATTTGGTTAACAAACTCTAAATAAATACATAAATTAGTTATCTGTTAGAAATTATATTGTCAGCATCCACATTCAAGTGTTCTCCTGTTCAGTATTGAGTTCAACCCCTATGGCAGATTTTATTTATCTCCTGTCTTAAATCTGCCATCCTCCACTATATGCATTTCATTTTCAATAATGTGACTTCATTTGCTCTGTATGTAAAGTACACAATTGACAGCAACTTAAACAGCAAGTTACCATACTGATGGAGTTTTACTCTGTCATCTAGTGCATTGATTATGGGAAAAAAAAAACATTAAAAGGAAATTACCAAGAAACTATGAAACAATTTACACTTAATGTAGCAGTCATACCAGTAAAAATATGACTTAAATATAGTTGTATTAATAATACATATTTTAATTAAACTGCTGGAGGTGCATCTAGCAGGAAAGATTGAATCTTCACAATTTCACATCACAATATGATTCATGGGCAGTAAATATGCAAAGCTTCATGCCCATAAGGCAATCAGAGAACAAAGCTGATATGCATGTTGTTATCTGGGGAATGGAATTCTTTCAAGGGCCAGAAATAATAATCATAAAAAAATCTGGTAGGACGGAAGACTTTTTCTTGCTTTTCCAAAAAGTGCTAAACAATATAAATTTAGAAGAGAATGACTCATTTACAATGGACTCAACAGACATGTATTTCAACTTTTGTCTGTGTTAGTACTCTCTTTTGTAATTTTAAGAAATCTGCAGAAAAATAAAAAAACACTGTGGAAATATTTTATTCTGCTTGGATAGAGTTCAGAGTGAGGGCCTGGAGACTGTTATGGCAGCACTGAGCACAACGCATGAACATGTCATGGACATGGTGCCATTGCTGGGCTCACCCACTCAGTCATGCACAGAGGCAACATCTTTTAGCCAGGTGGTAGAAAGAGTCCCAGCAGAGCAGAGGGAGAATGTGCAGACTCCAGACAAATAATGACCAGGCATGGGACCTGAACCAGGATACTGGATATTTGAGGTGGGGTACTGCTATGCCATACATAGTTCCGTGTAGTTAATCTAAACCTAATATCACTAAACTAATGGGTAAATGGTATGTAAGAATGATACTTTTTGAACCTAGGTAAAATTATGAATATGAATCCAGTCTTCACCCATGCATGTGACACATAGTTCCACTATTTTGATTGTCCTTTGGAATATGTTTATGGACTCTGCAGGCTCAAGGAAAGAACACTTCATAGTTAAGTCATTTTTCACATACTTCATTCTTTTACAGATTTTCTTTTCATGTGTCCTCTTGAAAATGTAGTAGAAAATCTTTTTTTTTTATTGTCCTTTTCTTGATTTATTTGTTATGTCAGTTGCAGAAAAGGACATTGCATTTATATTCCATTGAGCTCTTTTTATTTTTTTTGTTGAGCAAAGCTACATTTCCAAGTGGAAATAAAATCTCCAGGGTAATCTTTACTGCCAGCAGTATTCTAATACAATTAATAAGTATTTTGTTAATCTCTTTTCATACATTACTATTTTTTCTGACCTATTTCCTCTACAGTTTTAATATTCAAAGAATTCACATTAGATTATTGTGAATTGCTTATGTTGCTATTAATGCTTTCTTTTTCATATGTGAAATTTACCCAGCACATTTATCTATTCATTTTCAAATCTGTATATCCAGTTTGGGGTTACAGAAAGCCAGTGCATACCTCAGGCAGTCCAAATAAAAAATGTCTACAGTAAAATGTACTGTATATGAATGTTTTTGTACTGTAGAATCTGGGATAATACTGAATACTTTATTTATAGACGTACCAAATATATGAATATATAATTTCCTAGTCATCAAAGTTTGATTTTTTTTTGTGTGCTTTCTGGTATGTCTGCAATGAGACAAGCTGAGAAAAAGAAGCACAACCAGAAGATGAAATAGTAACCTGATCCAAGCCTAGGGTCTACAACCTAAAATCCATTCTACTTTTCACCAAAACCAAAAATCGAAGTCAGGAAACACAAAGCACACTAGCAAAAGCATAAAATATTGTATATGTAAGAAGAACTCATTTCAGTCTTCAATAAAGAACATTACTCTTACAAATCTTATACATTCCTCAGGCCTGTATCCAAGGTAATTTACAAGTTCAAGATACAGTACATACAGTTTCCATGTACTGTGTGAGAACAGATAGGTTAAGTGACTTGATCAAAGCCACAGAGGTCATTAGTGGATATCGCAATTAACATATTTAGGGTGAATGGTCCAAAACCTTATTCACTACACCACACTGTTATTTAAGACCCTTTGCATTACGAAATACTTTTTAGCATTTGCACCAAATCTGCCCTGTTTCCAAGAACACAAGGACATGGTTGGAAACTTGTTAATGCCAGATTTCACACAGATGTTAACATTATTTTCTTCACGTAAAGAACTATAGATACATAGAATAAATAACGAAGTACTAGGGTTGACAATAGGATTTAGGAACCTTCAAAACTCAACCTGATGTTATTTTGGACAATCTAGGTAAATAGATCTTTTTCTAAAAGACCCAAATAGCAACTGGCTGACATCAAAGTGTTTGATGGGAAGTTTACCTAATGTAAACATAGTTAAAAAAAGCTCTGTATGAATGAGGACCTTACTACACACATTAAGTTAGCAAATCTGCTCAGTTCATCCAGCTCAACCTTACTAGTAGTCTTATCTATCGTAGGAAATTAATGAGGAAAGAGAAAAGCCTTTCCTAGAAAAATCTAAGCCCTTTGAAGATCTGATCAATATTTGCTCTTGTTAGTGTGCAATAAAAAAGTGGCAAGTTACTGATCAGCATGATCCAAGCTTTGCAATAAATTTCAATATTATTTTAACAGAGGCATTGCTTTCTAAAAGTGTCTCGTTCGGTTCCTTTTTCACAAAAGGAGACACTTGCTTCACGGTAAAGCATGAATCTAACAAAAGGGAAGAATGCAGACTGATGTCTGAAATTTGGTAGGTAAATAAAGAGAATGTTATATTGTATGCTACATTTCTAATTTGATTCACCTCTTTGGGCAAAAACCCTTGCTTTTCCTTGGAGGTTAATTATAATTTGAGAGTTCCCATTTATGCTATTGTCACACACATACACATAGGAGGCAGCTAAATGGACCAAAGGAAGGTAATTCCACGCCATGGCCAGGTGGTGGTGGGGTGCATTAAACCTTCCTCTTTTATCTTGGCAGACCAGACTCACAAAATTCTGTCTGATTCAGGTCCGATGACATCACTTCTGGTTCCACCCCCAAGGACATCACTTCCAGTTCGGGGCCCCAATGACATAATTTCCACCTGCCTACCTTAAATACAAGACAGCTTCCACTGTAACTTCAGTTCTGTTTTGGACTCAACTCTATACAAATCTCTGCTACTTATTTGCCTTTTGGCAGCCAGGCCTCAAGTATATAGGTGGCTACCCCCAACCTTTTTTGTGTGTTAAGGCAATTTATTTTACACTATAATACTTGTAAAGACTACAGTATTCTTGTAAAACTCTTGCCATTCGTGTCAATAAAAAAGAAAACAGAATGTAGTATAAGCATTCTGAAACCCCTTCATCCACTTCCAGGTCAGAGGAGCCTGAGGTCTTTCCAAGGCATTAGGTGCGAGACAGAGATCAGTCCTGGACAGGAGATTAGAACTATTAAAACTCTTTCATGTACACATCTACACAAGGCCAGTTTGAAACTGAACACATGAAGAAAAACCCATGAAGGCATTGGAGCAATATCCAAACTGCATAGAGACAACAAACCTAAAATGATGACTTGTATTGTGGCATCTACAATAGATGTGATGTTTGTATTTCTTGACATGGGCTTTGTACTTGGTAATAGTGAGTGGTTCAGTATGAGGCAGAGATGTTGCTTCACCTTTACAAAACGTAGCTGCCTACATTGTTGGAATGTAGACAGGGACATGTTACTCAGTTACAAAGGTAAAGAACGTGAACCTCAAGTTGGCCTGATACTGCTGCAGATGTCTTTCTGATCCATGTTTCATTTCTGAACTTTCATTTACTTTTATGTCCCGATTACCTCCATTTATCTTTTTGCAATTTTTTTAAAACACTTTCTCAGACTTTTCATTTTCTAGTTTCTTTGCTTAGAAAGCTCTGGCCACTTGCTCACTTTGTGACTGTTGTCTTCAACTAGAAAACATTTAAACATAAGTTTAGGAAACGTCCACAAAAATAAACCAAATTTTATGCAGTCTGGTAAAGTAATGAAATTAACCAACAAAATGCTTTTTATTCCAGTGATATTTTTAAAAAGGTGGAGTTTTCAAATCGTTGAAACTTTAAAATCCAGCACTTCTACAACTGACGAACAGCTTTTAACATCTCGGTAAAATGAGAGGAGCTGAATGGAACACAAAAAAGGTAAAAAAAAATTCAGGGATGACTTTCGAAGCACAAACAGACACCCCACAAACAAGAGTGAGACCATCCATAAACACCACTTGAGGTACACATTTTTTAGAAGGTAAGGCTGAAACGGAGTGAGACAGCATATCCCAACATGTGGGCTGTGGCGGCATTGCAAGTCTACACCAGCATTTTCACAGTGGGAGTGACGTCACCGCATGTCTATTCTACTCACTAATGACACTAACCCCTAACCTTAACTTACCCATAATCTTATCCATTTGTACAGCATGCTAGCCACACTCATCCCTAACCTTAACAACACTAACCCCAGTCCTTAAGGTGCCACTAATCTTAACTGTTAATATCATATGATAACCGCACTAAGCCTGCTCTACTCGTCTCAGAAACATTAGAACATTAGAACCCTCTAGACGAGAACAGGCCATTCAGTCCAACAAATCTCGCCAGTCCTATCCACTTATTTCTTCCAAAAAAACATCAAGTTGAGTTTTGAATGTCCCCAATGTCTTACTGTCTACAACACTACTTGGTAGCTTATTCCAAGTGTCTATCGTTCTTTGTGTAAAGTAAAACTTCCTAATGTTTGTGCGAAATTTACCCTTAACAAGTTTCCAACTGTGTCCCCGTGTTCTTGATGAACTCATTTTAAAGTAACAGTCTTGATCCGCTGTACTGATTCCCTTCATAATTTTAAACACTTTAATCATGACACCTCTTAATCTTCTTTTGCTTAAACTGTATAGGCTCAGCTCTTGTAATCTTTCCTCATAATTCAACCCCTGTAGCCCTGGAATCACTCTTCTCTGGACCTTTTCTAGTGCTGCTATGTCCTTTTTGTAGCCTGGAGACCAAAACTGCACACAGTACTCAAGATGAGGCCTCACCAGTGCATTATAAGGGTTGAGCATAACCTTCTTGGACTTGTACTCCACACATCGTGCTATATAACCTAGAATTCTGTTAGCCTTGTTAATGGCTTCTGAACACTGTCGGGAAGTCGATAGCTTAGAGTCCATTGTGACTCCTAAATCCTTCTCATAAGGTGTAGTGTCAATTTTCCGACCACCCATTGTGTATTCAAACCTAACATTTTTACTTCCTATGTGTAATACTTTACATTTACTGACATTAAATTTCATCTGCCACAAATCTGCCCAAGCCTGTATGCTATCCAAGTCCTTCTGTAATGATATAACGGATTCCAAATTATCTGCTAATCCACCTATCTTGGTATCATCTGCAAACGTAACCAGCTTGTTACTTATATTCCTATCTAAATCATTTATATATATTAAAAACAGCAGCAGCCCTAGCATTGACCCCTGTGGAACACCACTCTTAACATCGGCCAGTTCTGATAAGGTTCCTCACACCATCACCCTCTGCTTCCTGTGTCTGAGCCAATTCTGCACCCATCTAAAAACATCTCCCTGAACTCCCACTTCTTTTAATTTGATGCACAACCTCTCCTGTGGCACCTTATCAAATGCTTTCTGAAAGTCCAGATAAATAATATCATATGCTCCACTTTGATCGTATCCTTTTGTTGCCTCCTCGTAGAATTCCAGCATGCTAGTAAAACACGAGCTCCCTCTTCTGAACCCATGCTGACTGTTCAGAATAACTCCTGTCTTTGCCAGGTGTTGCTCAATCTTATCCTTAATAATTCCTCCCATTAATTTTCCTGTGATGCATGTTACGTTTACTGGCATATAGTTGCTTGGATCTGCCCTGTCACCCTTTTTATATAATGAGATGATATTTGCCATGTTTCCTCCGGGTACTCTGGTTTCCTCTCACAGTCCAAAGACATGCAGGTTAGGTGGATTGGAGACTCTAAATTGTCCCTAGTGTGTGCTTGGTGTGTGTTTGTGTATGTGTGTGTGTGGGTGGGTGTGTGCGCGCCCTGCAGTGGGCTGGCGCCCTGCCCAGGGTTTGTTTCCTGCCTTGTGCAATGTGTTGGCTGGGATTGGCTCCAGCAGACCCCCGTGACCCTGTAGATAGGATATAGCAGGTTGGATAAATGATGGATGGATGGATATTTGCCATTTTCCAATCCTTCGGAATCTCTCCAGTGTGAAGTGACTTCCTAAAAATATGTGTCAATGGTTTATATATGTACTCATTAGCCTCCTTAAGAACACGAGGATAAATATTATCTGGTCCTGGTGATTTGTTTGATTTCAGGTTATTTAATCTGAGCAGCACTTCTCCCTCTACAGTTTCCAAATCCCTCCGTACCTCCTTAGTAGTCCCTGTTACCTCTGAGATGTTATCCACTTGCTCACTTGTAAACACCTCAGAAAAATGTAAGTTTAGGGCATCCGCTATTTCACTCTATGTATCTTTTAATTCCCCTTTACTATTTCTGTTGCACTTGACCTCCTCCTTGACTGTTCTTTTACTACTAAAATACTAAAAGAATCTCTTAGGGTCATCTTTCGCCTTATCTGCTATATTCCTCTCCAGCTGTCTTTTAGCCTCCCTGATATCCTTCTTAATGGTTGCCCTCATGTTCTCATACGCTCTACGATTCAGTCAAACAGCACTTTGTTCCAGCTATTCAAAAGGCAGAATCCATGTACATACTTACTTACTGAACATATTTAATTTTGTTCTTTCATTCATTTAAATTTAAATTCTGTTTTTGTTTCATTTTGATTGCAGTGTACGATATCTAAGATGTGTACCACCTATAACATTTTTTCTATTTCTGTTTTTGAATTAAATAAGCAAATCCCACTACATAATATTAATATCCCATATTTTCTCTGCTACAAATTGTATTATTTTCAGTATATTCTAGCATAATTAGGTTGGTAATGCAATTTATGATCATGAATGTTCACGCAGGTTGGATCATTTATTTACCTTGCTACAATAACACAGAGACGCAAAATGTGCTTTTAATTAATTTCTGACATAGAGGTCTTCAACCCAGCTCCTCATGTGGATGCAGTTTTTGTTCCAACCAATTTCTTAATAGAGGGCACCTCTTGTATTTAATTAAATTCTATTTTTTGATTAGGCAGTTTTTGTTTGTTTTTATTCTGGATTCAGTAATGCCAAGCACACAGACGACTCACTTGCTAGTGCAGCATTCAATTCTTGTTTGTCTGATCATTGCTTCTTCATAATAAAGAGGGAATAATTAAGCAATTGAGCAGAGATAAAAAAAGTCTTGAGCAATGTTAAAACTCCATCTTGATTTGTTAGAGAAGTAAAACAGACATGGTAGTACATACCTGCTCTCACAGATTGTGTAGCTGAGTGAACAAATACATTTTCTTAATTTTTCCTTCTGTAATAGATAGATAGATAGATAGATAGATAGATAGATAGATAGATAGATAGATAGATAGATAGATAGATAGATAGATAGATAGATAGATAGATAGATAGATAGATAGATAGATAGATAGATAGATAGATAGATAGCATTTTATTTGTCCGAATTGGAAAATGTGCCATTTTACAGAGGCTCAATAAATACTATTATATAATGACAAACACCAAACAGCAGAATAGTGAAATAGAGTGCATGCTAGGAGTTCTGTCCTTCATAAACTACATTGACGCATTAAATGTAAGCACAAACTCCAGTTGTAATTGATAGTTTTCATAGCTTTCATGTTAAAGCTTTAAAAATACTCCATGATCTCCTATCAGACTTGCTTGAGATTTTTCTAGTTGTCTTAGAATCATTTTGCATTATTCACAAAAACAAACTAGATTTATTTGAACAAGCCTTTCCAAATATATAAACCACAAATGACAGGCAATCCTGTGATTCTGCATCCATTCCATAATAAAGCTTCTGTAAGTATCAATGACATCTGTTTGGTTATAGGACTCAAAACTAACATGTTTGTAAATTCACATCAGAAGTACAAATAAAAAAAACTATGTCAGCTTAAAAGAAAGATGCAGAAGAGTAAGAAAATAAAAACAGATGTATGTCTCAACAGCTCACCACTGACAAACCTCCCCAAACATGTGTGTTGTATACATTATATCTGCATTAAAAAAGAAAAAGGAAAAGAACTCCAGCAATCTCTGAGAGAAAGATTTAGTGTTATTTACTACCTAATGATTGGAGGCATTTATTACACTGTGTATTTTAAGAGCTTTTTGCATGAAATAAGTCATACTTCCAGCTTGCATGTAGATATCAAATTTTTCATTAAAATTGTGAACTTAAATTACTTTTTACACTGGAATATGATGGGTGAAAAGTTGAAATGATTATTATGTGCTTCATGCACATTTGACTGTACTTGACTCTGCTGAAACTCAGAGGGTTAAGACTATTTAAATGCATTATGATGAATGAAAGATTAAATCATTTCTTTTGTTTCTCTCAATCCTGCTTTCTACGGTCATCTGCCATTGGCGCTCCTGAAATCCCTCATTTTTCCAGGGTGGTGTGTCAAATTCTGCTACACATTTGAATACATTTAACTCTGACAGCATTGGACTGCACAGCAGTTATATCCGCCATCATTTTAGTTTGCATAATCTGCCTTACCCTACAACCAGGCTGCAGAGAACTGGAGTCCAGCACAGCAACACTGGGGTTAGACAGTAGCCAGTGCTGGACAACACGCTCATCCATTATAGAAACACTTGGTAGCTTTCTATGACTGCCTGGCTTGTTTTGACTTTTTGAATTGTAGACTCATAGACAACGACATTACCAAGCAGTACTTAACACTTACCCTTAAGGTTCTTTGTCACCACCATAAGCATTGTGCAGTGTACCCAGGCAGCAATCTATGCAGAATACCCACTCCTAGGAATGCCTATATATTGCCATGCATGTGCACCTCTGATGAGGTAGTCAATGCCATTCCAGTGTAAGACGGAGTGCTGTACCTTCTCTTTCTACCTCAGTTTAGACAAAAAGATTGATGAGGATGCCTAGCTCCACCCACATCACCCAATGTTCATAAAAATGTGCCTCCCAAAATCGATGGAGTCATTTTGGACTCCACTTCATAAAAGACAGAGCTCCCTTTGATGGTACTCAAAAGATTTGGCCTTTTTGATTTGCGCCCTGGGCACTATTTCCTTTACCATTTTCTTCACATTCTATGAGTTTTTTAAAAGGGGTAGCCCGGTCGGTGCCCAACATTCCTTTTTTGTTACCCTCAGTCTGTTCCTTGGTCGTAGTATTTTTTATCTATAAAAGAATATTGGGCAGCACGGTGGCGCAGTGGGTAGCGCTGCTGCCTCGCAGTTGGGAGATCTGGGGACCTGGGTTCGCTTCCCGGGTCCTCCCTGCGTGGAGTTTGCATGTTCTCCCCGTGTCTGCATGGGTTTCCTCCGGGCGCTCCGGTTTCCTCCCACAGTCCAAAGACATGCAGGTTAGGTGGATTGGCGATTCTAAATTGGCCCTAGTGTGTGCTTGGTGTGTGGGTGTGTTTGTGTGTGTTCTGTGGTGGGTTGGCACCCTGCCTGGGATTGGTTCCTGCCTTGTGCCCTGTGTTGGCTGGGATTGGCTCCAGCAGACCCCCGTGACCCTGTGTTCGGATTCAGCGGGTTGGAAAATGGATGGATGGATGGAAAAGAATATTGTGAGCAAGCAACATGTGTCACAAACATGTAGACACACATATATATGTGTGTATTGCATGATCCTTTGGCAACCAATCCAACATTTAGAGAACTCTAGTAATCTGAGACCCTGCTAAATGTGGAGTAACATTTAATACTCATGGATCAGTGTGTAAACAGTAAATACTAGTCCTCATGTTATTACCAAAACAAGACACATAATGTCTATAGAGCATAGTATTAACAAGTAGCATACTAGTTAATCTGTATTTAGTACATAGCTTACTGAACATATGGCAAGTATTTTAAGGAATAATACAGGATGTAATAATTTATCCAAGGCTAATACCATGCACAGTACAGTAAAGTAAAGGTGACTGAAAATATGGAGTTAAGAACATTGATAAATGTGTGATTCTCCGTCAGCAGATCAAAAAGCTCTAGTATTAGAAGAATTTCTACTACTACAAACTGCATAGACCTGAGCTGTAATATAACATGGCCAGAAGTGAGGTAATTATTACTTATTAAAGCTATGATACTCTAACACTTTCAGATCAGGCACTTCCAAAAATATCATAAAGCATTTCAGTCAAACCGAAACCGTAATAAATGTTTTGTATTGTTCTGATGCTCTGATGCTGCAGTCAGGATAAATTTTGGGCCCCTATAACCTTGAATTGGGATAACTGAGTGTTTGAATTTTATTTTATTGCCAAACCTAGAATGAATGCCAGGAAAACCAAAGTATATAAAAAAGTAATAATAGTAAGAGAGATAGTATTCAAAGTATCAAATGAACGTACAAGAGCAAAGTCCTAGCTCTCTGGGTGTGCTGTTTATCTGCCAAAATCACAATTTGACCCACACTTAATCCCAATTTCCAACCTTTCTCATGTAACACTAGCCTCTTTTCCTCCCTCCATCTGAACCCTTATCCTATTTATAGTATCACTCTACTCCAAAACGGTCTTATGATCAGAAGAACTTTTAAGCTCTGGCTGGGAATTAGTTCCAAGACTACTTGAACATCATCTGTAATGCCTATGACCATCCTTCTACCACTTTTTCTAGTGGACTTACAACCCTAGACCACAGCTCATTTTTAAAGGACCAGGAATTCCCCAGGCCACGTGCCCATAATTATGAAAGCAACCTGTATTATAAAGATTCCTCCTACTGCCAGATTCAGTACTGGAGGACCCCAGCTCCCTTATACAATATCCCCACTGTCTTTCCATTATCTTCTTATTTGTGACTCAGTAAACAAGTGACAAGGTATCCATCTGTGATACTGATCTGGCTACGCAAGTAGCTCATACCAATGCAGTCAATTTTAGGGCATCCTGTACAAAAGTTAAATGTTCTCATCTTGCATAAAACATAATATGTGTCCTCCCCTATTAACTTATACGTAAAGTAAAAATACACAGTAAAAATACTAACAACTGATCAACTACAACTAATTGACACTGAAACCTGGCCTTTGTATTGTATTGATTAGCAATAAATCTTTATTGTCCCAATGAAGGAATGAACCCTATGTGACCTGCTTGTAAAAGTTCCTGGCCTGAAGTGACATGGTCACATATCTACCTTGAGGGTCCCTGTGGAGAATTTCAAAAATGTGTCAATGTTGGGTTAGATGATTATGTAATGTTTAACAGCAAATGGAATCTGATATTTTGCAATACAATTATAGAAACAAAAGAGCAGCAAGTGTACGTTCATTTGAAAATAACAATACACACTAAAAACTAATTATAGCTGGTTAAGTCAATATCTGATGTTATAATTCTGGTTGAAATCTTCCAAGGCATCAGAAGCCATGTGAGTGAGTCTCATCTGTACAGTACAAGGGTCTTGCATGGGTGCCATACACAGCAGCAAAATCTCTGGTTTGAAGCCACAATCTCTCAAACTCTTGTAGCCTATTTTGATCATTTTTAGATGATATGGGATATCCTTTTTTAGAAGATATTTATACAGTACAAACCAGTTGTAAAAGTCACAAAGCCTCTATATTAACATGTACTAAATTTGCAGTATAAAGACCTCCTAAACTTACCCAATAAAAATGTGCAAAATGATAAATTTTTTAAAATTTGCTCTTTGACGATACTGTACTTTACCTCCTGACGTTACTGGCCAGTGTACACTGAACAGGGTTTTTGTACCGTCTCAAGTCACTGACACAGACACCAATGCAAGTTTCAACCTGCCATTTTTGCTGTTTAAGGTGACTACTTTTTATTTTTTAGACCATTTGTGGAAAATGCGGACTTACTGGAGCTGCTGTGCCTTCTAATGTATAATATGCATTATCCGTGGCCGCATAAGAGAATCTTAATAGAGCTTTAGTTGGATTTGAAGAGTTCCTGTATATTTTTATCCATTATGCTCCTATCTAAAAACTCCTGGATCCAGCCTCTTCCTTGTATTTGAATTCTTTTTTTTAAGTAAAAACAAATACAAAACCAAAAAAGAAACATAATTGGCAATGACACTGAAGGGAATAAGTGCCATACCTTTCATCGTCTGTGGTTCTTCATATTTATACTCTAAAGGCTGATTGTTTCAGTAAAAATGTGTGCTTTCATGTGCCAGTGTGCTATCACGCATTGAAGTTTTTGATCTGATGTTGTAAAAAATAACAAAGCTGTGTCTTCAAGTAGAATGTAGATCTAAAGTCAATTTTTGTAACTCCTGTCATGCACTATGAAGTTGTCAAACTGCAGATAGTTATTTATGAAGAGTAATGAGTGTGATTTTTTTTATAATCAGAAACATTAGCTGTACACTAAAATGGGTGACACTGACCTACAAGAAGAAAGTTGTGAGAGGGGTTTACAGGTTTATCTTCAAGGAAATGCACTGAAGCAATTCATAAGGCTATTCAAATATTAGGGGAATTATTGCTTCATCATAGTCCTTGAGCGCTGACTTCCCATCTCATCCCATTCATTTTCTGCAACAAGTTTGCACATTCTTCCCAGTTTTCCACAGGTACTCCATTTTCCACCCACATCCAAAGATGTGCAGATACACTCCCCACAGTGTTGGCCTTGTGATGGACTGGTGCTCCATTTGGGTTCTTGCCTTACATCGGGTGCTGCTGGGATGTGTTCCAACAGCCTATAACCCAATATTCAGATATGTGGGATTGCTGATAAATGAGTGAATGAACAGAGTATTTAACAACAGGAAAAAAGCTTTACTGTTTGAGAAGTCTATGTGGGAATTTCATGTAGGTTTTCAAAATGTTCAAAGACAGTGCATCCACCTTTGAAGGAGACATGCAAAAATGAAGGTGAAGTACATTAGGCATGGAAACTAGGAAACACTTTTTCACTGGTTTGGTTCACCCAGCATTGTTTCCGTGCCTCAAATGTATTTTTTTATGTTTAATGCTTTGCTGTTTTTCAAATGTAATTTGCCATTTCATATTGTCAATTACATTTTTGGTTTTGATTTTTTTTTTCATTTACATAATTTTTGTTTTTTGTTTATTGCGTTACTTTGCCATTATTTAGTATTTCTTTATTATTTAAATAACTTATATATGTTGTTTTCATGTGGGTGTAACCTGAGGAGCCCTGTGGTGGGCTGGCGCCCTGCCCGGGGTTTGTTTCCTGCCTTGCGCCCTGTTTTGGCTGGGTTTGGCTCCAGCAGACCCCCGTGACCATGTAGTTAGGATTTAGTGGGTTGGATAATGGATGGATGGATGGATGGATGGATGGATGGTTTATAGTTACGGTCTCATTTTAAAAAATTGAAATTTTGAAAGCCTTAGCCCCATTTTAGGCCTGTCCTGGCAGGAAGCCTGTTGTTTTAAGTTTGAGACTAGGCTACTGGGTGAGGCCTTCTTTGGAGATCCAGATTTAGTGAAACACTGGTTTATCCTTTAGTTTAGTTTATTTGAATCCAGCATCCTATTATGCCACCTGTGTTCATGGAGATATGCAACATACATGGAATTCTGAACAGGCAATGTAATATAGTGGTTAAGGGTTTAGACTTCAGACACTGAGGTGGTCGATTCAAATCCTGCTACTGATGTTGTGTGACCATGAGCAAGAACTGCCTGTGCTGCAATTGGAAAAACCAAAAAATATATACCCAATTGTATCTCAAATGTTGAAAGTTGCTTTGGATAAAAGTGTCAGCCCAATAATAAAATCATGCAACTGAGGCAAACAACCTGATGATTTTCAGGAAGTGTCTAAATGAGCAAGTTTGATTAACTGAATTGTGTCTTCTTGTTTTAAATTTTCTTTTGTTGGCATGCAAAAAAGCTGCATTTAAAATATTATTCAGAGAATATGCTTCTTAAAATGAATGTTAAA
This sequence comes from Erpetoichthys calabaricus, assembly GCF_900747795.2. NCBI lineage: Eukaryota > Metazoa > Chordata > Cladistia > Polypteriformes > Polypteridae > Erpetoichthys > Erpetoichthys calabaricus. Next base: position 82,963,432 of record NC_041397.2, on the reverse strand, counting down.
ACTATCAACATAGTCCATTGTATTTGTAATGTCCTGATAATTATCTTTATTCTGACTAATTTAAAGAATAGTGTGAGTGATCATTGAAAAAATTGTAAACTGACATGAAGTTGGTACAGGGCCTGAAGCCTTGGGGTGAACATGTCATCACCTGTTCAATTGCAACCTCCCGTATCAGCATGGTTTTAGCAGTTTGCATAAATTTTAAATTATATGATTTTAAATTGAAAATAATATATATAAAAAAATACTTTTTAAAAACCACGCTTATATTAAGTTAAAAAGTACTAAAAAGTAAAAAATAAGTATCTCATACATCACTCGTAAAATAAAAGCAAGGGCGCTTTTCATCAATTAATAAAATCTAATAAAAATCAATAAAACAAATAAAAATTGCCCACGCTTTTATTTTACGAGTGATGTATGAGATACTTATTTATTATTTAATATAATCATTAAAAAGTATTTATATATATATATATATATATATATATATATATATATATATATATATATATATATATATATATTCAACTAATCAATATTTTAACACTTCCTTTAGTATTTCTATCCATTACTAGCGCCATCTATTGGTGAAATCTTTAACTATTCTTCATATGAAAATTTAATTTCTTAATTAACATGGATTAATTGATCAATTAGTGAAACTGATTATTGATTCATGTATTGTCATCGTAAGTGAGTAAGTGTGCAAAATTTCAAGTCATTTGGACAATAGGAAGTGGGTTAAATATCAATTACCGGTACAAGATTTGTACCAGACAACAAACAGGTGAAGTTAAAAGAAGTGTGGTAATAATAATTATAATTAAAGCATTTGTTTGTTTTAATAATTTAAAAAGATTAATCTTGCAAGTAATTTTTTTAGTAGTAGTGGTAGTCTTGTAACGTGTACAAAAGCACTCTTGGCTTCAAAGAATGCTATTGGATAATGTTGAGGTTTTTTTCAAGAAATATGAAGGAAACAATTGGTGCACAATGCAAAATTGCTACTTCAGTTGCTCAGTGTGGTGTCTTTTATATGTCAGTGTAACAGTGACTTTGTGTGTCCATTCAGCTTCAATGGCTGCCTTGCAGCTGATGTTACCAGAATGGGCTGCTGCCCTTCATCACTCTGAAAGGCTGGGGGGTCCAGAGTTGTTGCCAGAGGTCTGTAGTTGCTGCTATCTTTAATCATAACCATTTAATTCATTTGACATCAGCCCTACTTAATTCAACATCTCATTTAATTAGTTAATAGCAGTTGCAGAGATTAATAAGAGACTGGATTTACATGCTTCTGAAAATCAGAAAGGTATTTATTGCTGCAACCAGTATTTCGTTTTCAGTTTTTTGTTTTCTGTTTGATTCTTTTACATTTTTTGCTTGTTAAGAATTTTAAATTCTTCATTCCTTAATTAGCAGGAATAATAGGAGTTGTGTGTTTTAATAATAAAGTAAATCATTTATAAAAATATAGAAAAGTTAGAAAGTTGAGGAATTGCAAGCTTCTATTTCTTGGCAGTCTAGGAAATTTGTTTTATTTTACTTTGCTTAGAAAAGCACAATATGCTGACATGATATTTCTAAACTTGTCTAAGGTCACAGGAGGCTTAGGATGCCACCTTTGCTCACACAGGACAGTTTAAAGCCCCTTCACTTGAAGTGTGGGAGGAACCTGGAAAAAAAAAATCCCACACCAATGAGAAGAATGTGCAAACTTCACAAGAACTCCTACTAAGTGTGAGATTCAATTAGTGAGGCAGCAGAGCAAGTCATCTAGTAAAATTATGGAACACAGCAGGTTTAGAACAGGAAGAACAGCATAACATCTAAATGAACAGTAAGAACTGCTTTTACATTTAGAAACTGATAAGGATAGCCATCCGATGTCAATACTGGACACCCATGCTGCTGTGATGTGTGTGATGTTCAGAAAATGGTGAGTATGTTTTATGAGTGGCAAGTATCCCCAAAACCAGAATAAAGCCAAGGGTGCTAAAATTACAAAAAGGAACTGCTGTAACAGAATTATAGAAGATATGGTAAAGGGTCGGGGTCAAAGACGGAATCATCATTTAATGAAGAGCTTACTAGAAACTTCAAGAAAGTACAAGGGACTGTTGTGGTCCATGATAGTGCTGGGTAAGACACTCTGGAGGACGTAATACTGAATCCTTCTGATGCGGGTCTGAGAATGAATGCTGACTTAGAGTTTGCTTCGCTGTTACTGTATATAGTAGACTGGCTGGAACTGGCAGAATGGACGTGACATCAGAAGTTCTCATTGGTTGCTTCTTCTGGTCTAGAGGCAAAGGGAGAAAAGGCATATTCACCTGTGTAGCGCCCTTAGAATATTCCTGTAGCATTCATGTGTGACATGGTGTATTAAATAACATGGCACCAGGAAGAGATGAAAAATTGGAGGTACACAAAATGAACAAATAAGTTTTTGTTCAAGTGTATATAGTACATAGTCTACCTATGTGATATTGGACTGTATTATATGCATATTTTGTGTAGTTTGGGGTTTTTAACATGGAGATTTTATTTCTGACCTTAGTTTTCACATTAGTTCCCATTTTAAAGGTGTTAGTTTTGGTTCCCTACTTTGCTTTCATGGGTAGTGCAGTGAAAGTGTTGCTGCCTTGCAGTAAGGAGAACAGGGTTTGCATCCTGGGTGCTCCCTGCAAGGAGCTTGCATGTTCTCTCCATGTCCGTGTGGGTTTCCTCCCACTGTCCAAACACATGCAGGTTAGGTCAAGTCAAGTCAAGTTGGGGAGCATGGTACAGTGCGTTGCCACAACCACTACACGACGAAACAACTCGGGATCCCGGTTGGCAACCCCCCAGGTAAAGTGGCAACTCTAAATTGGCCCATGTGTGTTTGCCCATGCGATGGACTGGCACCTTGTCTAAGTTTTGATCCTGGTTTATGCCATTTGCTAGCTGGGATAAGCTAACCCCTTCCACCATGAGTTAGAAAATGGTATGTCTTTGTTTTGATTATTTAGGTGATGCTATTTTGAGCACACAATCATCACATTCCCTTCTCGTTATCACAAGATTCAAATCAGCGATGTCATCAGTATTTCTGGTATAAATATGGTATCCCTTGGTGAATATTCCTTACAACAAATCTCTAATGTTAGTTAGCTTATTTTGCAAGTAAATCCTAGCATTAGGTTTCTGTGGCTTTGATCTGTGTTTCATTCTCTCCTAGTACTAGGGTGTTGTACTGTGTTAGCCATTATGGATGCAATGAGAAGTCAAGCAAAATGACACCTTTTATTGGCTAACTAAAAACATTACAATATGCAAGCTTTTGAGGCAGCTCAGGCCCCTTCCCTTCTACTACATTCTTGTTCGTGCCCCATTGGTTATGTTTGTTCTGATTTATTGACTTCCTGGTTTTGACCTCTACCTCATTTTTGGCTTACTCTCTCTGTCTTTTATTTCCTCCTGGTTCAACCTTCTTGCTCAAAATAATCCTGAGGCACCTTAAGTTTTGTTCTTATTACCACTTTACAATGAGATATTTACTTGCATGTCTCCTCAGAACTGTTGTCAATATTATAATACAAAAAAAAATCACATACATACACAAAGCAACAAGCAAAGGAGAAAGCAAATTATACTATTTCTCAGGGTCTAAGTTCTAATCTGCCAAGTAGGGTACCTCACCGACTTGTCTACCGTAAAGTATCACCCCCCCCACCCCATACACACTACTTTTTCCTCTACCAGCTCCTGACACACTGTCTCTGTCATCTCCAGCCTTACTTTCTCCTAATAGTCAACCACTGCCACAAGGGCCTTCAGGAAGCAGTTTTTAAACCCCATTAGAGGCTCATTCCAGCCCAGCCATCAAATTGCTTTGTATGTAAGGAGTAAACGAATACCTGCAATAAGATGTTCTGTCTAGCACTTCAGTCCGATGCATTACATTAAACAATAGTTTCTCTACTGCGTGGGGGTACTATTAGATGTTTCAGCCCAGGATGCCTTACTCTCTGTCTCCTAAAAGGTGGTGCATCTCCAGAAGACTCCACACCCACATAAAGGATACTGCCCCCCAGCGGTGCTTTTGTTCTGCACTGGAATGACAAAGAGCGATAGTGCCGTGGCGGGGTTTCATTCCTGAGTGCACTACTTAGCCACATGCCTATTTTATGTAATTCACTTGCTCACTGGCTTGACCAATATTGTTACATGATGTACTTGCATATGTCTCAAGAAAGCGAGATCCTTCTGAATGTCATCATTTAGACAGTTTCTTTGCAAACAGCTGTGTAAAAAAACTCTGGATTTTTGCTCTGTTTGCGGCAGCTTTTAAATGAAATTCACCACTGAACTGCATGTTTAACTTTCATTACTATCATTTTGTTCATCCTTGTAGCACAGCCTAAAGACGGACGTTCTAGCATTGGACTTGCATTTCTCTCATTGCCATAATGAGTCCTCCCATTAAAACCTTGACATTTTCACATTAAAATGCTTGTTAATTCTGAGTGATTTGTGTCTCCTACAAACTACATGAGGAATGGCTCTAAGCATAAAGTGCAAGTTAAATGCCTGGGTTCTGTGGCTAAAAGTTTTATTTACCTTTATTACAGCGTGGCCGATCTCCCTCTTTCAACATAAAACAGGCTCCACGTTCACTCCATTGTTCATTCTCTGCAGGTGTGCAGACCACCCACACGTTTCCTTAACGAGTGGAAGCTGCCAGACTTGAAAGAGGTTGGCTAAGAGCAGCCAAACAATTAATCCCTCCAATTAAACTCTCTTTAAACTCTAAAATCCCCAGAAATGCAGATATTTTATCGTGTATACATAATAAACTTTGCAAGATCATTTTTTTTCTCTTTTAAATGAGCACCTCTGCCTTTGAAAGTCATATAAATCTCTGTCTAGTTTCTACTGTGTGTATTATCTTATATAAATATCATATTGGTAATGCATTCATATTCAGAGTCCCCAGTGGCTCAGCTGATAAAAGCAGCTACAGTTTCAGCTACAGGGGAGAATTTCTGAATATGAAACTGGAAGCTTTGACTCTGATCATCCCAATCTGCCGACACTGGTTGTCAGTTTGTTTTCAGTTGCGGAAGATTAGATCTGGCCTGATGCTTCTATTAATGCTGATAAAAAATGGCTAAGGATGGATAGTTTTGCCTCCTTTAAACAAGTAGATAATACTTTAAATATAGATTAAACCAGCGGAGGCCAATAATTCCCATGTTTGTTGCCATTAATATTTATATTATGAAAAGGTAAAAGACCCAATGTAGGTGAGTAATAAATGTGTCTTTGGGAGGTTGGCTTCTGCCTTGCAGCCAGTGCTACTGGGAAGAGCGCCAATCCCTTGCAACTCTGAATTTCATTAAAGAGGATGGAGAAAGAATGGAATTGTGGGGATACCAGGATATCAGGAAACATGACACATGCATCTCTCTCAAGTTTCCTCCTGCATTTAAGTGAATCGCATGTCATCCTACCTGAGGACTAAACCTGACATCCATGAAGGAGTGTGAGTGTGTGTATCGCTTCTCGGCCTTTTGGCGAAGATCAAGTGTAGTATCTGTTCTTATCAGTTTAATATCTAAAAAGAAAAGGAGTGTGGGTGTGTGCATAAGGCCTGATTTATATTTTATAAAGCCTCCTGCATTCTCCAAGTGTTTTTTGTGCGTCGACTCTATAACGCACACAGGTTTATGTGTTTTTGTGTGCTCAGCCCACATGCATCTGCCTGTTATTTTGTGTATAAGGGTCTCTAGAAATGAAGGAATAAATCACTTTAGTCATTCCCTGTCATGTGTAGACATTTTGTTGAGCCATGCGAGGAGTGTTGTGGTGTTTTGGTAGTACAATATTCACTTTGCCAATTATCATTGAAATCATGGTGATGACCATCCTAAAGATGCATCAGAGACAGAAACAACATTAGGTACATTCCTCGATGGCACTTGGAGCGTGCGCGTATTCAGCCTCATTTGCAGAAAGTTGGTACAGAATGGCAAGAGGCAGACTTCCTGTGTTGTCCATTCTCTTGCAGAAAAAGCACATTATCATTCCCACCAGTGCACTTTCATTTATCTACATGCAGAAAACATGCAGTATGTGACATTTTTTTGAAAACACACCACACTTCTCTAAAGTGATAAGGGTTTAAGGAAATTTCGCCCCCCACATTTTGCCCCTCATATTTTGCCCCCGCACATTTCGCCCCCGGCACATTTCGTCCCTCACATTTCACCCCCAGCACGTTTCGCCTCCATGATATTTCTCCCCCATCCCAGTAACGTCTAATACCCACATCCAGACATTTTGAATGTTTCTAGAAAAAATAAAGTGAATAATCGTTCTCAGCATTCAAAACTGACTTTCCTAATTTAAATATTTTTGCAGCAAAATGATAAAGTTAGCAATAGTGCATTACTTAAATGAAACACTCTGTAAAGATATATACAGTTTTATTTAGATTAAAAGAATCCAAATGATTTTACAGTGGAACACGTTGATCTGTGAGTCATATAAGAACACTACCTAAGTGAACATTTTTTATTTTCAATGTTGGGTAAGGTTTACTAAATTTTTTATTGCAATTATAGATATATACATAAATACCGGGGCAAAATATAGTGGTTGCGAAATCTTTGGGGGGGAGGGTCATGAAAAATACCAGGGGCGAAATGTGCCAGGGTCGAAATGTGGGGGCAACTTATCTGGATGACAGTGATAGGAAAAGGAGCCATAAAATTTTATTTATTTTATTATGTGGCTGAGGAAAAAATGCAGGGAAATACAAAAGTGTGAATGAGAGTGAAACTTTTGATGTATCATCAACTTTTTGTTCCTGGAATTTCTTATTCTATAGGATTGGTTTAAGTTTTCTGTAACATTGTAGTAGACAAGGGTTTAGCAATTGGGTGAATGAATGAACTTTAATAATAACGTAACTCTACAAGTTGTATAAACTAGAAGGATTTCATTAAATGGTGCTGTGCTGTTCTGAAAACTTGAAGCCTTCTGTCCATCATGTCCATCATTTTGAGACTGCATAATATGTAAATATCACCTTTAGTTACAATTTCATTTGTCTTTAATGTAAAGCTATCTCAAAGTAAGGCAACTGGTTTGAGTAATGTACTAACTTTCTTATAGCCCGCTGAATAAGGTGATAAATAATATGAAATATATAAGGAAGTCACTGAAGCCATCTACATCACATGTTCTCAGTCTTTTAACAAGAGCAATGTAAAACTGAGATTTGTACTTTGGAAATTAAATAAAGTTTAAGCACTTAATGAAAACCACTGACACTTAAGAAAATCAACATATTAAATACCATTTTCAATATAATATTTTAACCTACAGCATGAAATCAGGACATCTGTTGCCAATACTTCTCTTGGGACCATTGCTTCTATGACCATCAACACATTCATGAGATAAGTGGTTCAGAAAATGAAAAACTAAGTGAATTAATATTTGGTTGATATTTCAGATATGCCAAATATCAGTGATTTAAAGACATGTTTACATGAGTTTTTTGAAAATGCTACATTTTCCACACAATCTACTGTTTATGTATAGTCATAAGAAAATGGTAAGCTTCATTTACCAAGTGATAAAAATAACAATTGGTCATCTTGTCAGGCATCCCTCAAAACTGTAAAAATAGTCAGTCTATTATTTGTATTTATTTTTAACATTAAAAATTATTTAACAATTATTGTATCCCTAGTATGTGTTATATTATTACAATTACTTGAGTAATCTTTTAATATTTATTTTTAATGTATACTTTTAAATTTTATTCTGCAGTACAACCGGTTCACTAACCTGCATTTCGCTGTATACTCCTGTGTATATGTGGCCAATAAAATCTAAATCTAATCTAATATTAAGTGTGAATATCATTATTGTAATTAATTCAGAGAATTTTGTAGATATCTGTCATCATTCAGACATTAAAGAGACTTTTTCTATTGATCAAGGCCAAAATAAATACTTACTGTGATTCAATATCATATATTAATAAAATGTGAAAACTTCTAACAGGGTGAATACTTTTTATAGGCACTGTATACACTTACCCAATTGACCAGGTCTAAGATACAGGACTCTACAAAATGCGTAATAATGAAGTCATCCTTGAGAAATCTCAGTAGCCCATCTTTTGTGCCTGTGAGCTTTTCACAGTAACCTTTATGCCATTCAAACAGTTATTTTCAATTAGAAATTCAGTTTGTAAAATGTTAGTCTCAATTACTAAAATGTATTCATGTTGTTGAACATTATTAGTGTGTACTGTGGCTAGAATGGAATCATATTACAGCTTCTGCACATCATTTTCAGATTCCCTTACTCAGCTTTAGTGGTGAAATGCTACAGAAAGAGGATACATAGTTCAATTGATTATCAGAAATGAATACTTTCAAATCTGACAATTTATGTATACCATATATACAGTCAGTCATTATCGAACCCACTATATCCTAACACAGGGTCACGGGGGTCTGCTGGAGCCAATCCCAGCCAGCACAGGGCACAAAGCAGGAACAAATCCCCAGGTAGGGCACCAGCCCACTGCAGGGCACACACGCCCACACACCAAGCACACGCTAGGAACAATTTAGGATCGCCAATGCACCTAACGTGTATGTCTTTGGACTGTGGGAGGATACCGGAGTACCCGGAGGAAACCCACGCAGACACAGGGAGAACATGCAAACTCCACGCAGGGAGGACCCGGGAAGCAAACCCAGGTCTCCTAACTGCAAGGCAGCAGCGCTACCACTGTGCCACCGTGCTGCTACCATATCTACAAATATTCTTAAATTGTAAAAAAAATAAAAAGGAAGTTAATAATCCTTTTTGGTAGCTAAGGAAATATTTACCTCAGTGATTTATTATTTAAAGCAAATTATCAACAAAAATGAATTGATCTGTTGTGGAAGCAATTTATAACTATATGTGTTTCCATAAATCAGAATTTCTGTGTGCATGTCTTTGTTTAATGCTGTGGTTTTGGAAGAATTGCAGGATAGTTTTTCTTATATTATCCATGGGAAATCCGTTGAGGGGCAGATCACATTTCCTCTATCTGTACTTTTTAAGATTTAGTGTGACACATAAGAAATTGTTGGAATTGTTATAAATTGCTTTAATTCTCTTATTTGTTTTTTTGTAAGTTGATTATGAGTTATTTCTACCATAATAAGAAAACATTGAATTTTATTTATAATAATATGAAAGTACTCAAGAGCATAAGGAAAAGATCATTATCTTCTTCAGCTGAGCTCAAGTGTCTGATCAGTAACCGCCTTTTAATGCATTCAGTGGGAAGAATTTCTGTCAAAGGCCTTTAAAGAGAATTCCTTAGAGGACAGGTGGAATTGCTTCTTTAGATATCAACTGACTTTTGCATGCAGCCATAATGTGCCAACTATGGTCATCAGAAGTATGTTACACCAATATTTTTCTCCTGAATACACCTGACAGATATTCAGTTAAGTTATTCCATTTCATTTGTAAAATCTTTTTTATTGCTGATGTAACATTTAAAATTCACAGGGTCACTATTTGTTATTAACTAGCTTTTTAACTCTTTCATTTAAACCCTAAATTTGGCAATATAGTGCAGAAAATGGATGAATGAATGTAAATAATGTTGAAGCATTCTAACTTTAAAAAGTTTTAAAAAGTATAAATATCAACAGATGTTATATTAAAAAGAGAAAATATTTTACCAATTGTCACACACGTGTGACTAGGGGACAGTCAAATGGCCTCATCACACTTGAAACCACAATAAATTGGGATTTGGAATATGGCACTAATGCTCTCTTTTCCTTTATACCTGCAGGAAAACAACAGAATTAAAAACCTTACAGCAAGAAACTGCTCCAATCTCCCATGAAGAATACCTCCATATCGCTCCATCAATGCATCGCACCTCCAGCTTCCTCCTGATGTCATTTCTGACCTGTCTCCAACCCCATCATTTCCGGCAGTTCATCTCCTGTTATCATTAAGCCTCCTCCATAAAAGCTCAGAGAAACAATACTGTGTTGTCAAATGTGTATTTTTTGTGCTAATTTTAACTGTCCTAACTGGAAGTGGAACCTACAGCCAGTATATGGGAAGGCTCCCCAACTGTTTACCTGTCTTGTGTGCTTTGATTTATTACACAATGTAGAATAGACTTCTATGAAATAATAACCACTGCCAGGCTTTATTGGTCACAAAAAGTGATGATGAAACCAGAAGAGTTATTTTTGCATAAATGTTCGGGAACTTCACAGAACTTGGTAAAATGCGTTGAAGTCAATGAGGAAGGAGCAACTGAACCAGTTTTGTGTGAATTATAATGGTCAATGGTCTTTTAAGTGTCTGTCATCAACACTGGACTGATTATTGTAGTCAAAAAGTGTGACCTGAGCTGTGAGGCAGCAGTACTAGCCAGTGCACCACCCTGCTTCAAACAACAAATAATGCAAATGGAACAATAACTGCAAAAGAAAATGCAACAAATAGCCACATATTTGCAATAAGTAACATAAATAAATAAATAAATATATACTTTATATATCTTTGTACTAACAGAGTTCCAATCTTTGGGACACTGATTGGTCATGCCACAAATGGAGGGGTGTATGAGAAGTGGCACCGAGTCAAAACAAATTTTAAACCCTGTGGAAGAATTATAATAACAAAAGATTTATTACTATCTTTTTGATGGAAGAAAAAAATGTTCCCAAACTATCAATGCAGATGCTTCACACTTTTTCCTTCCATAAAAAAGATACAAAAGCTTTGTAAATAGTAACAAATCATTCATTTTTATTATTTTGCAAGGTCCCACATGTTTTCTGACTCTGGGACAGCTCTTTAAGGTTTACTTTGGTGCTGCACCCCATGGCTAATTGTGTATGTATTCGACCTTCACCTTCTTCCCTTATAGGGACCAAGCGTGCATCTCCCACTTCTCATAGATCAGTTTGTGCTACTCTGTACTGACACTTCCTTGTTTGAGCTTTGAAGTACTGGTAGATAATGTATACACTCCAGTACATATTGGTGTTTACTGGCACACCAAGAGAGCCTGTGATGTGAGGGATCACTGTTAAATACTAAGTGAGCCGTGTCTGTCACTACCTGATATGTGCTACACAGCGAGAAGCATAACATGCTTAATCCAGTACTGAACATACAACATACAATAAATCTATTCAGGACAAAGTATCATCATAATATCCTCAATATGGTGAGCTAATGAACCCTCAAATGAAAATACTGCAAGTACTTTTTTTAAACACATACAGGGTGCCATACCAGTTGAAGTACTGATATCATGCATGCATGAAGCAGATAACAGTGTTGTAAAATGCGTGAGGAGCAGTACGTTTGCAATACCTATGTGAGAAAGTACTCATACAAATCTGTGATGCCATGTTGATTTCGCAAAGCACAACTTTTGCTGCAGTACTTGTTAAGTATGAAGAAAAGCAGCAGCAAGAGGAAAAGGAGAAAAATGCTAACTGCTGAAGTTTTTGTGAAAATGGTCTGTATTATTCCACTTACTAATCTACATGTTCAAATTTATATTCCTGGCCTGAACATTTGTAGATATCTTTCTAAAGGTAGAGCAGTTGACTACAAATTATTTGAAAATGAAAATGGCTTTTAAACACTTCTAAACTCATCAGCATCAACAGTCTGTCTCTTGAGGGTTTCAGAGAGCTCTTTTGATTTTGGCAAGTCCTAAGTTCCTAACCATAACGCAGGTTTCTCATGTTTATGTAAGGCACCTCTGCAAGTTACTCATCTGCACCTCTCTGAGTCCACCGGATTCTAACTTGAGGCATTTGACACAATGATAAAGATGGGAGTGTAGTAACTATGTAATGTAAGTTTTCATTTTTTTTTTTAAAGATTGATCACATTTATCTATCAATATTGCTGCAATGTCTAAAAAAATAAAAAACACAAGTTGTCTTGTGGTATACTTAACGTTTCGCTCTGCTGTCCTTTCAAAGTGGAGTTTGAACTTTCATATGGGTCAAATTCAATGCTCGGTTTTCCTCCCACTTCACAAATTGATGCACGTTAGTTGGATTGGTGATTATAAACTGGCCAGTAAACGTGAATCTTGATAAGTAAGTGTGTAGTCTGTTTGAACCTTAACCTGCCAGGGCGACCTTCATCTACCCTGTTACCCTCAGTTGCAGAAAGCATGTTCACTAAATGGGTGTGTGGACATACAGTGTATAAGTATATGTTGTCACATGTTGCTCGACCTCCTCAGACAATGCATGCCAGAAGCACAAGGGAAAGCAATGGGAGGGAGAAGGAAAAAAAAAGATGAGATACTACAGAAGTAGTAGAAGTCTCCAGAGATGCTTTCCAAAAGGTTAACATAATACAGTGAAAACTAGAACAACACACTAGGGTCAAGGAAGAGATAAGAGAATGGTCACATCTGGTCACATGATCAACATAAGTATTTATATGGTATGAAAAAAGGGAAATTAGGTTCATAGTGGGAAATTTCTGGTGAATTTCCTTCCAGGTGGTAGCTCCAAATGGGACAGTTTTGAGATAGAGACTTTGTTAATCCCAGACAAAAAAAAATGTCTTTTCGTATGACCTTTTGGGATTTGTTACCTACATTTTCAAGCTGTCATGTAACACTGACCTCTAACCCCATAAAACAAAATAGTAAATATGTCTGTCAGCAACAGCATTTGGTGATTGCACTGTATTTGGAGCAATGTGATACACGATTAATGCATTTAGTGTGTATTTTGTTTTCACAATAAAGGTAAATTTTTAACTTCTTTTTCTACATAAGTGATCGTTGTGACCTCACATTTCTTCCATAAATGAGAGGAAATTGAGCTGTCACTCTGAAAATTTTCCAGTGGCAGCATAGGAGATATCAAGATACAAGAAAGGATCATTCATCTAACTGTATTGGTGCAAACAAGAGCTTTGCTTGACAGAGTGTTCCTGGTAGCCCTGAAGCAATAATACAATTGAATACAAAGTACTGAGAGGGACCAAGGACCCAGTTCAAATTAATACAACCCCTGTGCCAGGCTATAAAAAAAACAATTCCCCATTCCTGAGTTGTGGTTCACTGAGCGCCCCTTTGCAGTCTCAAAATATATATTATACAAAATATATCACCAATTTTATTTTTGTTATTACAAAATGCAAAATCAATTTACATATAAACCATCTAACCCTTAATTAAATGATCTTACACCTTTATTTAGTTGAGAATTTTGGGAATCTATTTTGATTGCAAAGGGAGAAAGACAAGACCGGCCTCTGCATGCAATGGGACCCCAGTCTAGTAAAGGGTGTTGTAATAACTCACTGAGGAAATCTGGAGGGACCAGTGGCAATACACAAATATTCTGAATATAAATGTTTATTAACCAAGAAAAAGTAGGCTGACTGCTTGCACAAATTAATTTATTGGTGCATATTTTGAATTTGCTTTTACGAAAAGGGAAATCACCTGATAAGATGGTATTGCAGTCATCCACCCACTTTCTGACCCATTTGGTCCAGTTTAGCATTGCAGCACCATGATGATGTCCAGCTCTACATCATAGGGTACAAGGCAGCAACCCGCCATTGCCTGCAGGGTATCAGAGGACAACTTCACAGACACCAAGCCAGTCCAGATTTACCAATCAACCTATCGTGCACATGTTTGGGATGGGCTGAAGTAAACTCCATGCAGACATAGGTAAAATTTGAAAAGTCCACACTAGTAAAGTCATCAGGCCAGGATTTGTAATCATTTATCATGTCACACACGTGCGCATGGGAGGCAGCTGAAGGGCTCGCAAAGGGATAATTTGGTGCCAGACCAGGGGGTGGCAGAGTGCACTGATCCTTCCTCTTTTTCATCAGCAGACCAACCATGGGAAATTTAATGTGGACTCGACGATGTCACTTCCAGTTCCAGGCCAGATGACATCACTTCCGGTTCTGGGCCCAAATGACATCACTTTCCTTGTCTGGCTTTAAAACCGCCATGTTTGACTGTCATTTTGTTCTATTGTTGGACTGAAGTCAGTTGATACCTATTGTTCATCGAGCCAAACTTTCAGCTTTGGCAGCCTAATTCACATATACAGGCGGCTGCCCCGAAACCTCTTCCTGTGTCCTTCTAGAAAGTTGATTCAGTTCATCTGGACATAGTTCTTTTCCAGGGAGATACGTTACAGCACTCATCCAAGTGACTTCCTTTGGAGACTGAGGAAGTCACTTGGATTATTGATGTAACATATCTCCCTGGAAAAGAACTATGTCCAGATGAGCTGAATCAACTTTCTAGAATTTCCTTACCTGGATTATTGAGCATGTATCGAGATTCTTCCTGTATCTGTCAAAACCTTTCACAACCAAAAGTGCCAACCACAGGGTCCCACTGCCTGCACTACATTTTAAATGTTAGACACTTCATTAAAATTGCCACCCAGGTGCTGTAGGTCCAACGGTGAGTGAGTTGGGCATTGAGACCAAACCACCGATGCACTTGGGTAGAGTCCAGTGCCCAAGCCACTGCACCACAACATCTCCCTGTTATATATCAAACACAGCAAATATTATGATTTCCCCTAGAGAATGATAATTATTTATTTTATTTAATACTATATAAAAATTCTGATAACTTTTATACCATTTAAGAAAGTATAAAATGCAGAAGGCATGCTCGTGATTACATATACCAATGGAAAAATTAATTATTGTCTAGCATTTGTGAAAAGGAATAAATGATGTTATGTTCATAAATTAAATCTACATTATTTAATGTATGCTGCTTATGTTGCAACTTACCAGATACATCAGTATGTACTGTACATGTAAGTCATGCTATACATATAATTTACATTCACTCAGATTTTCTTTTTAAGCATTTGGAAAATGATATGCATATTTTTTCATATGAGAGAGATTCTTTTTGATTTCATGTTTAATCTGCAAAATGAGAAATTCTCTATATGTGTCATCCTTGTTTGAAGAAAGAATAACTCCAAGTTTAAAGTAATTGCCCCACTGAGAAAATCCCGTTAGACTTGCTTAAAGTTTAAATTACAGTATATCCTACATTCCTTCTAGATGTCCTATAGTTTAATAATATGTTGGGTACTTTATGTTGTTAGTGATAAGAAATAAACACCTTGGTACATATTGGAGAGTAATAAATTGTGTTGGAACATTGATAAACTAATGCAATTACCAGCAAGGTCACCGAGTCAGCTAATTTAGAAATATCAGTCCAGGGCTCTTGAGTGGGCCTCAGGAGGACTGCAGTCACTTTATTACAGCAGGAGGGTCAGGAGCAAATGGTACATTAGGATTGATCTTCTGATCTAATTGTGGAGCACTGCCATTCCTTTTTGGCAAAAAGTGCTTAGCAAGCAGGAGTTAAAACCAGTCCAAACTAATTGAGTTGTGCCCCCCTAAACCAGAGGGACCATGGGCATTTAAAGTGTGAAAAATGCAGGTGGTGTGGGCACACTTTAAATATTTGGACTGTTCGCTCAGCACTCGATTTTGTTGTTTTTAAATGTTAAAGTAATTAACAATTGAAATGTCCAATTTAAATAAAAGCTTACTTTCCCAGCATTGCGTAGTATTATTCATGATGAAATGAGGTAGGCAGACAAACTATGCTGAGACTGTATTTGTGACATTAATCATTATAGTATTTTTATTCTATCTAAAGAACAAACATATTTAAAAAAAAAATCCAATCAATGAAATAAAAACAACGATATATTCAGAAGACAATCCATGAAACTCAACACTCATCCCCCAGTCGACAAATATATTATTATTCCAAATATTTTTTCCAGGGATCAGACTGTCTAATGAGTAGACTTGTAACACTGCACAAATATTAAATTGTTTTTTTAATCCATATTTTGATATCATAATCTCTACATTGACAATTTTACTTAAATGCAATGTGTGTACATAAATTACAAAGCATCGTATTTTACAATATCCATATGATATTACGTTAGCAGTGTCAAATGATATGCGTATTCAGCATAATAATCTATATTTGGAACTGTATGAAAAAACCAAGACAAATGAGAAGAGATTTATTGCAGTAATGGCTGATAAAGATCAGCCTCTTGCAGCATCAGTGCCTTGCATTACCGTCGCAGTAAAGCAGTGATGCTGCAATGGGCGCATCCTTAAAAGTTCAAATGCAATGAAAAATAAACTAAAAGAAGATAAATCAGGATAGCTTCTGTTTCCAAAGCCCATCCTACCACTTGGCTTAAAATGGAACTGGACAGTATAGACAGCAGAATTAGAAAATAATTGTAATCAGCAGTAACTTAGATTGAGGGCATTATGTGAGGTTGGTCTTGATGGGTCCAAAGTCCTCCTTTGACTTTTTATCTGACTCATTACGATGTATGATTTCATCACATCAGGGAACTCAATTCTCATTTTGATAAGTGTAAACAACATACAGCGTGGACCCGCAGGTAGCTATACATTGAAACACTTAGAAATCCTGACATTTTGGACTGAGATCATACCTAATGATAATGTCTTTCATTTGGATGGATTCTCCCCCACTGTAGACATTTACTGTTTTCTTTATACAAAGAACCATAGACACATGGAGTGTGATAGACAGTAGGACTGCAGGGACCTCCAAATCTTGACTTGATTGTGTGTTGGAGAATCTAGATGAACAAGATGGATGAATAACCTCTTTTCTCACAACTGTTCTGATCCACACAGAGGGCCTAACTTCTAATTCTGACTTTTCAGTTGTTGCCTCATTATGTACAAATTTTGTAATTCTCTGGTATTAAGGGAAACACAAACTGTAATTGTCACAAACTAATTTGGCTTAGTTGCTTTGAAAACTCCATCCAAAATGGATCAGTTCACCCAGACATCTTGCCTTTCATTTTTTCCACATGCCCATCTTTATAATTTCACTTTGCAATTAATTAATCTAAAGCTTTGTTTGGTCTTCCATTCTACTAACGTTATTATATAAAATAAAAGTTAGCTAATTACCTATTGCATCCTAATTTTTTGTGATCAACGTTTTATCAAATAAAGACAAACTGACAGCATATAAACAATAAACAAACATACAATACAAAAGAACTCAAAATATTAACTTGACTGTGACGGTATTGGCTCTCGTAACTTGCCTGAATAAATAATATTTTCCAAATCTGAAAAAAAATGAGATTTCCATTTCAAACTTGTTGTAGTTCTGAAGCACAAGAAGGTTATATGTCTTCAATGGTAAATGAAATCAAAGTGGCTGTCTTGTGCTTTTAAAGTCCAATACGTACCTCGCAGAATGAAAATGGTCTTGGTGACAGAAAGAAATAGTTACCAGTTAAACTAATCTTTTTGGTTCAGAAACAGTAAATAAAGTGTTGACATATTGCCAAACTTCTGTTAGCTTGATTTCCAGTTATAACTTACACATTGAAATGAATGACTAATAATATACATAAATAATGCTTTGTGATGTGTGTCTATTTGTATCTCTGTTAGCACGTGTCTGCCTACATGGAAGAACTCTACGGAAGAAAAGAATGAATTGAACAAAGTGCAAAAATATTATAGTGCCACTTTGGAGTGAGTGTGTGTAACATCAGCTCATAAGCAGCAATGAAAAGAGGCTGAAGGAAATAAATTAATGGCAATCAAATAAAAGAATATATTCTGTTCATATAAAATCGAACAAAAAGATTTCTACTAGATGAAAAAAAATTAAAAAGGCTAAAAAGCAAAAGAATGGAAGCATTGAAATCAGTAATGTAGAAAGTAGAAAAGTAATGTTAATAAAGGAGCTGTGCATAACGGAGGAGATGACCATGAACATGGGCAAGAAAACAGAATTAAAGAGAAGAATGTTGGTAGAAGGGATTTTTTCCACTCATTGAAAATGATCAGATTAAAAAAGTGGTAATCCTTTGAAAGTTAGTGAGGATCAATATGTGCAAATTTCAAATCATTACAAAAGCAATGAAAAATGATTGCAATGGAGGCTTTTGGGAAAAATAAAATATGAAACATAATGCCGCCCACCTTAATAAAAGGAAAAGTGTCTGTTGCTATGTCTCTATCATTCCACTAGATGTTGCTCACATACATTTCTAGTAATAAGATTCATTACATTTTTCATTCCAACAGATAACGCATAACTGTATAATAAAACACTAAGTTCTGTGTGTCCAGTCCCTCTGAGCAATCCGATTGGTCAGTTTTGCTGTAGTCTGATTGGTCAGTTTGGACCAGTACTGTGGCTAGTATTGTATAAAATGTTATCTTTAGTAAAGGATCCTGATGGCTGATCCAATTAGAAACACTTAACCTTTTCCTGGAATTAAATTTCCCTGAACACCTTTATCTCAGCAGAATTATGTCATGGTGGCTCACTGATCATGAAGACTGCAAGTCTGATTGTGTATGCAGTTTAATTAAACAGAAAATGATAAGATTAATTTTTAAAAAGAAACTTAGCATCTTAGCAAAACTTCTGAATCTTTTAATATTTTAACACTATTGACCATAACATGCTGCTACACAGACTTGAAAACTGTTTGGCTTAAGCAGAGCTCTTAAATGGTTCACATCAAGTCTGCCATAAAGGGGATCGGGAAAAGTTGCCCCTCACATTTTGCCCCTCATATAATTTCACCCCCAAATTTAGCTACTCACACTTCACCCCAAATATTTTTCCTATCACTTACCTGGATTATTTAACCTTTTTTAAAAATTATTATTACCTGTATTTTATTGGCTTTTTTATTTTGATGTTATTTTAAATATTGAAATAGTGTTCCATAGAACTAAAGTTACTGGATTTTGCTGAGTTTTTTCGTCAGCACTGTTACTCAACTTAAAGCATCCGAACACACTATGGCCACGCATTTTCTATTTTCGCTGCCTGACTATCTGTGGTGTATTGCGGTACTGAAGAACAAGCAGCGCGTCGCAGACAGTGTAATATCAATATATACACCGCCATGCCATACACCACACTGTATAATATTATAAAAATTTACAATGGCAAAGAGAGTACCGTCAATAAGAGGCAAAAGAAAATTGGTAGATGATGACAACCACATTTACGTGTTTTCAAAGGGAACAGTAGATGAACAACATGGAATCTGGGTTTGTGAAAAACGTTCCACCTGTAAAGGGCATGTTTAATTTTTTGGCAATTTAAACGTGCATTTATCAAACCAAAATGAATTACAAGATATACAAAAATTATGTGCATTACTTACATTTCTGTAACCTACTCATTATCTACAGGGGGCAAATTGTGGAAGGCGAAATGCGGTTGGGGCAACATGTGAGGGGCTAAATGTGGGAGGCGAATTGTTGGGGGTGAAATGTGAGGGGCGACTTTTCTGTAAACCACTGTAAAGTACATGTGGTGATACAAATGAAGGAACAGCCAGGTCATTTTTAGTTCACCCAACTTCAACATCACAAAGGTATTTTCTTGACTTAAATACAAATATATTTAACATTCATTCCTAAGGTTTCCAACATTTTAAACATTTTTTAAGTATAAGCAGGTCGGGTAAATAACATACAAATAACAAAGTCCAGAGAGTCAATAAAACTAAAGTATCCAAGAATTGAACTTCTGTTAGTGAATATCCACACAGTTGGCCATCAGGTTGACATGTTTCAGGACTCAACCCCTTCATCAGGGCTGAACAAACTAGAAACTAAAGACCAATAAATTTCACAACTCATTTAATCATTACATAATCCATATAAATACATACTCCGAAAAGGGTCAACTGTGTGAATATTCACTGAAACATGTTTAATTCTTGGATACTTTGTTACTTTGTTACTTATATGTTATTTATTGTTGTTTACATGACCTGTTTATTATCTCTTATATATATTTCTCTTCTGGTTCATCCTGAATCCTCTTCAAAAGAGGTCCCGCCCACACTCAGCCGACACGGCATTTCTCGATTCTTATTCCTGCTCTTCCAAACCCTTCTCCATGCTGCCTGAGGCCTCCCATACACCCCCACGCCGCTTTTCTCAATTCCTACTCCTCCTTTGGACTACCGCGTTTCCCGCTCCTCTCTCATGACCCCATTGGTGTCACGTCACCCCCCTATATCTAGCCTGACCGCATGACCTTTCACTTCAGCCATGTGTGCGCCTGGGAGTCTTTTCCGCAGCCTGCTACAGGAAGGTACTCTGTCGACCATTGGCATTGGTTTCGCTCCTTGCTATTCGTTTCGCTCCTTCCTGTTTTTGTTATACTGTGACGGTTGTTTCCTAAGCCTTTGTTATAAAATGAACAACAGTATCCCTAATTTCTGCCAAATACTGCCTGTTATCTTCCGCGGTTCTCGAGCCCTCACCTTTGCCTCTTCCATCAACAAACACAGGCTGTGGAACGAAATGAAACTCCTAAAACTCACAAAAAATATGAGAGCTTTCAAAAGTGAAACTCAATTTGTTCAATGGCTTCTTCAAGTTTGGGAAAGTAAAACTAGAGACACGGCAGAACTACCTTCTCAATGTTTACCACAACAACAAGACCCAGTTGCTCAACTTTACGGTGATATTAATTTCTCGACTGTGACTCCCCAAGAACTTGCTGCAAGACCAATACTGAACGTCACAAACAACGATTCTCTACATATTAACAACAAACTTCTTGATCTTATACAGGGTGAAAAAGTGACCTTCAAGAGTGTAAATACAGTAGTCAGTGACGATCCTAATGATCAACTAACATACCCACAGGAGTTTTTACACACCCTCACACCAACTGGCATGCCTCCCCATATCCTTCATCTGAAGCTGGGAGCTGTAGTTATGATCCTCCGAAAATATTATGCCATCAAAAGGTCTTTGTAACGGAGCAAGACTCATCGTTACCCGAATACATACAAATATTATTGAGTGCAAACTGATCGCTATCCAAAATTCTGAAACAATCTTCATTCCCAGAATCTCTCTCCTTCCTTCCAACACCAATCTCCCTTTTAAATTTGAACGCACACAATTCCCACTCAGACTCACCTTCTCCATGACTATCAACAAGTCCCAAGGACAAACGTTTGCAAAGATTTGTGTTAATCTGCAACAACCAGTCTTCAGCCACGGTCAGTTGTACGTGGCTTTTTCTAGGGTTAGATCTTTCAACTCATTATCTGTCGTCTCCACTAAAACACCTATTCACAACTCCGTCTTTCAAGAAGTATTTATGTCTTCTTGATTTCTGAATTCCTTTCTTACCGTTTTCCGTTCCTATTTTTACACCACCGTATGCTACGGCGGGCGTCGGCTAGTATTTAATAATGTTGGAAGCCTTTGTGCTCAAATAAATAATGTTAAATATTTTTGTACTTAAGCCAAGAAAACATGTTTGTGATATAGAGGTTGGGTGAACTAATAATGTTTGATAAAAAGATTTTTAATAAATGACTTTGCCATTACTTAATTTGTATCTTTATAAACCTGCAGCTGGTTTGATATGATTTGATCATTTTATGTTTTATAGAATACTAGCCATGCCCTGTGGCCCTGCCCACGTTTTAGTGAAAAAGGACAGTGAGGAGGGCCCTACCCGGCTCCCCACTCCTGACGTAACGCTTCCCACTCCCCTTGGCCCGCAGCCTCGTGTCACAGATTGGCGTGAATATATCGCTCATGCAAGTGAACTATGATTCTTAGCATGATGAGAGAAGTCGCAAAATCAACCGGAATGTTCAAGCAAATTATAGGAAAAAACCCGATCTAAATCTGTTAAGTAGTTCTCTCTTTTGCTAGCTATGCAGTGGTAAAGCACACAGCCAGAGGCTGGAGCATGAGTGAGGAGGGCCCTGCCCCCATCCCC
This sequence comes from Erpetoichthys calabaricus, assembly GCF_900747795.2. Classification (NCBI taxonomy): domain Eukaryota; kingdom Metazoa; phylum Chordata; class Cladistia; order Polypteriformes; family Polypteridae; genus Erpetoichthys; species Erpetoichthys calabaricus. Next base: position 82,941,516 of record NC_041397.2, on the reverse strand, counting down.
TTGGCCCGATGCGTCTGTCTCGGATTTGCACAAATAAATCGGTAGGCCTACCGCAAAAGAACTATGAGAGAAGTCGCAAAATCAACTGGAATGTTCAAGCAAATTGTAGCAAAAAACCCAATCTAAATCCGTTAAGTAGCTCTCTTGTGTAAAGCAGACAGACAGACAGACAGACAGACAGACAGATGTTGGATTTTATATATAGAGAGATGTGGTGTCCATCAGCTCACGAGAAATATGGGTATGCAGTGGGAAATTTCATGTGAAGTTCTCACAAAGTGGCAGCTCCTAGCGCAATATTTTGGAGAAAACGATGCTGAATGTTTGATATAACACTGAACTCTTAGCTCTTTAAATAGTATAAAATAAAAAATTATGAAGTCAGAACTGCGGTGGGTTGGCACCCTGCCCAGGATTGGTTCCTGCCTTGTGCCCTGTGTTGGCTGGGATTGGCTCCAGCAGACCCCCGTGACCCTGTGTTCGGATTCAGCGGGTTGGAAAATGGATGGATGAAGTCAGAAATTATCTTTTTATGACTGAATTGTATTATGAATGATATGATGCATGCTTCAGGCATAAAGTTTCTGTTTTTTTTTATTCTACAATTATCATTTAGCAAATCAAAAGCCACCTTACATTTCTCTAAAAATCTGACAGGAAATTCACATGAACACAAAGAAGTGGGAGAGTGAGATGTCACAAGTGATAACTGTTAAAATTCCTGTAGCATGTGAACAGATTACACAGTGTATATAATTCACTAATACAGGGCAGCAAGAATCATAGCTGGAAGTAGGTAAGTGCCACCATGTAACGCCATTTCAGTCAAGTATACAACCGATATGAAATGTTGTAAATTGTTTAGTTGCCCCCAACTTCCAGAACTTACTAATGCTCACGCTCCAAAGCATACACTGCAGAAAGTACTGGCCTGCTTAAAATTACCTGATAAACACTACTGTTGCGGGGAGTCCATGGACTCTGAAGTGATCTACCAGCCAGTATTTGAGAGGCCTCTTCAGTTTACAGTGTTTCTTGAGTGGCAAGGCTGGTTAGTTTTGCTGTCCTTGCCCTAGCAGCACAAAATAATGAAGGGGTGAGGCCTCCAAAGTAGCGCATTAAGGAAATCTCACCCCAAAGAAAGCCTGAAAACAGGAAGCTTAAGGCTTGACTAAGCCTCTAAAGGTAGTTCAGCCTTTTAAATTCAAAATAAGAGCAAAAGGAGTCTCAAGGGCTTGAAGTATGTCTCATCAGGAGAACAGTGAAAATTCTGACTGAAACACAGACAAATAAACTAATCTGTATAAAAGAGGAGGTTTGTTAACAATGCAGCAAAAGGAGTTGCCAAAGGTGGGCCAGTGAGGATTATGTTTTTTAAATTCTCCAGTGCCTTCTGTACCATCCAGCCATCTCTGTTAAGGGGTAAACTCAGAGATATGTGGTGTCCTGGATAATGGACTATCTGTCTGGCAGACCTCAGTTTGTGAAACTCAGGACTGTGTCTCTGATACAGATGTGAGTAACACTGGAGCACCACAAGGAACACTCCTGTCTCCATTTCTCTTCACAATGTGCACCTCTGACTATAAATTTAAATCCAGGTCATGTAACTTTCAGAAATTCTCAGATGATTCTGCAGTTATGGGTTGGATTGATAATGAGGATGAAACACAGTATAGGAGTCAGATGGTTGTCTGCAATTTAACATCAGCTAAACCAAGGAACAAATTTATTTTGGCAACACCAAATAGCCTCTATAACTGGTCACTATTGAAGGAGTGGATGTCGAGGTGGTCCACTCCTTCAAGTACTTGGGGGTCCATATCAATGACAGGTTGTACTGGTCTCAGCACACAGAGAAACTACACTGCCTGGCCAAAAAAAAAGTCACCACCAAAAAAAAAAGTCACACACTCTAATATTTCGTTGGACCGCCTTTAGCTTTGATTACAGCACGCATTCGCTGTGGCATTGTTTCGATAAGCTTCTGCAATGTCACAAGATTTAGTTCCATCCAGTGTTGCATTAATTTTTCACCAAGATCTTGCATTGATGATGTTGCACTAGGCATGATGGGTGCATCACTTCATCTGCCTCTCTTCTTACCCTGATGCGCCCATCACTCTGGAACAGGGTAAATCTGGACTCATCAGACCACATGACCTTCTTCCATTGCTCCAGAGTCCAATCTTTATGCTCCTTGGCAAATTGAAACCTTTTTTTCCAGTTTGCCTCACTGATTAGTGGTTTTCTTACGGCTACACAGCTGTTCACTCCCAATCCCTTGAGTTCCCTTCGCATTGTGCGTGTGGAAATGCTCTTACTTTCACTATTAAACATAGACCTGAGTTCTACTGTTGTTTTTCTTCGATTTGATTTCACCAAACGTTTAAGTGATCGCCGATCACGATCATTCAGGATTTTTTTCCAGCCACATTTCTTCCTCGAAGACGATGGGTCGCCACTATCCTTCCAGTTTTTAATAATGCATTGGACAGTTCTTAACCCAATTTTAGTAGTTTCTGCACTCTCCTTAGATGTTTTCTCTGCTTGATGCATGCCAATGTTTTGACGCTTCTCAAAGAGACTAACATCTTTTCCACGACCATGAGATGTGTCTTTCGACATGGTTGTTTAAGAAATGAGAAGCAACTCATTGCACCAGTTGGGGTTAAATAACTTGTTGCCAGCTGAAAGATAATTGCCTGTGCAGTAATTATCCAATAGGAGGCTCGTACCTATTTGCTTAGTTAAATCCAGGTGGCGACTTCTTTTTTGGCCAGGCAGTATATATATATAAGATGTATATGTATATAAGAATGTATACAGTATGTATATAAGAAAGGGCACAGCAGGCTCTTTCTCTTTAGGAGACTACGTTCCTTTAATGTGGGAAGGGATATCCTTTACATCTTCTATAACTCTGTGATGGCCAGTGCGATTTTCTATGCTGTGGTGTGCTGGGCTGGTAGCATCACTTCAAGAGAGGCCCACCAAAAGAACAAGTTAATTTAAAGGGCAGGCTTAGTTACAGGACACACTTTGGACCCCATGGATTTTGTAGCGATGGAGAGAATTAAAACCAAACTGAGTGCCACTAAGAACAATGGTACATATCATCTCTCTGACCCATTGACACTGAGAATGTTCAGCCAACAAATTATTCAGTAGAAGTGTGACAAGAAGAACTACTGGGGCTCCTTTATACCAACAGCAATAAGCCTGCATAATTCCTCACTGTGACTGTGACCGCCAATTCAGAACTTTCCTTTCTTTTTAATTTTCTTGTTTTATAGTCATTCTGGTGTTTGTTCATATCAAAGTGTGTGTGCATATTCTTTTATTTACTTGTCTACCTATTTATTTATTTAAAGAGCTTCTGTAAAAAGCCAACTTTCCCCCTTGGGCCAAATAAACTTCTATTTATATAATCCAGAGTGAAAAACATTGCAAAAAGCACATCTGTAAGAGAATCCCAAATTCAGAGCAAAAAGACTGAAAGCCAATAATCAGATTAAAAGTTAAACAAAAGAGCAAAATACTTCCATACAATAACCAGCAAACACCCAAGCATATTCCAATGAGCTTAATCAGACATCAGTTCCCAGCCTGCCTTTAAAGGCCTAGGGGTGGTCCCTTAAAAGTGATGGATAGGTGGCCCCTCCTTTTGAGGAATCCACCGGCAAACTACAAGGAAAATGAGAGAATTGCACGACACACATATACCTGTATGCTAAGTAATAATCAAAGATTTTAAAAAATAACAAAAAATACATAAATTAATGAAAACTGAACAGGATAATATTATAAAAAAAATAAAACAGTGAGAAATGAGAAAAAGAACAAAGAAGATAAAAAAAGCACTTTAAACATGAGGCCTGAACAATTTTAGCGCAGCATACTCTTGTTAAACTTGCCGCTTGATCGTGCTCAGGTTGTTTTTTTCAGAAATGACATGAAATCACTTTAACTGGTGGATGCACAGGCTGGTGCTGCTGCCTCTCTGATTCAGTGTACTAGTTTTGATATTTTACTCCCAGTCATTGTCCAGGTAGCTTTTCCTCCCACATCCTTAAAAAATGTGTGTGTTAGGTTACATGCCACCTCTAAATTGGCACAAAGTGTAGGTGTGCGCCTGAGTGTGCCTTACGATGCCCTTTCCAATGCCATTATATGCTCATATAAAATGATTTGGATTCCGAGAATGCTGTGACATGTGATTACAACTGGTTGCTGCTACATTTTTATTCTTTTTTTATGCTTTCTTCCTGGTTTTCTTGGTCTTGTGTTGCAGCCATGTTCACCAGTTTGACCATCCTGACATTAGAAAAGGATTATGGGAAGAGAAGCATAAGCGTCAAAGGTAGGTACAGACCTTGTCAAATTTATCTAAAATCATCACGAGCCTGCACTTGTCAGAATGCCCAACTCAGAGCTGGGTGCCAGTTAGCCTAGGCATGATGACAGTCTGCCTGTTTGCTAACTGCCATGGGATCAGCTTCATTTTTTCTAGCATCTGTTGTATAAAGGTAATTTTGGTTTCCATTCTTTCCTTTCTTGCTCTATTACTTTTGGGTTTAATGCATCAGTCATGTAAAGTGACACTGCTAGTTTCTGCTTTCATTTGCTTTTTCAATACTTGCTGTAAATTCCTTTGTCATTTTTTGGTTCTTATTGAACTGGCACAGCCTGTATCAAATACTTTCCTATATTACATGTTGAGTTGCTTTCTCTGCTTGTATTTTTGATGTTGGGCAAAACTGAGCCACAGCTATTATGATACTGAAGAGAATGTCGCAGTGAGAAATTTGACTTTACAAAGGTATGTATATACATGAGGTAAGTCAATAATTACCTGAACATTTGTGATCATTTTATTTGGTTTGACTGTACAGCATTTCGTGCGCAAATGTAGAAATATGGTGTGTGTGTGCGGTTACGGTGGTAAAGCTTGAACCTTGATCATTTTCTCTTTTCTGGCCACTCTATCCTCCATTTTCCGCCAAAAAAAGCCAAAAAACAGCGAGCAGTGATCTGCCTTTTATGGGCTGAAGGTGTACGAGGGCTGAAAACCATTGAAGGCTTTCTACATAACATCGAGTCAGTGTCTTACCACAGCAGTATGTTTACAAAAGTTTTGAGAAGTTCAAAAATCTTCCAACCAATCTTAAGCACAAAGAAGAAGCAGGATGCCTGTCCAAGTCCACTACTGACGACAACACTGAGCAAGTCTGTATCATGATTCTGATGAAACAATGAGGATTTCGGCCCCTGGTACACCTTCAGTCCAAAAAGGCGGATGAGTGCTCACTGCTCTTTTTGGTGCACATGGACAGAGGAGCAGCCATATTTAGTCCACGAAAACAACAAGAGAAACTGACTGATCAAGGTCGAAATATTATCACTGCGACCACGGACACAACATATTTTTACATGTGTGTGGGGAAAGTTATACCGCCAACCCAAGGAAAATGATCACACAAGTGCAAATAATTACTGACTTACCCTCATATATTCTGAGAAATTGCTCCGCATAAAATTCAGAAAACATGTCCCTAGTAAGTCAACCAATATTGTCTAATTAGTATGTTTTTAAATATGAATTTAAATTACAGGGAAAATCATGCAAAATGACACCTTTTATTGGCTAACTAAAAAGATTACAATATGCAAGCTTTCGTGGCAACTCAAGCCCCTTCTTCAGGCAAGATCCTATTGTAATCTTTTTAGTTAGCCAATAAAAGGTGTCAATTTGCTTGGCTTTTCTCTACATTCATAATGGCTAACACGCTACAACACCCTAGTACTAGGGAAAATCATCTAAAGTTAACTAATAAAATGTGTTTAATGTGTTAAAATATATATAAAATATAATTCTCAAACCTGCTTAATCCGGGGCTGTGAGGGGCTAGAGTTCATTCCAGAAACTTGGACAGATCACCAGTCCATCACAGAGCCTACTCTCACACACAGAGCTCATCTGAAATCTCTTTCCAATTAATCTAACCTTCACCCCATTATGTCAAATGCAAAGTTAGGTTACAGTATGTCATAAAAATTGTTCAGCATTAGGGTTGGGAATTGATAAGATTTTCACGATTCCGATTCCATTTTCGATTCTGTTTAACAATTCGATTCTTTATCGATTCTCCTATCGATTTACACTCTCCTTTTTAAAAGTATATATGAGCTGAGCACTCAAAAATAAAACTACATCAGCCAGCAACAAATACAATCAACTCAAGTCCAATGGAACTGTGCACTGTGCAATTCTGCAACCATCAACTATGGAGAATTAACAATTCTTTTGCAGAAATATAAGCATATCTGCTTTTTCAGGAAGGAAATTTTACTTTTCCCCGCCTCTGTGAAAGGAGAAGCTACCGATAGACTGCAGCGAGAACTGCCAGCATCTGAGCCAGCCAGACTCTGTCTGTCTCTCTCGTCATGGTCATCTAAATACAATGCACAGTAATAGCAGGTTTTGCAATAAGGCAAATCACGCTAACATAATATGCAATGTTAGTTGATTAGTTACCTGCCGTATTAACGGGAGAGGACGTGCAAACGTTACCGCTGCTGCTGGGTTGAGATTCACGATAAAACACGATAAGGTTATCGCGTGTTTTGTGAGCAAATGCTTTTGCATATTCGTAGCGTTTCCTCCCTTTGATGAAATATCTACTTTGCAAGTATTGCAAGTTGCCCTGTTGTCATCCTTTCTCGTAAAGCATAACCAAACTTTTGAGCGCTTGTGCCGCTTAGGCGCCATGTTTCCTGCTGGGTAAATGACGCTACGCAACATGGTGACGTCATTCGAGGCGACTGGAATCGATAGGGGAATCGTTTGCAAAAATGGCAAACAATTCCAAGGAATTGAAACAGTGGGAACCGGTTCTCAACAAGAACCGGTTTTCGATTCCCATCCCTATTCAGCATAAATGGAGGCACATCATTTTCAGACTACACAATGGGCTAGTGAGACCACATCTCCAGTATCATGTTTAGTGTTGAGCAGTGTGTGTGATTGCATGCTGTGGACGCTAGGGGTCGCTGATATGCCCCGTTGAACCCACCAGACAGACGTCCAGGACACACGTTAAAAACACCAAGAAGATTCTTTAATAATATTTCTTCATAAATAAGTGCACAAAGCACCACACACTCCACAATTCTCTAAATCAATAATCAATAATACAATAACACAATCCTACACTCCCAGCAGCTCCGTCACACTCCCTGCCATCTCCAGCTCGGCTTGCTCGTATTCCCAGAGTCCTTTTATAGTCCATGATCCGGAAGTATTTCTTCTCCGGGTCAAATGCCACATCCTCCTTCATCAAGTATCCCGGAAGTACTGCGGGCTACCATTCTCGTGGCTCCGAAACACTTCCAGATTAGTGTAACAGTACATAGTCCCCAGGTTCTTGGTGAGCTCCCCACGGCATCCAACAGGGCTGAAGAAACGGACTCCCTGACCACTTCACCACCTAACAGCTAATGTGTAGTGAACACACTGGTGCAAAATGGCTGCTGTCGCATCATCCAGGTGGACGCTGCACATTAGTGGTGGTTGAAGTGGCTCCCCACTCACTGTGGAAAGTGCTTAGAGTACCTTGTAAAGCACTATATCTGTGTAATGAATTAATATTATTATTATTACATCAAGAAAAAATAAATACAAAACTAAAATGCAATGACAAAGAAAAACATTTTATTTATTAATCAGTTTACTCTTTTTACAGAATATTCTCATACCTGCTTAATCCAAATCCACTCGCAGCAAGAAAACACACAGCCCTGGACATGGTGCCATTGCAAGGCCCATTAATGCACACATCCTCACTCATTGCCAGTTAACCTAACATTCATTTTTTCAGGGATGTGGAGGAAAAGCAAAGCACCCTTGGAAAAAAACCCACACATTAATGGGGAGGTTGTGCAGACTCTAGGGAGGGTGGAGACTCGCCATGTGATTTACTGCCAGCATGTTAAATAAGCGACATGGCTGTGCTAATAACGACTGTGGCAACGTGCCACACTTTTGTGATGCTTATTTATTTACATGCTTTTATTTCATTTTTCTTTTATTTAATGCCTCGTCTATGAAAAATGATATTATTATTCACATTCATACATTGCTACATTTAACTTGCATGATGGAATTCTTTGCTTACTTGGTCATTTTCATTAACTGCTGAATTTACACAAGCAAGTTTTTAAATGGTGCCAGTAGCACCATTTTACAGAAGCCAGGAATGAAGCTCAGTAGAAGAGCTTGCACTGCACATATTGTACAAAACAAGTGCAAAACAAAGAATTATCATACTTGGCTGTACACAAATTTCTATTTCAAAAGTTACACTGAATCATGAAGCTTTGGCGGCTGCCATTTTACCAGTGCTGCAGTATCTATTCAGCTAGTTAAGCTCCAAGTTTAAATGATCTTATGCAGGAAACTGTGAGAGGATGTGCCACCCTCGCTGACTTCTTCATCTGGGATCTGGTCGATGTTATGGAACTTGTCATTGAGAAAACTGACAGCAGCATTTTGAACAGCTCGTTTAGGAAACAGAAATGCACAGTGTTAGCAAACAGAAAATGACTTGGGTCTTTCCTATTGATTTGTAATTAAACGGAAAACCTCCAGACTTGCAGTTTTATCGGTGTCTTAATATTCGTGAAATGGAAAAAGGAAACAATGAATTTTCTATAATGTGATTTGAATGTTCTTACATTTTTAGTGTGCACTGCTGCTGAACAGCTTGCTAGCTGCTTTTTCATTTTAGCATTTACTTTTGGGCCAATCTATGTATCTTTAAATTGATCATCACTTTAGGAAGGAAGTTTACTACGTATAGTATGTTAGTAGCATTGAAGCATTGTCAC